>NC_049171.1:73608766-73915497 GCF_009769625.2 Cygnus olor | reverse complement strand
TGTAAACATTGTGAGAATTTGAAAGGAGGATAGAGAGGTGTTTTTCCAGATGTACCGATGTATCCCATATGATGTAAAAAGCTAGCTGTAATTAGCTATCCTGAGTCCCCAGAATATTAAGTCATGGTGGTGGTGGACTAATTCACCTTAACAAACCCTTAGTAGGGAGTTTGTCCCAAACATTAAAGACCATCTGTGAAGTCTAAAAGTCTCAGTGACACAACTGCAATCCCAGATTAGGTGTTGTTTAATGGTAATGGCAGTCTGAAATACCCATTTGCAGATAGTGCCACCCAGCACATATTTCCTTTCTAAATACTAGAAGGAGACTGAATTAAAGGCAACTGAAGTTCATTCCCTAGCACTTGTCATGTACCACTCAAGTCATTGTAAATTTGAGTACTATAAATTTGGCTATTATATATATGAGCAAATACACATATTTAAAACGTCAATCAGTGAAACACACCTGATAGAACATAATGTCTTATCACAGTAATATTATAAAATCAATGATTTAGAAGAATTTAAACACCTTACTTCCAAAGAAAGATTGAAATAAGAAGAAATATATGGTGCAGAGGAAGTCCGCCACCCCTTTTTCTGAGTTAGATGGCAATAAGAATGGATACTGATACAAAATTAACTTCTGATTGATTGTGGTCTCAAACAGGCTATTCTGTTGGTCTGTTTCTTTCCTCTGTCTCACCATTTTAACCTCACAATAAAAGCTGGTATCTGCGAAAAAAAATCTGTATGTAGCATTCTTATCAAGAAAGCATTTAGATTGGCATTATGCTGAAATCATACTACTAACTCCCTGCTGTTACCAAAGGTTTGAAGGAAAAGGTTAGATGAGAATGTGTAAGTATTTACCATGCTCCCAGGCAGTGTTTCATATTAGATTTTATTGCTCAAAATTAATATTATGGTTTTCGTCCAAGTTATTACTCATAAGTGTTCAGCTCCACTGTTTTACTATAAAAGAAGGAAAAACAGTCATCTGAAGTGGAACAGTTTTTGTCCCAGGCCACATTGATAGAGGCAATGTGATACTCTCTTTGCTCTTTCAAAGGTCTTGCTCTCCCTCCATCCTTTCACTTCTCTTCACTTCCAGCTTTTCCTCAAATATTAATGCATGACAATTCCCTGCCTGATGCATCTAACTTCTTAGAGGTGCAGTCATCACACATAATGGCAGTAATCATAAGAGGAACTGTGTGAGGCTTCAGGCTAGGTGATAGTTGATGGCTGGGATTTGTGGGACAGCTCAGGAGTGCCAAATTCCCCAGTAAGTGCCATGTGCTGCAGTAGCAGTAAGGAAACTTCTCACTTTGGTGTAAACTGATTGTTGCAGAGGGGATTCAGCCCATGACCTCCCCCACTTCCACCCCCACACCCACCACATATGCTTTGTTGTACCTTCAGAGAGATCTTTTCCAAGTGCTAGGAATTTGAGTCTCTTTCAGAAATCTCCAGTAGTGGTCTAGGAAAGCCCTGAGCTCACTGGTTTCAGTGATTTGATCTGATATGACAAGTACTGTGTACTCACTCCCTACAGCAGCTGAACAGAGAAAAACAAAACTGCTTGGAAGATGCCCTAAATTAAGTTGCATTCTTACGTTAGTAGAAAAAATGTGCCAAGGAAGTGTGCCTTTTGTCAGCACACAGTATGGGTCAATGCTGGCTATCAGCATCGAAGTTCTCTCTAAATTTGGCCCATTAAGCGTGAAATACAGGACCACTCTCTAGCATGAATGAATGTTTAGATTAAAGTTGTTTACTGACAGCTTTTACAAAAATAGATTTCTTTCCCCTTAAATTGAGCCAGAACAGCAATGGTGGGTGACACATTTTGCTCTCAACTGAAAGAGATTTTTAATGCATCTTGGAGCACTGGGGTGCAAAAGTTTGATAGTTTCTTTCCAATGAGTGCACAGAGGAGCAAGAAAACCACTTTTTATTTGCTCTGTTTATTTGCTCAAGCTTTGGAGCTGGGGGTTTCACTGCAGCCTTTTCTCATATAATAGCTTACAGATTGCCCAGGCTCCACTCTGTGTAGTACCATGTCTCACTCAATACGATAAACATGGTATTGCAATTCCAATACACAGTAAGTTATTCATTAATGATGATAAAGTGGTCCTGGAAAAAGAAACAAACAAACAAAAAAAACCCACCCCCAAAATCTGCAATGTGTTCTAAAAGACTGAGCTATTATGAGGTTATAGGAGCACAATGGATGGTTCATATCAGGAAAATTGGAGAATGCAATGTTTGAGTTCACTCAAGTTTTATCTGGCTTGGTTTTTTGCCATCGAAATGTACTTTATACTTCAGGAAGGTTTATTAAAGAAATCGTGGTGTGATAAGAGCTCTTCTGCAGAATGGTGAGGAAAGGCTTCTAAACTCTTTCTGAATCTAAACTTTCCACACACATTGTTTATATTGTCTCTCAATTTTATCCATATGTTCTCTGCATGTATGTGTGTCCCCATCTTTCTTTTTGGTAATTACATTGTGATGTAACAGTTTTAAAACCTCCTCTCTGTTGAAGCACCACACGTGAAGAATGGTTTCAGAAATTTTAAGTTATATACCTAGTGTTTGTCCAAATTCTTTCAGATTTGAAATCTTTTCTTTTTCCAATACCACTACCCAAACCCAGTATATTTCTGTCAGCTTTACATTCAGCTTGTGTTACAAAATGAAGAAAGATTATTCAAGCATATATTTTCAGGAGTGGGAACAGAAGAGATGGTGATTCATTTTAGATTTAAATTCAGTTCAGGTTGAACTGCATTGAAATCTTATAGGGTTTTTGTTCCAGTGGTGGCAGTAGTTGCATAAACAGTTCTATGTTGAGATAAAAATTGTTTAAAGTATTTGGAAGTTGATTTTCAGTCCTTGCTAGCTTGGGAGAGAACAGTTCTGAACCATGATATTCAAAGGATTACAGGATTATATAGTTTTGTCATATTTGTTATTTACTGACCATGTAATACTGAAACTGACATTTGCCTCCAAAAGACTCTGAATTTATAACTGTCTAAAAAAAAAAAAAGTGGTCATCCATTTGCAATTACATGATCATATTGTCTTATCTGTGGCTCATTTCTGACTCCTGTCCTAGTATTAGACTCACCAGCCTACAAAATCTCATGCTTAAAATGTAAATGTTAACAGAACTTAGGTAGAATTTTTTGGGGCAGAATAAATGTATTTCAATATGTGTACAAATAATTCTCTAAAGGAGATACAGGAAAACTCTTACTAATATTGTGATGTGAGAGTATTGAGGCCAAAACCAGATACAGCCTGAGAGGAACTGGGAATAACAACGTTCTACAGAAATGTTATAACTAATGCATTAAAAATAATAATAATAATAAAAAAATCAAGTTCTATGCTTAATTAAATCTCTCTAGCCCTTAAAGGGTAGGAAGGGACTTTCACTGGAAACATGTTAGCCTACAACTTCTTTATGAGCATTTTTGATAGGGGTGGTTAAACTAGAAGCAAACAAACATTTTTGACATTCTGAGATGTAGTCCTGAAATATATTACTTCATATCAAACTATCAAATTGTTTCCTAATACATAAGAAAACAAATTTTGTTGCAGAAAAGAAGATAAAATATTTCCATTTGTACTAAGTAGCTGGATGTAATGATTTTAATGTACTTATTTTGCATCTCCATAATGCGTATCTGGTCCTACTTATGTATTGTATTACATTAATGCTGTAATTTAATAATACAATATTTTTGAAATTCCAAGTAAAATAATGTCCTTCTCTAAAATTGAGGAAAATTTTAGCAGAAAGTATATCTGAAATAAAGTTTTTATTTTGGAAGAATACTAACTGGCCTTATTCAGTGAAAAACTAGTTTTGACAACAACAGATAAATCTATTGGATGCTACCCTGCCCAGACATTATTGCTACCCTTTTTTCCTAATGGAAGAGTATCTACTCAAAAATGTGGGCTACCAGTAGTTTCAGATAAAACTGTAAGAACTTCTAAAACAGTGCTGAACATATGGATTCACTCTAACCAGTTCTTAGAAATCTATGACTGAAATTCTCCATGTGAGCATGAACACATATGCATTAGCACACACATCCACAGGCATGCAATTAGCCTCCTGCCATCAGACCAGCAGCGTGAAGCCTGGAAGGCCACATGTGTGATGGCTGACTTTATCGTGAGCTGAGTCTTGCAAGTGAAAGCTTTAGGCTGAAGTAATCATCCTTATTTTTAATAATAATGCAAAACAGTGAGATAATATCAAGAGGAGGCCAAGATATCTATCCTTACCATGTGAACTCTGAGGCTTGCAGCTTCATCACCCAAGATTAAATTTCATGTTTTGTTTTTGGTTGATTTTAGGTATCAGGTCACACATCCCTTTAATAGACTTTTAGCACAAGTGTATAATTGTAATTGATCTGCTTTTTTGCTAGATAGCCATAGGGGAGTATAACCAAGAGTAAAATTAATTGACTTGTATTCCAGATGTCATGGCATTCTTATGAAAATACAGCAGCAAGGCTGCTTTTCTGTGATTATCAATTCAGTAGCCCTTAAAGACAAAAAGTAGAACCATCAGTTGCAGGCATCTGCTTCGCTATCAACCAGTAAATAAGATTTTTTTAATATTGAGATGTCCTTGATCTGTCACAATATAACACTCTCCCTGTTCATTTCAGGTGGAGCTTGTACATGCCATGGCAGGGACAAGCGGCTGAGGGGGAAAGAGAAATATAGATAATTTCTCTAATGTTCTAGTTAAGATATTGACTTTGTTTTCTCAGGAGAAGTGATGGCAAGTTTCCTAAACAGTAAAAGGCAAACTGTGTTGCTATCTGCATATTTTTTGTAATATGTCTCATATGAAGAATTTGAATGTGGGTTACTACTTTTAGATTTTTATACACGTTGTCTATGTAGATTCTTAGGTTCCATTTGCAATCCTAGGTAAAGACATGAGCATGGATGTAGGTGTTGAAGCAGTACACATTTAACCTTGGATTGTGTTACTTTTTAAAGTTCAATTTCAGACCTTTTAATACAGGTGGGCTGAGAGAGCAGTAAGGTGTTGGGAATAATGGACAAATAAGTTGAGGCATGCAGAGAGATGAAAGGATGAAGGGAAGACTAAACCCATAGGAGAATCAAGCAAGCTCACTGGTACCTGTGAGGAACTGAGAGAAAAACTTATGGTAGGAGAGAAAAATGATTTGGCCAAGGTTGAGATGTTTGTGTGAAAAGATGTAAAGATCTTCATGTGACTGTGTGGCACAGAGCCAGCCTGGGGCATTAAAATCTAACAGTTTATGTTTGTAAGTGACACGTGCTATTTTCTTTGGGATTTTTACTTCACTGGTGTGGGCCAGACTGGGGTGGGCTTGCACTACTTCCTTAGTTCTTAAGTGTCTTTTGATAGATGTGAGTAATATCTTTTATTGTCCCCGAATCAGTGAGAAAGTGGAAAGACAGGGGGAAATATAGGAACATAAATGAAATAGGACTTTTATGGAAGCATCAGCTCAAACCACTAAGAGAGATTTGTGTTACTGCATTTAATTTCCTCCAGATGTTCTTGCAAAGGGGGGATTTGGATTAACCTGGGATGGTCAATGAAAAAGCATGGTTTCCTGCTTTAAAAAATAGGGAAAAGGACCCTTCCTGTTCTAGCCTGACAGTTTTACAACTATCAGAATACTCATTGATTTTACTTATAGTACTGTGCATGCAGAGCTCTCAGAGGAAGGGGGAAAGTTTTTGGAAGAGACGCCACCATGACAGCTATTAAAATTCTAGGAACATGACTGCTATTCAGAGTCCCTGAAAAGCTGGTATGGAAGAGGGCCTCTGTGTTAACATTGGATTAAGAGTGTTTACATTTAGTCTAGGTTTTTTATGTGACTAAATGTTGACACTGACTGACTGGAAGAAAGAGAGAAAGGAAGAAGAAGAACAACAACAAAAAAAATGCTATTGCCAGAAATAGCTTTAATTAGCATCCTGGTTGGCAGCATCAGCAAAGACTGAAGTACCTTATGACTCTTAACTGACTGTCTTGCCAAAAGGTTTGTTTTATGTAGAAAAATAGGTCATGTTAGAAGATTGAGAAGTAGATGCTCTGGATTTAATATGAAGAATGTAGTAGAAAACCTAGATGGCTTACACATGAAGTCATATGACCTAACATAATGTTAAGCATGATTTTGTAGCCTGAGGAACTAGGGACAAATTATGTGTGTCAGTTGCTTGTCTGACTACTGAAGGTTGAATATATGGCTTTTTCCTATCTTTTGCTGGTTATGTAGTCCATACTTAATATTGGCTGATGATTCTTTTGCCCCTGGCAAGACCAAAGACCCAAAGGCTAATGACAGTACAGGGGGGGCAGGAATGTATATAGCTGCTTTCCTGAGCCACCTACACTGAGACAACCTGAAATGTGAGAACACAGACCCAGCAGAACTCGTATGTAACAAAATTACCTTGAATGTCTCTATTATGACCCTTCTGGCCCTCCCTAGCCCTCCACCCAGGAAGCCCTTGAATGAAAATGAAAATAAATACTATATCATAATGAAGAGTTGTGCTGCTGGAAAATATAGGTCATCATGAAATCCTCAGGTGTGTGGCTTTCCTGTACAAAGGAGATACTCGTGAAGATTTAGATAATTTTTCAGTAATATTTTCCTCAGTGCAGTTAGGGGGCCAGGGTGCAAACATGAAGGTTACTCACATGTTAGCCAATCATTCCACCACATTCCTCAACTACAGAGAAATAAGGTTGAAGACCCAATTTTTCTCCAACCTATAGTAGCCAAATTAGCCAGAACAGAGTTTTTCAGATCTCAGTTTGCATATCTGCTATTTTGTGGTCTTGACCTGCTTCAGTAAAGGAGTTTACTTAGACAAATATGCATTGATGAAAATAGAAACTTATTTCCTTCTCCTTTAGTCCCCATCTTACACTATGAGAATAAAAATTATCCGTCATTGTTAAACCAAATGGGAAACTGTTTTCCCATGATAGTTTAATGAAGTTTTTATTTTCCCATTTATTTGCTCATGCTTTCAGTTCACACAGTTCTGTATTGCAAATAAGTAAACCCTAAGCTTTACTCATTTACTTTCTACTGGTGGTGGCTTTTCTTTTGCAGATAATATTGTGTTTTCTTGGCCATGTATTGTTTTTGCACCTGTGTCCAGTTGGGACTGGGACCACCTTTTTGAGTTTCATTCAGAAGCAAATAGTGTTGAATTTTTGGTATTCAGTGAAATTCACACTATATTATGTGTGAAAAATCTCAGTGTTTTCAGAAATATATATATATATATATATGTATATGTGTTTTCAGAAATTATTGAGCAAATAAATATGAAACAATTGTAGACCAAAGACCACTCATGAACAGGAGAAAAAAGCTAAATAAGACAAAAATTTATGTGCTTCAATAGATGCAATTGAAACCTCTCTAATCTCTTTGGACTTCAGGGATGTTAGATTGGAGGAACCTGGGGGAGAGGGGGCAGAGAGAGTTAGTAGGATTTGGCAGGCTTTCTGGCAGGTAAGATGGAGAACTGTCATCATATTTATCTCTGCAAGCCTAACTGCCATTGCCACAACATGATGCTGTCAGATTTGTGTTCCAACGTAAGCTGCTCCAAACAGCTTGTTTCAACATGTTTGATTTGTTTGTTTTAATTTGCTTTTGTACATAAAGGTGAACTTGAATGGTCTTTTTCTCAATATTATTCCCAGGTCCAAAATTGATTATCTTGTCACAATGGGCTAAAATGAGAGGCTGTCTACCACATGAATCCATCTATGGTGGGAAAAGATATTTGAGATCATCCAACTCCCATCTGTGCACTGCAACCCATGCTCATTAGCACACCAGAGGATGTTTTATTCCTTCTGAATCATAAGTGCTGTGTACTCCATAGCCTGATTTTTAAAGAGAAGCTACTGTAAAAATAAAACAAACCAACTGTAGACATTTTTCCCTCATGAATCAGTCTCTATGTTAGTGCTCAGTGACTCTTCCGGTCCATCACCTCTTTTCCTCCAAGGATCTGCAATACCCTAAGTAAAATGCTATCTTGGTAAGAAACTTAATTAATGTCCTCTGACATCATTATCAGCCCTTTACAGCCTTGCAAACTTGGTCTTTGTGTGGAACCTTCCATTACCAAACCATACTGAAAAAAAAATTTCCCCTATGGAAACCTTTTATGTGTTGTGTGTGGCAACAGCTCCGTGGAATGGCTTGAGTGGGTGTCCCTGTGGCAGGCTAGGTAGGGAAGAGGTAGATAGGGGGTAGGAAAATTGAGAAAATTGAGAAGAACGAAAGCAAAAAATTAAAAGCAAACCAAAGCATGAAGCCTGCTGTGTTGTGCAGAAACCGCATCAGGCTGATGTGAAATGGAGACAGCTGAGAGGTGGCAGGAAGCCTTGGGTTCATTGCTATTCTTTCATTCTTAAATTGCAGTTTTCCAGCAGGTGCCTTCCTGTTGCCTGCAACAGCAAATGATTGGTGATACACAGCTAAGTGTAGCATTTGTTTTTCCTCAGAGATGCTATGCCTTTTTGTGTAGTTGTTAAACTCCACAGTTGGCCATCAAGGGAAAAATGATGACACTTTTAGTTACTTGCTTTGGTTCTCAGCATAGGAGAGCATTATAATAACATAACGCAACAGCTTTGTCTTTAGCTGATGTTTTCCCATTAATTTACTTTCTGTTGTTTTCCTGGTAATGTCTTGGGTAGCAATAAGCAGACCATGGTCTCCCCTTTTCTTAACAGTAATGTTCACTGAACTGCATTTAATTAAGAGAATGTATATTGACATGCATAACATAATCGGGTCAGGGACTTGAGCTGAAATTGATTGAGTGCAGCTCTTCTACACTTATTTCAATTTACAAATGTTCAGATGCAGATGGATGGTGAAAAGGTTTAATTTCCATTTGTGTTGTTAGCACAATCCTAATAATGTAAGCATTAATTGAACATGCTCTGTGTCGGTGTGGAGCAATCAAGCATGTCCATTTTTCATAAGCGGAGGTCAGAGGTCAATTTTTAACAGGTTCCAATCAGTCTAGTTATGGAAATGTATTTACATTTGGTCAACTATAGTATTAAAGATTTTGGTCCTGGAAAGTCAGCATTAGACAAAAAACACAGCAAGTCTTTTGGAATAGCAACTCATATAAAAGTAGAAAGTGTCTTTATTTTTCTGAGTTATGGAGATGGAGGTGTGAAATGGTTTCCTGCTACAGATCACTGCAATCCTTTTATTTTGGTTATTTTGATCATGCATGTCGTTGTAAACCTGGGGCTTCAATTTTAGCATTCATTCATTAATTGTTTTCATAAAAATCTTAATGTACAAAGACATTTTGACGTGGCAGTCCCATGACAATGAGTCACATTGCTTTTGCAACGTAGAAGATGCTATACCTGCTGGTAATATTCTCTGCATCTTCAGTCACAGCAGTACAGGGGGTTGTAGAATCTTTATTTTCTTAGAGAAAATGTATTTTATCCATGTATTTTTTTTTCTTGCACTTTGCATCACAGACTTATGACACATTTTCTATCGTCCTTCTTTTCATTGTTTTCACATACTGATTTGCAAATGTTTAAAGCTTGAATAGAAAGATGCAAGTAACTTTGCATTTTGTCCACAATGATAGTGTGATTTATTTATTTATTCATTTGCTTACTGGGGGGACAAACCATTAAGATACACATCTCATTTCCAATTTAGATACCTCATAAATTCTGCATGGTTGATAAATTAATGGAAAGGCCTAGGGATTTCAGTCTGGGAATTTCTGTCACATAAAACATTCTGTTTTCCCTTGAGATTTTATTGACCTAGAAAGGAAAATACAACCTCCTGTTTCTGGAAGCCTACCTTAGGAACTAAATGCCATAACTTAAAAGATATTTAGAGTAGTGCAACAGTGTACTATACACTGTACAATACAGTGAACAGTAGTTGATTTCTTAGTTCATCTGTCAAAAAAAAAAAAGGCAATTTGTTATGCTTAAGTCAAATAGAAAAGTTTTCATTTTTTTCTTAGACAAAATGTTACAAACTTTCATTTTCTGTCAAAGTCCTCAATTTCCCATGAATCAAAACATTTATTATATTTTTATATTCTTGTAAGGAATGCAGCAAAGGGCTTGAATTCAGTAGTTGCCGTTGCCCTTTTACACCAAGAAATTGCTCATAATTGGAACAAGACTTCTCGGTTCACCATTCCCTTTCTCCTGCAGGCTTTGAGTGTTCCTGAGAGAGTCTGTGGGGCATTCAGGGGACATTGCCCCTCTCTCATTCTGCCTTGTTGAGGCTCATCCTTCCTCCACTTGACAAAGAGAAACACCCCAAAATCAATGTTCTTACTTATGCAGTGAGCGTACTAACCAAGCTGAGAGAGAGAATCATTCTTTCTCATATCGACACATACATTTGATGTCTATCAGATAGGAGACTGAAAAACAATTCCATATCCACAGGTTATCTGTCAGACAACATACTCTCTTGGAAGGTGGAAGGTGAAGCTCAAACAGCTTCAATACACTGTGAAAGTTGAATCCAGATTTTCCATTAGGTGGGTGATCACCTAAGTGTTTTTCTGGGAGAGTTTGGTCACCCAGTTTTTTATTCCACTCCTGAAAAAATAATCAAGATAAAAATATTTTGCCCAGTTTCTAATTTTTATGCTTTTAAGTGTGAAAAGAAAGCAGGTAGGGGAATTTTTTAATTCCCTGACTGCCAGTTCATTTTGATTCAGAAGATGTTTAGACGTGAAGGTGTATTTTGAGACCTAACAAATGCATTTGCCATCTGCATAAATATATGTAGTTGTAAACCTTAAATATCACCCTGTAGTATTTGCTTCAAAATGGATTTTTGTGAGGGAGTGGAATGGAACCAGGATGTGAAATAATAACAGTTTCTCCTTGCTGGGGACACATTAAGGTAGAGACCAGGTCAGATGTGAACAGAAACCAAATCAGATATGCATCCGGCATACTTCTCAGTGTTGATCATAAATTTCGGTATCTCTTGGTGATACCTTGTTCCCACCTGTGCTCCATTCTTTCATTTTGTGGGTATGTGATATGATCTGTGGAAGTAAAGAGTGCCCAATCTTCCTTTCACATGGCTTGTAGAAATGGAAATTAAAAATTCTTAAGCAAGTGGAGGACAAAAAAGTGAGGGGTCACCCAGCTCCTTCCATATCAATCTGCCACTCAGTGTAGTTGCCTGGCTAACATGGAAGGATTTGTTTAACCCTGAAAATATGACGCCTCTCCTCTGCACAGTGGGAAGTCATGGCCCCTTGTATGCAAAGTATCTTGTGCAGTTTATACATAACTGGCAATTACTAATACTCAGTGTTTTTCCTTTGTATGTCCTTTGGTATGAAAGGTGCTATGCAAAATATTAGGGAGCATGCCTGATTCTTCCACAGAATCCCTTGGGCTAACACTGGCTTTTGGTGTTAAATTATTTGAAAGAGAAACAAAAGTTTACCCTATGGTTTAAAAGAAAACAAACATTTGAATGGAAGTGGCATGAAACTATACTTCCGTTGTATAATTGTTTGTGATTGCATCAGAGAGACTATAAATTGCCTTCTGGAGAGATGGCCCTCAGTGCACCAGGTTGATACTTATTTCTGAAGCTTATTGACAAGTGATTACTTACCTTGCAGACCTTGTATTTGAAGCTGCTTTCAACCAAAGTCAGACTGACTGCTCAGACTTTCTGGGAAGAGTCTCTGTAAAAGGAATGGTCCCTACGAGAATTACTGAAATATTGTATGCTGCCCAGCTAGTGGTAGTTTCATTCAAGGCAGGTCGGGTAGATGTCTGGATAACCTATTGGATAAATATTCATAAATAAAATGTATTTTTCCTTATTTTTATTAATTTAAATTAAATGTTGCAATTAAATATATTGTGATTATCTCCAAAGCAGTGTTAAGCTTGCCAGATTGTTGATATATTTACAAATACTTTATATATTTTCTGAGGTGTTTCTTACCCAGAACCATTGCATGGAATAGTAGGAAGCAATCCTTCACCGTGAAGTTCCCTAATGCACTCAGTCTTGGCAGGCTCAGCACGGTTTCATGAGCTGGGCTCTCCTGGGCAAGCAACCTGGTAGAACTTTGTGTTTATACAGGTTGAGAGCTGCCACAGCTTCTCAGTTATCCTAAAAAAGGTAAGCTATAACATTTTACTGTCAAGCTCATGAAAAAGCATATCCTCAAATCAGGTACTTATATGGAACAACAGATGCTTTATTTCTCCATGGACTCATCAATACTCCCTTTCACATGACTACCAGGAAAACTATGATGGTCAAAAGATATACAGACATTTGCGTAACTCAGAAGTTGAAGAAAGCTTTTAGTAAATAACAACTACAATGCAGATCTTGTACGAGCTGGCAAGATCAACTGATTGCCTAAGAAAACATTCAAGGCCTGTCACTGAGACAGGAAATTTATTGGAAATTTTTTGATGTAAGGACCATTTACCCTCACAAAATATGTCTATATCCTTTCTAACTATTTGTAGGGAAAACATAATGATCTTAAGCTGCAACTGTGCTGGCTTAACAGTCTAAAACCAGGCCTCTCTACTGCTATTTAATTTCTAAACTGTGATAATGATGTTTTACAGTATTTTATTGGAGTGAATATCATTAAAAGCTGGTTTAAATAATTTTATAATTAAAATATTTGAATTAGTGCAGTGGGCAGATGGGACAGTGCTGTTTATCTTAGAAGTAATAGCCCAGATAGGAAGCCCTACCTAAGGTAAAGAATACATACCCTAGATAACAGGCCTGCTGCTCTCAGGAGAAGCTATAACTCCACAGGCAGACAGATCATCACTGAATTGATGCCAGACAAAACTGTTCACTTAGGCTGGAAAAATAAAAATGTTTCAATTTTAGAAAAATCATAAATTTTGTTGCAATTTTCCTTTGTGAAAACGGAAGAAAAATGTTTTGGTCTGTTTGGCTTATCCTAAATCCCAGTGGGACTGAAATTTTCAGAGTGCTGTGTTTTCTATTTGTGTGTGTGGGGTGGAAAGTCTTGACAGGAAAAAATCCCAGCCTGCTTACAGGCTTTTTATTTATTATTTTTTTCAAAAACAAATTAAGTAAATGTAATATGTTTTGTTAAAGAAGTCTGTGATGGGAAAGGTTGTTAGTCAGGCAGAAGCAATGAGGATGAAGGCTGCAGCAGGAGATCTGTGTGCATCCGCTGTTCCAGCGCAGGGCAGGTAAAGAGGGAAATGCTGCCAGACTGCTTAGAAACAGTCTTGTGAAGGCTTAAAGTTCAACGAGGCCCACCAACTTTCAGGAAAAGCTGGGCAGGAAAGAGAAGCAAAGCATGGTAATCTGGAAGAAATGGAAAAATTCTGCTAGCTAGCTGGGTGGGTTTTTGTTTTCTCATTAAAGTAAGCAGAAATGGCAGAAGACCAGTCTTGCAACTTGGGTTTTCTAGCCATGTACAAACATGAAAGCCCTCAGCTACTTTGGCTTCTGGCAGCTTTTAAAACACAGAAAATTTACACCAGGGTCTGAAGGAAAAAGTTATTTATAAAGAATACTGCAATGTTCTTAAGTGAAATCCCCAAACTTCCCCCCTGAAGTGTGCTTTCTGTAAGGATATATATGAAGCAATACAGGAAGTCTGACATGCAGAATACAAATTCCCAGGAATCCAGAGGTTTTTCTAGGTTTGTACTGTTTCTGCCCATTTGGGGTATGGGCAGCTGGCACCTGAGTCCTACACAGCAGGAGAGGAGGGCTACATAATTAAAAGCTTAAACATGCTTTTCCTACAAATGGATTATCAACTTAAAGCTTTCATAGAACTAAAAACTCCATCCTTGCTGCTTCGTATTGATCCCCTTTGCAAGGTCTTGCTACAAACATTTCAAAGACTTTTTGACACATGCACACACATATTATTTCTCTTCATATTGCATAGCCCATTTAGTTTTGATGTAAATGTTGAAAAGCTCAAGCAGTATTTTTTTCCTTTTTCTTTTAGATCTCTCTATCATTAATCTTAATTATTTTACAACACTATATTTGATATATATCAGTTGAGGGGATCTTTGTGTATATGTAGCTGTGCCTCAAACTAAGACTCAGTATTGCTTCTGCTAAAGTTAGTTAAGAAATCTATGTTGATAGGAATGAATTGGGGGATGCAGCAGGGCAGGGAAAACATGGACAGTCAATCTATAGAGCTTGCTGAAGGTAGGGAAGGACAATGCTGGAAAATAATATTTCTACACTCTTCATGTATTTAATAAATATGACGTCTATGAGAACTGGAAGGGATCTTCAATCTTGAATAATGCATTATAAAAATCCAGGCAGTTTACTGAAGAAAAGTAAAAGCGCTTGCTTCAGGAAGATGAACTGTGACAGTTTTATCAAATTTTTAATTTGTGTTTTTAGGAGGTCTAGGTCATTTCAATCAGAAGGTTAAAATACCTACTTATATGCTTTATCATATCTAAGCTAATGCATTTGAACTTGTCCAAAATTATTTAGATTGGAAACTGAGATGGAAATTTCATGAGAATATAATGGGAGAAGCTTCCAGTAGCTCATGACTTGTCTATGTTAGAAAAAATCAGCAGAAAAGCCTTCTTCTAGTTCTAGGAAGCTCTAGGTGAGCTCTTCAAGAATAGTAAAATTCAAATAAAATACATACAAATAATCAACTTGTATAAACTTTCTGAGAAAGTGAACAAAAACAATCAGCTTTATTTTAACGTAGTCAATTGATTTCCCCTTTGGTATTGATGTAGGGATTGGTATAATCGCAGAGGTCAGCTACCCTTTGGTCCATTTTCCAATCTGTTCGTTTGAGAGATAAAGGCTTTGCTCTTAGTGGGCAAGAATTCGTGTCCTCTATAACTCTAGTGGAAGCTGCTGTATAAAAGCCAAGACAAAATACATAAGCTAAATCTTTAATCACAGACTACAATACAATGATGAGAGTGTCTAAATTTAGAATAAAAATCTGATCTCACACTTGTATCTTCTGTTTCAGGAAGCAGAACTGCTAAAAACATAGTTTAATATAGTGTTTTGGTACCAGCTGATTTGCTGTGATGTATCAAAACTAACTAGAAGCTGATTAAAATACAGACCTTCGGTTAGAACTAGCAACTCAAGGACAGTGAACGTGCACTCTGTGTACAGAATTGCTCAAGATTGGTGAGGGTATTCTCACCAAATACATGAGGTTTGTGCGCTGCATTTCTGTTAACATTGTAATTGCTCGAAATGTACACAGAAATGGTAAAATGTAATAACATTTAAAAATTGTCCAGGAGAATTCTTACTGATGTTGTTCTCTCAGAATCTCTGTAGGGAGAAGAGGAGTACATGGATAAAATGCTCTGAAATTGCTTTGTCTTTAATTTTAGATTTACACAGTGGTGGGACATACTACCAGGATAAAAGATAAAACACTTTATGTCTAACAGTACAGTAATGATGTCATTACTGAAGTTATTTTTAAAAGGGAAATTAAAACTTCATGAGAAATAATTTTCAACATGGTATTTATGAGACTCCTTTTAAAAATCTATATACTGTTCTTTAAGATGCAAAAGCTTGATACAGAGAATGTAGTTTATCCTTCAGTTACACAAGAAGGATTAAGAAGTGAACAAACTCAATCTTTTGAAGATACTGGAAAATTGTTTTCAGCATTTTTCTGTCTTCTAGGAGGAAATAAAGGGGCAAAAAGTCAGTCCTTAGATCTTATGGTTAAGATTAGAAACTTTTTACTGGTTTGATTTTCTCATTACACTTATAGACTTGAGAGTGGAATTCTCCTAGCACTATTTCTGTGCCTTTAAAACCATTTGCTATGAGCAGCAGAATTTGATGAAACCTCTCTTCCTGTAATTTCAGTGATGAAACTTGAAGAGGTGACAAAAGGAATGAGTTGTGCAGGTCATGGTTCAACCTGAGTGTTTCTGGTTACTAACTTTTTCCCGGAAATTTAAGCTGTCTCTTAAATTTAGAACATTTTTCCGAAGTCTGAAATTCTCAAAAATCATCAGCTTTCCATAACCTCTTGCTATTTAGCAACCTCATTAACTGCAGAAGCCCTGAAATGGCCAGCCAGTCAAAATGCAATAGGACAAACAAGGTCAGAAGCTGAAAGCATCAGGAAAGTTGACACCAGCCAGTGCCTACTGCTGTTCCATACCAAGTCAGTACTGCCTGTGGCCTCATTCGTTATCACGTACAAAAATCCTAAGTCCATTGCTTTTGGAAAGGTTTTTAGATTTGATTGGGATCCCTGTAAATGATATCCAAATCTGCCTAATATGAGTAATATGTGCTTAAATCTGGTAATTTGATCTTAATTGGGCAGATGAAAAAGATGTCATTAAGACAAGGCAAAGTTTCTCATGAAAGGTTATTAAGAAAATTGAGGATTAGAGAGTGAGAAATGGGTGATAACAACTTAGCAGGGAGGCAGAAAACTCATATCAGGAATAAATGATTACTCTTTTAAAATGGTACAAGATCAGAGGAATGATACCTTTCTTAGGATTCTTTCTTAGGACTAGTCCCTGTTCCTGGGGAGCGCATCTAATATCATGCATGAGATTTAGATCTTTTTCATCCAGATTTTGTTATAGAGATCTGGCACATTAGTATTCCCTTGATCAGACAGCCGTTTCAAAGTAAACAGGTAGTTTTCTGTGTAAATGGTCCTAATCCAGCAAAGCAAATGAGTGTGGGTGAAATTGCAAACATGTGAAAAGTTTCAGACAAATGTATTAAAATTGTTTCCACAGCCAGGAGCACACGTCAGTGTCTTCTTGGATCTATACCAAGAAAAGTGATGTGTTTATAGGATCATGTAAAAATATTGCGTAGGTAAAATGCAGTTACATCTAATCTTACTACTTTTCTGGCGCTGGCCACCTTTTTAATAGTGATGAACAAATGCTAAAGGCAACATTGTATTTATCTGTCTTTATTAGCCAGACCACTTATCCTCAGCGTACTCAACCTCCCAACCTAGAAGTCTGGGATAGGGAGCAGAAGAAACCCCCCATGATTCAGGTGGAAACAGTTAGAGACTTGCTGCTCCACCTGGGCTGTCACAAGTCCATGGGGCCAGATGGGGTCCACCCGAGGGTGCTGAGGGAGCTGGTAGATGTGATTGCTGGACTGCTCTCCATCATCTATCAGTGGTCACGTTCATCCAGAGAGGTCCCAGATGACTGGAGACTTGCTAACATGACGCCCATCTATAAGAAGGGTTGTAAGGAGGACCTTTGGAACGACATGCCTGTCAGCCTGACCTCGGTGCCAGGAAAGGTGATAGAACAGGTCATCTTGAATGCAATCACACAGCATGTGCGGGACAATGGGGGGATCAGGCCCAGTCATCACAGGTTCATGAAAAGCAAGTCCTGACTAACCAAACTCATCTCCTTCTATGACTGGGTGACCCACCTGGAGGATGAGGGAAAGGCTGTTGATGTAGTCTACCTAGACTTCAGCAGAGGCTTTGACATGGTCTCCCTCAGTATTCTCCTGGAGAAGCTGGCAGCCCATGGCTCAGACAGATGCGCTCTTTGCTGGGTTCAAAACTGTCTGGATGGCCGGGCCCAGAGAGTAGTGTGAACGGAGTGAAATCCAGCTGGCTACCAGTCATGAGTGGCGTTCCCCAGGCGTTGGTGTTGAGGCCTCTTCACTCAGATAACTAACAACAGGACAAGAGGGAATGGCCTCAAGTTGCGCCAGGGGAGTTTTAGGTTGGAAATTAGTAGACATTTCTTCTCAGAAAGATTAGTGAGGCATTGGAACGGGTTGCCCAAGGAGGTGGTGGCATCACCATCCCTGGGGTGTTTAAGGAAAGGTTGGACCTGGTGCTTAGGGACATAGTTTGGTGAGTGATATGGTGAGTTTGGTAGGGGGATGGTTGGACCAGATGATCATGGAGGTCTTTTCCAACCTTGATTCTATGATTCTGTATTTATATAGTTGATTGCAGTAACTCTAACATGAAATAATATCTCAGATGCCCTTCCCTTCCTTGTTTCCAATGTTAGATTCAGCCTAATTATCGTCACAAAAAAGTTGGAAGTCCGGCTATATCATGTAATTACACTTGACTTTGTTTTCCATCACAATCTCATGTTGCATTGAAGCAGCATAATTGACACATTCTGTGATGCCATAATACTTCGCAATATACTTACACTGTACACATTCAAGATTTTATTTTTTTTCAGAGAATAAAGTTACTCAGCATTGTTAAATATATGCTTACACTTTATTAGAATTTTTAACTAACGCAGTGTACTTTGCAAAGATCTCTCAAGTTCTTTTAATTTTCACTATAATCTGTCCTAAGCATTTAATTGCATATTTTCAGCTTCAGTTATTAGTAATGATTTTTTTTCCGTTTTTGTTTTTAAGCTGGCAAGGACATGGAAAATATTGGAAAATATCTTTACCTTTCTCTACTCCAGGTCTTGTTTTAGACCATATCCTATATCCTCTATGGTCTAATAGTAGGTACTACAGCACAGCAGCTGACTGTTTGGCATTACTAGCAACAAAAATTTGGAGACAACACATACAGATTGGCTCCTTTACATACAAATTGTCTCATGTGGCATGAGAACAGAATTAAGTCTTTGTATGTTCATGTTATTGTACATTAGTAATCAGCTGGATGCGAGACAAAAATGATTCCTAAAACATTTAGTACTTTTTTATGATTGAGATTTTTTTCACTATGTATATTCCTGAGTATTAAAAAATGAAGAACAGATAACATTCCGATGACAGGTTTTTCTTAGGGAGGTGGTATTTATATCAGTATGAAGCTATTGTTGCTTGATTAACTTCGAATTATGTTGCACCTCTGCTACTCTAATGAGCAGAAGTTGGTCCCTGGTGTCTGTGTGAATTAATAAATATTTCTAGTGTAAAACACACTGAGGATGCACCAGTAGCGAACACAAAGAGAATATGGTTGCTTCTGATGCAGAAAAGGCTTTATTTTTATATACATTGTTCCATAATCCACCATTACTTTGAATGAAGTCCTGGTGACCTTTGGAGCTCACAGAAACTTAATTCCTAACAGCCTGCTGCTTTAGATGAAATCTTGGAAAATCTGCTCCAGAAGGGAAGGCACAAATCAGCCTTTCCCCATGGAATCTCCTTTTGATCCAAATACAAACAAATAAGGATCTCAACAATCTATCTGAAAGGAGAGAGCAGTTGGTACTTTAGCTAATGTCTGTTTGTTTTTTTTTCACTTACACCAGGTAAAAATATGTTGACAAGAGTAATTTGTTAGTATTCGTGCCATATGTGTTTTTCAGTCTTGAGAAATAATTCAACTGTCCAAAATTCTAATTCAATATTATTGATATCAGACTGTTTAACACTGTATTTCTTCTGATTCAAGAGTAGTGCGTTATCACTGTTTCTCTGTCCAAACTCTTCCCTTTTCCTCTGTGTTCTGCAGGATGCCACAATGCCCCCATTGCTTGTGATGAGGCTTTTCATATGTAATATATAAACATATCTATATAATATATCGATATTTATGTATATATATGACACATGTATAGGTAATATATGCTATATTATATATAACACATAATTATGTTTTTCAAGGTCAAACGTGCAATGTATGTACACAATTAACATTCAGTGTAAACTGTGGTGTGATGTGAAAAACAAAGTCCAAAGAACAGAAGAAGCACATGCCTACCCCAAAATCCTAATCTCTTCCTAGAGAACCTATTAACTGCCATATCTATTTTGGGTCTGGAGAGAGTAAAAGGAAAGAGAGAGCTTTTTGGAGGTGTGGAGTTTGAATTGCAGTTTCCACATCTTGCTATCATATATGAACAAAGGCAATTAAACCTCTAAGACTTTTCTTTCCACTGAAAATTTAGCATATAGTATATAAATAGTATAGGAAGGTTTTTTTTCTAATTGTTTCTATAATTATACTTTACTTAAATATGAAATCTGTTGCCTTCATATAGATTTTTCTTCCTTTAAATAGGCTTAACTTTTAGCCTGTTAGTGTAAAGTTGCACAAATGCTCTTTGCTGCCAGCTTTCATTAGTGGTTTAGTTTAAAGGCAGAATTGTGAGTATGTACCATTTTATGATTTTCAAAGGAAAAAGATCAGTGGAGGTCTTTTGAGAGTTTAGGTCCTTTTTGCTTTTTAATGAAAATCTGTACATTGTTTTTCCTACGTAACTGACACCTTTACACATACTTGCATCTAAACTGGTGTTCCATGTGTTGTATTTGAAGTAGATCACAGGACTTTTGGTGCCAGAGACCTTGACTTCTACTGTATTTTGTAAAGCATCATTTATGCTTACAGCATTCCCTAAATAATAAATAAAACAGAAAAAAAAAAACTTTGCAAATCCTTCAAACAAATATAAAGCATATGAGATTTCAGTCCTATCAATATGACAGCACCTCCTGCAGAGGTGTGACTGCAATAAATTATTATTGTGAATAAATAGGGATCTTAGTGTGTCAAAACAGGCCTTCAAAAAACACTTAGAGTGGTATTTTGACAAACTATGGCCTCTAAACCTTTGGTCGTCATCACTGCAGAAGATGAATGCTGTAAAACTAATGAACTTATAAAAGCCTCGTTAAGCAAGGCAGCACAACAATGTCTATCGTTTGAATGCAGTGGGCAATGAGTTGAAAGACAGATGATGGCTCCTGCTCTGTTTTTTTAAGAGTTACTAAGCGCATAAAGAGTCTGAGATGCTCCTCACTTGTTCTCTTGGGCTGGACCTGTGGTGGGCCGCCCCAGGTTGTGCGGAGATGCCGTGGCAGGGTGAGGGACTGGTTAAGTTGCCTTGAGCTCCAGCTTAGCACCATTTCTCCAAAGCAAGATTGGTATTGTAGCTTACACCAGGGCACAAGAAGCAGCTATTACTTTGTTGTGAACAGCAGCACTTTGAGGTGCTGACCAAGATCAAGGGTCTGTTGTGTTCCACATTGCACAGCAAGAGGTGGCTGCTTAGCTCACGTGAACCTGGGCAAGCAAAAAGCAGCAAGTGGGAGGAAAACCAGAGTCACGGAGAAGTGCTGTCTAAAGATCTCACAGCACGTCATTGATAGATGTAGACGCACATTTCACACCAGCAGAAGCTGTTTTCCTGCTCTACTGTACCTGTGAATAATTGACCAGCTGAGTAAGATGTCTTTAAACAATTGCCAGCTTAGTCAGATCTTCAGCACACAAGTGGTCAAATGAACTCCAGCTGTGTGAGCTGAATATTGCATCTTACGCTGTGCAGAATTTCTGTATCTGTAGTGTATAATAGGTGCTGGTTGTTTTGTAGTTTTTTTTTTTTCTTTAGACTAACAGGATGAGAGAAGATAACTGTATCAGCTGGTTATACAGAAAATCAATGCCTAAAGCTATTATAGCTTTAATTTCTACTAGGAAGCAGACCAATACTGTATTTTTTATTATTATTAAACAGTTAAAAAAAAAAAAGTGTGTTTTGAATTAGTTAGTTTTGCCAAAAAGAAATCACCGTTACTTCTGCTTGCTTTGCTGGGGGAAAAATAATTACAAGAGAGGATGGCTTTCCCCTTCAAACAGATCTTATTCCCAGCCAGCCTCTTGCCTCAAGATTTCCTGGGTGCAGGCAGGTGATCAGCACAACATGACTCACAACAGCAGAAGACTTGGAGTCAGCAGCATCCTTCAAGAAGATTGGTGGGGGAAAAAATGAAAGGTAACAGGAGTGATATGTGTGGCGAGATTTCCATGTGGTTCTTCTACTTCCTCACATCTACTGCTACTCTGCTGATGACACAACTCGCAAGTTATTAAAAATTTAATGTTATTCAGAACCATCTTTCCCTACATAATCCAAGCACTTTTCATTTCTCACACCTGTCCTCAAAAGCACTTTCATTCCTCAAGAACAGCAGGGAAATAAAATATATCTACAATGTATATTATGTTTAATATATGTCGACTGATCTTTACTATGTGTACATAAATGTCACAACAGATCAGTTGCTGAGTATTTTTTGTCTCTCTAAGGTACTTAGAGATTTTTTTCTGTTTCCGAAAAAAATTGTGTATGCTGTATGAACACAGAGGCTATGGGAATCTGCCGTTTGAAAAAGGGAATGTGCACTGAGAATGTGAAAAATGCCTGCAGTCACACACTATACTGTCAGAACTACAGCAGCAGCTTCTTTCTTCTTCTGTTTATCCTGGGGAACAGTCTGGGAGCAGAGATGTTCGTGCAAGCATTTTGCACCACAGTTTGTGACTTGGCCATGTCTTTGGGTGAAGAATATTTTGCTGTGCAGGAGCCCTGAGATCACTCACAACTCAAGCAAGGTGAAAGGAAAAATTGTGCAGATCCAATGCAAGCAACACAGTTCTAGAAGAAAGGGAAGAGGAACAATGTGTAAGTTGCCTCACCCAAGATTCAGTCAGAAGGGTCTGTCCCCACTATCCAGCCAACCCACTGTGGCTTTTCGTGGTGTACATATACCTCATTAGGGATCCTGGACTTGTTTGCATTTAACACCTTGGGTTGCATGCTGTAGAGGGAACCCCTTGGGCCATGTTAGTTTTTATAGTCCATCTTCTTTCTAAAGTCTTCCAGGAGGTACATATAGATTTAATCTTCCTCTCCACAATTTCTCCCTTGGCTGAACTAAACATCATTTCATTTCCTGAGAGGTACCAGTTCTCTCTGTTAGCATAAGTGCTAGTACTTGCCCCGTGAATTAACAACTCTCTGCTTTAAAAAGATAAAGGTCTCCATTTCACACACATGCACAACCTTGTGAGCCTGAGACCTGCTTAGTGGTCACTGAGGTTGATCTAATTGAAACTGTCATTGCTTCTTGCTCTCTCTGGCCCTGTGGTCCTTCTGACTTCATTGTGAATGGGTGGTTGCAGTTCAGGGAAAGGATCAGCTTGAAAAATCATCTTCTCTTTGTTTTGCAGGGCTGTTTTTTTTTGGCTGGCTTGGCTCACGGTGCTATTGAAGCAAGAAGATGAAGCAGCGTCCTGTGAAACAGCAGAGGTGGGAGCAGGTCTGTGATGACTTACCTTGCAGTGGAGCCTTTCGAGTTGTCATTTTTCACTAGCAAGTGTATCCTCCACTGAATCTTAGATTTTATGTCAGCGTGTACGTGAACAAATATTTTTCATCTGAGCTGCCAAATGGGATAGATGCATGTAGTGCATTATTAGCTCTTAACTTCTGCCACATACAACAGTAACCAGCCACTTTGAGTTGACAGTAGGATTGCAGTATTGACTCCCTCCTCCCAGTATTTTTCTCCATGGCACTCTGTGGGAATTACCAAATTTGGAGTTGCCCTTTTTCTAGAGCAAAGATGACCGTGAATCACAAGGCAGAGAGTGTTCAGTTACACTTTGTTAATCAAGTGCTTATGGGTAGTTTTGTATCGATATATTTTTTCCTTTAGAAAGTTCAGTTTCTGCAAGCTAAAGAGAAAGAATCAGGCCTTCCAAAAATTTGTTGGCTTTTTGTTTGTTTTGTTGGTTGGGTTTGATTATTTGTTTTCTATCAGGAAAAATGAAATAATTTAGTTTTGGTCATTTTGTATGATGAACAGCAATATTTTGGTTTCTCGAATCAAAGGAAAATGATGAATCAAACCAAAACCTTCACTTTTGAGTCACAGAAAATTTGCCAAGCTCTTGAAATTGCACTTTGGATATTTTATCACTTATGCTTTTCATCTGCAGTTCAGCTGTGCCACATGCTGGCAGGACATGTGACACCAAAGTAAACGACAGGCTGGCGAGGGAGGTAACAATGGGGAATAATTTACCCCAAGGATAATTATGGGTAAAGGAAGCACATGAAATTCAATGCTGGGTAGACCTGAAAATAAACATTTGAGTTAGATTCAACAAGCTAAAAGGCTTCTGTACAAAAACACTGGAGTGATTACTTTGTGAATCGTATAGTGCAATATTTTGTCATGTTACCTTAGAAACTTCCTGGAACTTCGAAATCATGGAATAGGTAAGCTTAAAAAGGGCCCTTGGAGGCCTCTTGTCTGAAGCAGATTTCAAGCTAGAGCTAAGCAGGTAGCTCAGGTTCATACCCGGTTAGGTTTTTAGTATATTTCTCATAAGGATGGGATTCCTCAATCTCTCTGGGTAACCTGTGCCAGTGTTTGACCACTCTCACAGTATTTTTTTCCTTATGCTTATGTTTAAGTAGTATTTCTTGTATGTAAGTTTGTGCCAGTTGTCTCTTGTTCTCTCACTGGACACCACTAAGAAGATTCTGTCTCCCTCTTCTTTACTTCCATCCTGTCCCCTCACCAGGTATTTATACACAAATATTGAGATACTGAAACATCCTATGGGAATAATAATCTAGTTTTCATTCAGATTTCTGTAAAATATAAGACTAAGGATAGGAAGGAGGATAGAGGAGGCAGAGGATGAAAGCAGAATTTTCTAGAGGTGAAGTAGTTTGCATAAAAGATCTCCTGTCCTGAACTTTTTCTTAGGTTGTGTGACACATATAGTACCACATCGCATCAAAACCCTTTATATTCAGCATCATTTCTATTTCTTCCCTACTGAGACAGACAGATCACTGCAAAAGCCATTAATGTCTTTATTAGGCCCATCTAAATAGCTTTGTAAAGGACACTTGGGGCTGCCTTTTAATTTATGACCCAGACAGAGCAGTAAGTTTATGTGGACAAAATTGTCTCTTTCCTTAACTCTAAGAATTAAATATGAGCAGCACAGACATGCAGAGATCATGCACTACTCTTTCCTTGAATTCAGATGCAAATTGTGGAGCAGTCTTTGGTTTGCTTGGCTTTGAAGTGTAGTTGCATATGGCCTAGAGGGCAAGATTATTTAAATGTTAATAATTTGTCCCAAATGATTAAAGCAGTTAATATCCAGAGTGCAATTTTCTCCCTTTTGCTCTAGTGAATTACATTTGAGTCCTTGTTGGAGAGGAACTGCCTCTTACAATGTATGAGATATGCCTGTACCTAGAACGTGTATGGATGTAATTGAGGAAGAGTTTAAGTACGGATCGTGTACAGAAGGCACAGAGGGAGAGAAAACTCGTGACCGATGCTCTGATTTTCCCTCAGTGATGTCTACTGGCTGCTCTTTAACATGTGGTCGGTGTGAGACCCTCCTAACTGTTTGCTGGGAGCAATGGAAAAATACTGAGGCACTTTGATACTGTATTCTCAAATGTTTTCCCCCAAATTAAGGCCTTGTCTTTTGCGCTCTTCTCTTGAGAAATGTCAAAATGCAAGTGTATCTCTAAGGCTGGCTAGCTATGGGAGAAATGAAATATGCCCATGGATCAGTAACAGATACAAGTTTGTCCTGCAGCACCCCTGAGTGCAGTGGCACTGAGGGCTGTGAGGCCCCTTTTTTGGACAGAGAAGTAAGAGTAGCACAGCTCTGCTGCTTCTGGCCCCGTGCTCCCTGCAGCTACCCGTGCTGTGTCAGGGAAATGGCAGGGCAAATGGGCAGGCAGTGTGTGGATCTGTGCATATTGTACATGTACCTTCCTCATTTGACATCCTCCTCTCCTTGCGCAGCAGAACTGTAGTCATTAACATGCTAATGGGTTTTATTTTAACCACGTGAAGCATGCTGAATTTGCTCCTTTTATATATTGTATTTGCTGTTATGTGCCTTTTGTATGAACACTACTCGCCTTGCTGTATTTAATTGTATTTAATTCTGCCCTTCAGTGTCCTGAGGAAGGAAGCTGAAATGTGAATAGGCCTCTCATCCCATATAAATTGTCTCTTGGCAGGGCTGTGAAGGTAAGTTTGCATTTATATTAACCCTGTTTTTCTTAGGTGGATTTATATGAGACTACAGTCATTAGGGATGTCACTTCAGCCTTTAAATGGCAAGACTGTGGTTGTCTTTCACTTCTCAAGAGCAAGGGGAAATGGAGGAAAGGGTGCGGAAGAGGTTCCCACACAGAGGTGACTTGGGGATACCTGAGATTAATAAATGTCTTCCAAAAAGTGCTATGCAAGTTACTATAATTTGTTCCATTGAAATTCCTCTATTTTATGAATGCATGCTAAGAAACTTGAATGACAGGCAGAACAATTCAGTGGCTCAAGTGAAATTGGCAGCTTTCCATATGCTGTGGTATTTCTAAGTATCTATATTGGTGAAAGAAATGTGAATAATATTACCGGATATTATGCTAACGTTACAAAGTGCACTCAATGGTAATTAAGGAATTACGTACATGTAAATGATCTTAAAGCTGGCTTAAAAGTAAGCTAAGAAGTCTACAGCAGAATGATGTCATGTTGGATTGGTGCCACTCCTAGGAGATGTTTCCCCGCTAACTTCCAGTCTGAAGAATTTCTCCAGCACAGTAAAAGGGTTCTTTGTGCTTAAGAAATTACCACATACAAAAATGATCACAAAAAAGTGATTTTCTTTTCATATGTGATGTATTCTGCCACAGAAAAACAATTGCAGCTGTATTTCTAATAAAAAGCAGGAGTTGACCAGAGTAGAATGTTTGCTATTACCTTTTTAAATCATCACTTAAATCAGCAAAGAGGAAACAGTTTTAAAATATCAGTTTTAAACTTGTTTTGAAATTTTACTTTTTAGTTACTTTCCTAAAGGAATGCTGGACCTCCCTGCTTGGTAACCACAGGAGCATGTTGATTTTCTACATTCAACCTTTATGCTAAATTTGGTACTTCTTTTTGTTCATCAGGTGAACATGTTCCATCTGTATATGCATCCATTTAGTCATTATGTAGTCTGATATAACTTTAGTCAGCTTATGACTAGAAAGTAATTTAGAAATTTGATGAACGATACATTCACTGTTTACCCTATTATGATTATCCTCTTGTTTGTGTCTCTTGTCAAGATGCAGTTGAGTGGAATTTGCAACTCAATTAAAAGCACAAACCCAACATTATAAAATTGTTTGTTTTAGTTAAATTAAACCACATTAAGTAGCTGGTTACTTAGGGAAAGCATCCTTTTATTCAGTTGGGTTTTACAAATAATTGTTCATTAAATAAAAGAAGTATTGTCCATCACTAACAAATTGTATTAATAGTTTCTGATCATCATGTTTTTCATGATTTTAGAACTAGCAGATCTCATCCTGTTACACCTCATTTATATTTATGGATTGTAAGGGGATAATAAGCTATCCAGTTTTTCAGCAGCCAAAAATTTCTCCATTATGAATAAATTAGTCACTGAATTTAAGTAACTAAACAAACAAATGCAGAAAATATCATTCCTGAAGTTGCAGAAGAGGCTCTAGCTTTTTAACTATTTCAGTACATTCACAGGTTTAGATTTAGGACTCGTCATTTCTGAATTACCTGGCTCAGTGATCTGCCTTCAGCAGTTCACACATATTATGGGGTTATTAATTTTATGTAATGCAAAAAATTTACTGAATTACAGTGAGGGCATGGATATGAGTTGTCGGTATTTAAGTTTTAATTTTATGTAGGTTTACTAGAAAAAGTACATGAAATTTAAATTAGGAATCTTGTTTGAACATAGGCTTCCACTCCAGGATCTATTTTACAGAGGTATGCAAAAGGTCAGAAACAGTTACCCACCAGACACTAGCTGTTGATCCAGATGTTAATCATCCGGTTGTTGATCCAGATGATTACAAACACCTAGGATGGAGGTAGACTATGAGACCTACCTTAAGAAAATAATGATTGCATCGTGCTTCTAAGGTATGTTAGAGTTGCCACTGGATTAATACAGAAAAAAAATGCTATTAAACGACGCTACATCCATGAGAGAGTGTCGGTTAGGCATGGAGGTGCAGAACTAGCCTGCTGATTCATCCTGACAGTCAGGTCAGGCAGGCTGGGTCATTAACTCAGAAGTATGAAATACTGAGCTTTTCTTTGAGGCAAGAGAGAGAAAAGAAGGGACAGGAGAGATCCTGCAGGCAGAAGCCATAAGAGCAGTCAGTTCAGGAGGGAGCTTAGAGACTAAAGCTTATGTTTATGAATGTATTTCTGCCTGCAGCCTTTTCCTTTACTGGAAATAGGAAGAAAGTTTATAGACAAACTCTGTGGGAGGGACAGATATGTAGATGGGACTAAGCAGTCATCACAGCTGGAGAGCTCAGCTGCCCCTGGGCCAAAGTGCATTTTGGTCAGTGTCAGCTTGGCATTCCTGCTGTCCTCTGCCATTCCTGCTGTCCTCTGCTGCTCTGGGCTGGGACTGGCAACCTCCTGGGGCTCAGACATGCTTGCAAGTCTTCCAAAAGTACAGGGGAGCTGAGGGCTGCAGACCCACACCCCTTTAGCAATATAACTAGTGGTGATGCTGTCTTCCTGCAGTTGCGTCTTCAGTTGCCTGTGGCAAAGCATCGCTTTATGGGTTATAGTTGCTGATGCTGATAACTAGCCACACAGCATTTACAGGCTGCATTCTGGCTCTTCCAGAAAAGGTATTTTTAAAGCATGTCAGATATAGTTGTGGAATGGCAACACAGTCGAGGTGTTCCTCCTCTCTCCCTCCAAAAAAGCAGTCTGGTTTCCTGTATGAAATAAGGAGTCATTTTTGAGAAAAGGCCATGAAAAACAGTGTACAGGATTTCCATTTTGAGCCAGACACATTGGTTTCTGAAAGCAACATGGTGTCTTTCAGCAACATGATCCATAGATAAGGGGCCACTATAGATGGGGCTCTCTCCTCCAGGCTGGCAAAGGATAAATCCATTTTGATGAAATGCAGCTTTCTGAAAAACAGAGGCATCTAATGCAGTCTGTGGTGCTTTTATTCAAAAGTACTTTTACAACTCTTTGAAGGAGTTTTTAAGGCCCTAAACTAAACTGCCCCTTAGTTAGGAAATGTTAAGCCACTTTTAACTGAATGCTATGTGTCTGAGACAATAACAGAGAGAGACAGTGAATGCAGCTTGAGAGGATGCCACTCTTTCCTGATTTTAAGCCCTGGACAGTCATTGCTGTGGTATTAAGGAGAACTGGACTTCAAAAATTGCAGCTCTGGGTGCCACTTCATTAGGCAACTCCATGTACCTAGGGGGTGAAAGGAAGAATGTTCTATCACAGACAAGAAGCTGCACCCCAGAGGTATAGCACAGCAAAGAAGCCGGGGCCACAGTCCTTGTGCTCCTTTGGTTTTTGCAGTCAGGTTTCAATATCGACTGGGGACAGAACAAATGGATGGAAAGAATAAAGCTGCGTATGTCTGACTCATAGATCACACACGTCTCACAGAAATGTACCTTGTTGCTCTAACTCATTTAGGAGGGTATCAACTCCAGAATTGTTTTTAGGATCTTTTTTGTTGCTTCCTGGAAACAAAAATAGGATAAGAGAGATTTTGAAGTGTGTGCTGAGAGTTAAGAGCATTTCAGACCACAGAAGGCTGTTCCCCACTGTAGACTTACATTGATATCCATAGAGGCAGTACAAAAAAGGGATGATACTATTGACTGTTTTGTTTCTGGACTTCAGCTCTCAGCTCAGTCCTACAGCTTTGGAGCTGTCTGGCAGGATTAACAAGGCCCAAGGTATTGATGGATTGCATCTGACACACTGCAAAAGAGATTACTTGTAGTCCTTTCTCACAGTAGTGATCCTACAAGATACTGCCTGGTCCATGGAAGTAACAGGACACCTGATTTCCAAGAAAGATAAATCTTCTTTTAATTCACTGGATCACAAAAAACTCAGAACCAATCAGTGTACCAATGTGGTGGTAATCAGTGTTACAATGTTGGTGAGCTTGGGTGCAGGAGCTAGAATTGAGTTGTAAAACCATTCTGGTACTTTATTCAGTACGTGATCCGGGGGGGGAAAAAAAATCAAGCCTAACAGGAAAATAACAGAGGTAAGAGAGACCTGAAGAAAAACCAATAATAATAATAAAACAATCGAACAAACAAACAAACAAAAAAACCCACAACTTTAAGGAACTGGGTTAGAACTCCAGGATATTGGCTTTTCAGGTAAGTCTTGGTCAACAGAACTTAACCGTGTCCTTTTATCTGATGATTCAATGAGACTAGCTGAATTCATCCAGGTGATTTACAAGCTGGTACATTTTGTTGGACAAGCCCTGTATTCTTATGTGATTTAAAAAACAACATGATTTTCATTCAAATTGACGCACAGCCACATATTGCATACTATATTATTCATTCTATTTTGCATGGAAAATGATTGTTTCAAAATTCTGAAGTAACCGTTAAATCATCCAGATATTTTTGTTAAATTTACTGGACCTTTTTCATTATTTTGTCTGAGCCAGAGAAATTATTTTTAAATGTTGTTCTTCTTTTACATCTCTTGTTTTGATTTTAATGTGCTGTAAAATGTCAAATTTAGTATAACCCAGAGATTATTCATTACACATTTATGAGATAAAATAAATGCACAATAGCAAATGATGATTTATGAAAAACTATTAAAATAAATTAATTTTGGCATAGGTCAAATGAATACTAGTATCACAAACTATTCTCAATCCCGGTCATGCAAATTCAGCTTTTTATTTAATAAATGCATCTCAGAAGCCTCACAGGGACTCTGGAGATCTTTCCAATAGGGCATTGAATAGACTAAGCATGTGTTAGATCAAATATACATACCAAACTGAAGAAGAATAAATGATGCTGGATATACTGCTGCCCATGCGGATAGAAAAGCAAATGAAAGGCTTTACAGGGGAAGAGCCTACTCAGGAGGAGCTTTTCTGACCTTGCTTGACTGAAGGGAGTATTTTGGGTGTAGGTACTGCAAAAACTATAAGCAGAATGAACAAAATGCCGGGTAAAGTAGTTAAATAAATAATGAGAGACATAAAAATGCTTGAAAAAATTGGATGAATTTGAAAAAAAAGCACATATTTCAGTGTAACAACTGGTCTCCAGAGCAGTTCTCATAGCCATATTGGCAAAGTTACTCCTTTTTCCCCATAGAGACACTGCAAGTAGAAGTGAAGGAAAAGGAGGTCTTGTTTTCTCCTGGCATCACTTCCCTGAATGACATCTTTTGTCTAGCGGGAGTTTTGCCAACATAGCAGAACTTCTAGCGGGAGTTTTGCCAACATAGCAGAACTTCTGGGGAACATAACTGGTTTCATATTCATCCCTGGAAGCAAACTTTTGTTGTGTGGATTTGGCCTGGGACATTGTTTTTTTGTCATCTTGACAAGCTGGGCAAAAATAAGGCACTCATCCCAAATGCCTTACTCAGGCTTGAAGGCAGCTGGTGTCTTAAAATCTAAGCCTTTGTTATTCCCATCAACTTTCTTCCAAGAAAATTGACTGTAATTTTTGAACTAGAACCAGCATCAGAAACTATAGTGATTTACATTTCTGTCAGGCCTCCCATCCAGAAGGACTGTTTATTATAGACTGTTGTATCAGCTGATTTACCACTTACAGGTCAAACACTGAGGTTTTAGAACAAGGCTTCCATTGGTTAACAGGTAGATTTTGGCTGATATCAACACTGTGAGCTGAGCCCTTCAGTGCTCATTCTGAACCCTACAGAAGAATACAGCCATGTGACTCAACATGTAGGTTATTTGTCCACCACTTACAACTCTTGCATATCATCTATTTAAGAACAACATTGTCCACAGTATCTGCCGAGGGGAAAACAGTACAGGATATATGTGAAACTGCAAAATGAGTATTAGTACAGATTATGTAGTTGCCTGCACTAAACTGAATTAGAACACCAGACCTGCCCATCTCTTCTTGTGGACAGTGCCACCTTCTCTGCTTTAGGAATAGCACACTGAAGTCCAGGGCCCCCATAAACTATAAAATCAGTGCAAAATGGACCAAGTGAAATGACTATATAATCCATACAGAGAGCTCTAGATGTTTTTTGAAGTATCTTATTGCTGACCTTAAAAAAACATGCAGTGGATGAAACAGATCAGTTGGGTTGGAGTGAATCTGGGCTTGGAAGCTGGGAACAGCTGCAGCTTCCAGGAGAGCAGTGCTGTGCCCCTGGTGGTCACCGATGCTGGCTCTCCAGCGTTCATTAAAGGAAAGGAAAATGTCACCATTAGTATGCATTCAAGTCTTCAAATGCATAAGGTCGCACCATTGACAAAGAAGTAGACATCTTTCTGCTAGAGAAAGTAAAAATTAAAGGGGATGTTTATTTTGTCTGACTATATTCCCCAAAGGGACTGTTGTAAAAAATGGTAGAAAAAGTTCAAATCTGTGTACTTACTGAATACTTTCTTGCATTCATATTTTTCCTCCTCAGGTCTATGGTAGGTGGAAAGGTTACAATGAGCTCTATACAGTGCTCAGGTGTAAATATCGATCATGTTGCCCACTGTAATGGTCAGAGCAAACAGGTAAGTTAGATCAACATTTACTTGGTGTGCAGTGTGGGACACAGTTAAACAGGGCGTAATTTAGGCATAGGCTTAAAACAGTGAAAAAATCTTCTGTTACTCTTCTCCCTATTAAGATGTGATGCTTTTGGTGATTTATAATGTCTCCGTGATCCCCAGTTCCACATCTGTCACAAAGGGGAGTCCTCTGCAGAGAACAGTGGCTGTCTACTGCTGCTTTGGAAGGAATGACTAACAGAAAAGTAGAGGTTCATTACTCTGCAAAGGAGATAAACACTATCTAAGAAACTAGCTTAGGTAAAGGGCGTTTCTTACAGGTGTCTTTGCTGTCATCATTAATATCATTGGACTGAGGGATGGTGACTTGACTGTTTCCCTGGGCAACCCATTCCGATGCCTGCCTTCTTTCTGAGAAGAAATGTCTCCTAATTGTTTTAATTGTTGAAGAGTAGTGCTCTTTGTTCAATTCTTTGTTTTAATTGTTGAAGAGTTCGAGCATGACATTTCCCTTTTTCCACTCACCAGGGATATCACCCGACTGTCAGGACTTTTCAACTATGATGGAGAGAAGCTTGGCAACTACATCAGCCAGTTCCCTCAGGACCCTGGGATCCGTGTCATCAGGTCCCATAGACTTGTACCTGTTTAGATTCATCAGGTGGTCTCAAACCTGCTGCTCTTCACTTATAGTGGGTGGGACTTTGATCCCCCATCCTCCATGTATGGGTTCAGGGAAATGAAAGACTTGGGAAGCCTGTCTACCAGTGCAGACAGAGGCAAAGAAGTTGTTGAGTACCTCAGCCTTCTCTATGTCTGTCGTTACCAATTACTTAGATATAGAAACTCACTCCTAATATAAGAAATTAGCCACCTATAATCGCTTACGCACTACTATTTTCACCCCTCAGTCTATTTTCACAAATGTTAAATGCACATGGTGGCCCTTCGGGACCCCTCCTGTCACCCCAGCACAGCAGCCCGAAGGAAGCTGGGTCCTCTCTTGTGCTCTTCCTCAAGGCTCTGTGCAGAAGGGATGCCACCACTCGCACAAGGGCTGGGGGATGGGAAAGAAGCACTCACACAACCCCTGAGAATTGGCAACAGAGTTCTTTATTGCTGGGACATCTTGCAGGTAAGCCTGCAGGATGTCCATGGTGTTTGTCGGCTCCAGGCTAATGCTTGGGATGGAGCCTGTGCGACGAGTAGGGAGCTCGCCGGGCACTCCCGCGATGCTGTTGGTGCACTCAGATGGCAGAGAGTGAAGACATGCCGGGGTAGATGCAGGTCTGATCTGGCTGAGGTGGATCCATTTCCATCCATTCCTCCACATCTGCTGGTGGATCCACCTGCATGGGCTCCACGGTGTTTAGCAGAAGGACAAGCCAGTCTTTGCCCTGGACTGCCCAAACAGGATGCCTTCCATCAGGAATGTTTTCAGGCCAGGGTGCCGAACCAGGGGGCCGTCCAGTTCTACCCCTAGGCCCCATGCCACTGTCTGGTTGATTTCCATCTGTGGGTTTGATGCTGCTGTCTGCTTTACGGCCATGGTTGGGTCCCATGCTGTGTTCTGGACTATGGGCATGCCTCTGCTCCACCCGGCTGTCTGCCTGACGCTCCTGCCTTTGCCCCACGTCACCGTTGCGCCACTGGGAAGGCCCAGGTCCCCTGTCGCTGTATGGCTGAGGGGGCGGCCTGTTCCCCGCGTCGTTGTGGTGCCAATGGTACCGCCTCTAAGTGTCTGTGGGCTGCGCACCAGAGGTTCCCTGAGCACTGGTGTCTGTTGTGCCGCAGGTGCAATCCGTCTGCCCATGACACGTCTCCTTCTTGTTAGGTGCCTTCCTTCTTGGTGCTTTCTTGGGCTGCATCTCTGTCCTCTCACACTGAGGAGGCCTGCCGTTCATCTTACTGCTTCTGGACTTATTCCTGTCACGCAAACTGGCTGTCAGAGGGCCTAGAAGCTCAGCGAGTGGTGGGCCAGCTGCAGGGGTCCTGTTTTATGGGGCCCGGAGCAAAGGCGGGGCAGTGGTGGACACTGTGACCTCAGTGAGTCTCTGTGATGGAGTGGCCCACATGTGGCCAAAGGCAGCTGTGGCTCAACACAGGTCTACCCCAAAATTGAGACCATATGACTAAGTGCACAGTCCAAATGCTTCTTGAATTCTGACAGGCTTCGTTTCATGACTACGTCCCTGGGGAGCCTGTTACGGTGTGCGACAACCCTCTCAGTGAAGAACCTCTTCCTGATATCCAGCCTGAACCTCCTCTGTCGCAGCTTGACACCATTCCTACTGGTCTATCGCTGGTCACTAAAGAGAGTAGATCGGCCCCCTGCCCCTCCACTCCCCCTCGCGAGGAAGCTGTAGACCACGATGAGGTCTCCCCTCAGCCTCCTCTTTTCCAGGCTGAACAGGCCAAGTGACCTCAGCCGCTCCTCATACGTCTTCCCCTCTAGGCCCTCCGCCATCTTTGTAGCCAAGGAAAGGTTGAACCTGGTGCGTATGGACATGGTTTAGTGGGTGACATTGGTAGTAGGGTGATGGTTGGACCAGATCATCTCAAAGGTCTTTTTCAAATTTAATGTTTCTATGATTCTATGACTGGACTGACAGCTGCTTAAGGCAAGTGTAGGTGGGAGACAAACAATGTATGTGCCTCAAAGCACATTAGTTAATAAAGCTTTTGTTACACCTTGATTCATTGTCTAGTTTGGAGTCAAGACTAGTTATTAAACATTTCAGAGAGAGAAAGGATTGCTATGACAACAAAGTATGAATAATTCATCTGGAGGGGAAAGGGGACATGTAATAACAGAACAATTGTTAAAATTTGTCTTAAAGGATTTGTGTGCATCAAAAAAGCTAATAAAAAGGAAGAGTTTCAATCTATGCTATCTTGCTAACTGCAGCTTAAAAAACATTTGTCATTATTAGTGGCTTGCAGAATACAAGTTAGAGTACAAAATCTGAAGTGTCTTAAGTCTTATAAATAGAGAGCAGGGGCACATAAGGACAGTCAGGAAGCATCTCTGGACATGGAAGTTTTGGGTGTCTAAACCTGGTTAAAATTTTGGATTTTTTTTCATCAGAAATGTTGAGGCACAGAAGTCACTAACATGACCCAGGATGATGTAAGATACTGTGAAACAATGTTCTTTTGATTATAAGATCTGTTTCTCTGAGCAGTTTCTAGCCTGTCACAGAAGAATTTAAAGAAAGTGGGAAAAAAGTAGTTTTAATGCAAGAATGAAAGTGGGTTCCCCATCTTCATTACTTTATTGTTTGTGTCCTTGAAATCCATTACCAAAAAGGCTTTTGCCTTGCATTTATTTGGATTTTCTTTAACATTCGGTGTGTGCATTTTTTAACAAAGAATGACAAATCTTACTAATTAACTTTTTTAAAAAGCTGTTTTACTTTTTCTTTAAAGTAAATATAGCAATCCAAAAAGGAATTAAATACTAACCCTCCAAAATGTTACCCTAGGCTAATATGCAAAAGCAATCCGTGTAGACAGCAGCAACAGGAGCTTTTATGGCCTGCTTCTCTTCCTCCAGATCTGAACATGCAGCTATTTTAGAGACTGATCGCAATGTCACTTCAAGCCTTTGCAACTCTTCTGGCACCAGAGAAAGGTGTGTACCAGTTGTTACCATGTTTTCACACACAGGGCAACATGAATGAGATCAGGATGATGTAAGAAACACTCCATAAGCTTGTAAAAGGACTGTAGAAGGAATGGAAATTCATCTGCTGTTTTGAAGACAGCAGTATATGAAGGGGGTGGGATAGGATGGGTTTTTTTCAGTAGAAACTAGCTCTAAAATATTAAACTATAAGCCTCCTTTATGTCTCTGATTCAGTAAATAATTAAAATAGAATATTATAGATTAGAGACTTTAAAATTGCATTTGTATAGCTTGAAGTGGATTTGAGTGATAACACAAATGGGTGATTAGTTTAATAAATTTTGATATCTGGTAATGTTTTGAGAAAATTAATTAAGGTAGCCATTCTCCTACAGTATAAAATCTGGTTACTGTGGCTGCATTGATGTGTTATTATACTCATAAAAATGTCCTTAGGATTTTTAGCATGTGAATTAACTACACACTTCTAGCAGCAAAACTGATGAGAAAGAAGGTCAGAACTCCTTTATCTGCTAAATGATCCAGGCACTGAAATAGATCTACACAATGGGCCTGAAAAATCAACTTTGTAGAAAGCCTTTAAGCTTATATTCATGACTTCTAATAGATCAATGTTTCTCCCTCTCTCTCTTTTTTTTTTTTTTTTTCCAATGTGAACTCATAGAATCTAATGTGAGTCATTCCGGAGAAGCTCAAAATACTCATATTTAAAAGTCAGATACAGACTTACTACAGTGGTGCATTCCAGAAGTAAGTTAAGCTTTACCTGCCTCAGTGTGGCATTTTATGTACATTGTGTTTACCACATTTTTCCTTCACTTTTTTCCCCTCATATTTTGAAATAAGTTCAAAAAGAAAAAAAAAAAAAAAGCATAGTCTTTTCCCCTTCTCCTTTAACATTTCGACACATTACCTTTCCTTTCTCCCTTGTACACTAGCTTTTATATGCTCTTGAATTCTCTAATGATGAATTCATCAGACAAAGTTAGGTTTCATTAAAGAATAAGAGAAAAAAAAAATCTGAGAGGTCTTTTCCACTTGCAAGGCAAGCCTGCCTGAGATCAGGAGTAAGCTGATGCCAGAATGTCTGCCTGAGCCTGCAGTCACGGCAGGGGTGTGAAGCAAAGTATTTCGGATTGTGATGAGGCAGTCTAACAGGGTTATCTGGCCAGAGAATTGAGCTCCAGTTGGCTATGGAGTTCACAAAACTTCATTTATGATATGGGAGCCTCAAGAATTGTTCACATAACAAGATCAGTGTTTGAGCTGCAATTTCTTCGCTCTTTTGTGGAGGCTCAGAGAAAGGTAAAATGTTATTACAGAAAGTAAGTGCATTTTTGCAGCAGCTGATGTAAGACAGAAGTCCCATCAGGGCACAGACTGAGGGAGGGTCACTGTATGGTTAGGTTACTCTAGGATGGAGTTGTAAACTACAATTAGACTATCTATGTGCTTCAATAGCTACATTTGGCTATGTAGATATTACAGATAGTAGCAGAAATGTGAAACAGGATATCTTTTTTTTTTTTTTTTTTTTCTCTCTCTTCTCTGCTTTGCCTGTGTGCTCTTAATGAGGAATTTGCTTGCTGGTGGAGTTACAATCACCTTCCTGATTCCAGCCTTCCTGAATCCCCAAAATGCCGATTACCTCTCTGGGAACATTTGTAACTACAGATCTACAATTCCTAGTTTCTGTTGGGAGCAGAAATGCAAATGTCAAAATGTAAGAGAAAGCTCATTCTAGGGCTGTTTCTGAGCTCAAGGAAGGTGTAAAACTCACACATTTCAATAAGCTGTGAAGGAAAACAACCTATTTGCAAAATGACCAGAAACAGGGAAATGTGAAATTGCACAAGATGTGCTGACTTAATGATATTTCTAGCCCTTTCTTGCTGTCAAAATATTTTGATTGTTCAGTGCAGCATTAGAATGTCATCAGGGAATTTGAAGCCAATATCAAATATCTTCGGTTTATTCACTGGTTCTCTGGAAGTGCTGTTGATCTATAGGATTGCTTTATGGGAAGAAATCAGGAAAAAAAAAGTGTCAATTTTTGATGTGTTAACTCTAAATGATGTCAGTCAACATTGCACGTAATGCCATGTAATTTTGTAGAAGCCTGCTAAAAATGCCCTCTGAAACTTCAACCCTGAGTAACACAATAATGTAAAAACAAGTGTTCTCTTCTCTCTATTTTCTTCATATCCTCTTAAATACAGGGGAATCTTCCTGCCTGTTGTGAAGTAGCTGTCTTTTTTTTTTCTTTTTTTTTTTTTTTTCAAATATGGAATATTACAGGCACCAGTATATTACAGTGTATTTTCAGTTCCCTTTTTTTCTCTAAGTGGAGACTTCAGCAAAGTTTGTCAAAAATAGATACCTATTAGGCTCCTAAATAAAAGGCTTAACTTTGCATCAATGTTAATCCAGCAACTTCTATTAATGTCCGTTAAACTAAGAGTATTCATCACTTAATTCATCATTTACTAATTTGGGTCAGTCTTATTTAGGAATACAGATCTACTCATGTATCCATTTCTTTATCTGAAGCACTGTTCAGAATTCTTGTTTCTGGTCACTGGAGGTTTTTGTTTGTTTGTTTGTTTGTTTTTTCTTCAGAAGTGAATAAGCTGCAGACTGAAGGAAAAATAAAAAAGCTTTTTCTAATTATGAAGGGGAAAACAAGAAAATGATGAGTACAGTGGACTTGATTAAAGGAACGGTAGAAAACCAGAAAGGTTGCAAGGTTTGTGAGTATAAGGGAAGGAAAGGATTAAAATAGGCAATGAGAGCTCATGACCTCAGAACCTGTGGGGCCCTTATCAGTGTTCAGTCCTCTGGGGAGCAGAGATGCTCCCTGTGTAGCAAGAGCTCTCACTGTTCTGCTGAAGGTGCTCAGCCTTGTGCAGGACAGGTACCTCAGACTACTTCTGTGGCTAGAGATCCACAGAGAACATAGCAGGTACTAAATATGAGGAACTGGAAAAATAAAATTGGACTAATACGTGGTAAACAGCCTATAAAGAGAGGTGGGAACAATTCAGAGTTGAATTTACATGGGAATTAAAAAAAAATTATTTGATTGGAAGAAACTGATAATACCATATAAATACATAAAGATTACTAATGCTAGGAAATGAATTATTTGGCCTCTGTTACACAACAACAACATAGAAAGCAATGAGCATATAAAAAGGGAAAATCAGATTTAAATTTTAGAAAGGTGCTAATGATGGAAAAGGACAAATGGACCAGGAAGCATTTTGCCCAAAGTAGTATGAGGCATCATTTCTGGACCCCTGGGTTCTGCGTAAGACAGCCATGGGTGGCCAGGGGCTAGAGATCTGGGTCAGCTACCAGGACACATGCTCCATGTGTCAGCACAGGCTCCATGTGTCAGCACAGGCTTTGCCGCCTCATTCTTTGAAAGAAACTCACAGCTATGTTGCATATCTGGAAGAGAGAGAAATTCTCAAGATATATGCCTTAGTTCCTCAAAATAACAGAGACTTTGTTCAGTGAAATTCAAAAATCTTCCAAACTTCTTCTGTTGGGAAGTCAAACAATTGTATAGCTAAGTCCTCTGAGGGGGAGATGGGGTAGGAGCAACTCTGGGCAAACTTACAGCAGCTCTTGACGTCCTGTGCAGTGTCAACAGAAAACTCATTTGCCATGAATTACGAGAAGCAGAACTGGAAGAAGAGCAAGGTGTTTTTCAAAATCATGCACTGACCAAAGAGGACCATAAGCAAACACGCTTCCCAACCATTGATTAGTAAGTGCTCAGTGAATGTTAGGATCAGTTTTTCTGTGAATATATTTTCACATTTAAGAGTAAATTCAGATTTAATGGCTTTGTTTGCAAGCCATTTGTGTCTAAATTTCACAATCATTTGAGTGCTTGAGGTCTTCTGTTACTGTGTAAGGCAAATGTCAAGCTGAAATGCACAAACATTTACTGAGATAATACTTCATGTAGTGTAAAATTTCCTGTTTAGATTTTGTGCTGGTTTGAATTACATAAATCATCCAGAAACAAAGAGGTTGACCTATGTAGCAAAGCAACAGAGCATGAACTGCAGATGGGTAATCAGTGAAACAAACAGTTTGCAAGTGATGTGTAGACCATGAGCAAATTTGCTGATGGTATTCCTGTGTAATCTCAAACTATTTAATCTGAGATCTTCCTAGTCTGCGTGAGGACAGATTTCCAGTGAAGGGAATGAATGCACGTTTGGAAATACTTTTAGTGATTTATCTGTTAGCTCATGTCTGAAAGCATACAGGGTGACGTTCTTCTGAAATATCCTACTAGATTGCAATAGTTGTCTACATCTTTGGAGATATTCAAAACTTCACTGAGAAAGGTCCTGGGAAACCTGCTCTAGCTGATCTGTTTGATCTGTAGTGGACTAGATGACCTTCAACATCAGCACTGTTATCTGTTCTTCAGTTCCTCCCTTTGTTGCCATGTTTAACTTAATTGTGTCAGATCCTTCAGATCAGATGCTGATGAAAGTCTGCACATCTTTGCTTCTGTGCAACAAAGGCAAGTCAGATCACGGACTGTATCTGCTGGGCCATTGCTAGCAGTCAGACGTTTGGTCATCCCACTTTACTCAGTGCTTGTCAGGCTGTACCTGGAGTACAGTGTCCAGTTCTGGTCACCACAATTCAAAAAAGAAGTGCACAGACTGGAATTGGCCACAAATACGATCAAATTGGGGAAAGTCTGAAAGAGTTATAGCCTTTCAGCCTGGGGAAGAGAAGGCTCAGGGGATATCTCATCACAGTTTTCCAGTACTTATAGGATGGCTACAAACAGGATGGGGGCTCTCTCTTCACAAGTAGCTACATGGACAAGACAAGGGGCAGCAGGTACCAGTTGCACTGGGAAAGGTTTCAATGTGTTATGTGAAAGATATATTCTTGTTTTTTGCAGAGAGAACAATCAATCACTGGAACATCCTCCCTATGGATGTGGTAGAATCCCCATCCCTGGAAGTTTTCAATATACTTGTGGATAGAGTGCTAGATAATCTCATCTAGGCACCCTTTTGCATGAAAGGTTCGACCAGGTGATCTTCTGAAGATCCTTCCAGCCTGCACTGTTCTATGTTTCTATGATCTCTAATTAAATCTGGTAGAGCTACTGCAATGTTAAACCAGAGAAGAATTGTTGGCCTGAATGGAACCCCCTGAAAATAAAGTCTGTGGAGTCTGATCCAGCATTGACCATGATTTTGCATAGTCCCCTCTGTGGACCTAACACTGTATGTGCTGCCAGTTTAAACTGATGATGCTCCCATATTGCACAGGTGCAACACTAATGACCAAGCACGGATGATAATGGTGGACCCGCCACTACAATGTCACATTCTCCTGCTGGGCAGAGGAGGGCAATGGAAGATTTAGCTGACTCTTTTTAGAGTAACTCTAGCTAGTGCCCGAACAAGACTGGATTCTATCTATAGCACACATTCAGTTGAAATACGCTTTACTTCAGGACATACAAACCTAGCCATCAATCTAGTCTTTCTAGTCATTTTTTACAGGCACAAGCTGAGTTCTTGTTATTTTAATTGTTGTTATTGCAGAAATCTCCTAAGTCATTTTGCCATTTGCCCACTTAAAAAAAGCCATAACCAGAGAGGGGAAATCAAACAAAATGACACATTAATCATGGCCACTCTTGTACGTTTTTAAATTGTGTTGCTATGTCATGCTTAACAAAGCATGCTGTAAGCTAATAAAAGGAATACAAAAGAGCTACTTGAGTTAGTTGATCCTTAAAAAAAAAAAAAAAGCAAGATTTTTAAAGAGGAGAAAGAAAAGGAATTAGCTTTTTAATATCCTACTTGCATTATGCTACGTGCATCTATCAAAAGAAGAGAGAGTCAACTTAAATCTCGGCAAGTAGAAGTAAAGTCATAGATGTCCTACTGTGATTTTAATTCAGTGTATAAATATCTAAGAGAGAGAAAAGAGAGCTTAGAGGTAATTTAGAGGTACCAAGCTATTAGTACTGTATTCAATGGTTAGCATTGTAGGAAACGATTAGAAGGTAAACCAAAGGAAAGTCAATAAAGAGGGGCAAAAATACTTTGTTTTACCAAATGGTGATATTTACATTCATAGTCTAAGTGCTATTCCAGATCTGTTTACAAAAATACAGTTGTTAGGACTGGAATACCAGACATGATTAAATGCTGTGCCAGATCACTGTTTAATCTACTGTTTCATACTCACCAGACAAGAGGTTTAATGAACTGAATATGTAGAAGAGTGGGAATGGTAGCCTAAATGGTCAGGTAAGTAAGGTCAGGTAAGTAAGGTACTACTTTTCTCTTCCTTCCCAAACAGAATTTCTGTGATTTCATTTTGTGTACCAGGATTCAGATTCAGTGTTTGAAACTGCTATTAACAAAACAACAACAACAACAAAAAACACAAGAGAGAACGAGGGAGTCATATTGCATCTCTGGCTAAAAGTTGCATCATCTCAGTGTGCCATTAAACAGACTACATTCCTGACTTTCTGTTTCAAGCAACTCAGTTTTAAATCCTGTGAAAATAATGTTACTGGAAAAGCACCATTATAGTCAATATCTCTTCTAGTACAAAGCCTAGATCCAAGCTCCAGGGATCTCAAACAGTTGCTCCTATCAGACATCTCTTGGAGACTGAATTCTAACTCATCTGCTGCTGTGGATTCTGGGTCATCACTATTCAACTTCTACTTGCAAAGAGTCTTTAAGATACCATGAGTGAGATATGTTGTATAAAACCAATGCCTGCTTTTCTCTACTAAGACATCATGGGATTTGTAAGGTGAAAAGAGGTATATAATTTTGCTCTGCCACCAGTATAGACAGCTTGGTGAAAAATCAGGACTGAGAATATAGTCAGGTTATACTAAGATTCCCCTATATTTCCCCAGAGCAGGACATGTATATCAGAAAGATCTTTAGAGAAGAGAAAAAAAAAAAAAAAAGCCTGTAAGGTGAAAGCTTTGATCTCAGGTGGGGGCGTGTGTGCTGTTAATGACTTTTACATTGTTCACAATAATAACTATGAGCACTCTACAGAAGGGAGCACTTTTCTGTAGTTATTTAAAGGATTGCTATCTTCTACCATTTGTTTTAATTGCAGTCTACAAAATCACAAGCCATTTTGGACATATTAATGGACATTTATCTGAGCAAGGACCTTAGAAGGTGAGATTATCTGAAAACAAGAGAAAGAGAAAAGAAACAATAGAGACTTTGGTTTTTTATTTTATTTTAATTTTTAACTTTGAAAAAAGGCAAAAATCTTTCAACATGTTTGAAGGGGGTACCCACACTAGAGAAGCCACAACACAGGAGAAAAATAGATGAAGTGCTAAGAACTAGTTGCATTTCAATGGCAGGAACAGGAGAGAGCCACAATGATGAAAAATTATACTGCCAGCTTTTTCAGAGCATTCTCCAATTTCTAAACCAGGAAATTATGGGAAGATTAATAGTACCTTCCAAGCTGATCTTCAGGAAAACTCACAGCAGTTCAGCAGTGAACTATTCTTAGCTCACAGCTTGGTTATACGTGACTGTTAAGCAGGGCACAATGTGGCAATAGTCTCTCTCTAGTTCCCAGTGATGGGCTCCAGTCTGGTCAAATGCATATTATGTCAGTTTAGAGAGATCCTCCGAGAGGCAGAAATTCTGAGTGAGCACAGAAACCAAGCTGCTTTGACACAGCCTCAATATGCATTGCTGTGCTGTGCTCCATCTCAAGGGTCTTCTATCAGAAGGTACAGGAAACAGTTGCTTCATACTCTTGTTTCATTGATCCTGCCAAAATTTTTTAGCAATGGTCAAGACTTGCCGGTTTCTTACCTGTAAATTGTTGTTAGTATGATTTCAAACTCCTGAAATGGAATCACCTGTATAAGCTCTAAGTAGTGTTTTTGTTTGTATGTAACTATTCATAATCATATCCAGTTTGTTCTGTACATGCACATATGGCAGTGCCCATTAAGAAGTCATTATCTCCCCATCCTTGCCACACAGTAATGATAGAAATAATACAGCAATTCCCTGCACTATGAGCAATAGGTAGTTGAAGGTTACTGTATAAATATTGACTTTTTTAAAAGGATCTCTGTGTGCGTTTGCACATGCATACATGTCATAATAACCACACAGCTTCCCCTGCAAGTCAGACAAAAAAAAAAAAAAGTGCAAGAGGGTCATGCTTCTGCTCAGAGTTCCAGTTCCAGTGACCTGAGATGACTGTGCTTATGGCATAAAAATTGCCTCTCTGAGAGAAAAGAGAGTGACAATTAGCAAGGCCCTAAACCTAAATTTTTGAAAATTTCCAAGGATGAGTCAGATTCATTCTAGTGAACAGTGTCGTTTGGTCACTGCCTACAAACAGATCCACAGTATGCACCCAGTAATTAGAGTTTCTTCCTAAGTGCCAACTGCAGTTACAGTACTACAACTGTAACATGGCTGTAGGGATGCAGCACCTTGCAATTCAAAACACACAATTTGTTTAGAGACAGCCATGTGTAAAAGGAGCCTTAAGTCTTAACTAACTAACATGGAAAGTTTCAAGCAGATTATGGCAATGAAAATGCAATGAATGGCAAATGCTTAGGGCCAATCTCTCTGCTTTTATTTTAAGGAGAACTCTCCAAAGAGTTCATTCAAGGACCTACTGCAAAATTTATGGCACCATTGAAAAAAATGCCCCTAAAACAGCAACAAAAAGCAGACCCCCAAATAGCTTTGGGAAGGCTCAGAACCAGAAAAGGAAGTAAAAAATCTTTTTAACAAGTAGTTTGTTGTGGAACATCTGCACTATACCTTTTTGAGTGACTTTTTGTGAGACTGATTGGAAAAAGGCAGTTTGAGATAAATGGGAAATATTTGTCCAGGGGAATGAAGGAAGAAGAAAAGCAAATGCTGATGGATTTGTTTTTGGGAAAAAAAAAAAAAGAAAAAAAAAAAAAAAAAAAAAAAAAAAACGATTTCAAGGTGACTTAGAGAAACAGTTCAAAATGATAAAGGACTTGGTTAAAGCTGAAGAAGATAAACAATGTACACCAATGAGGAGTTCAAAACATGGCTTTACAATGGTGCTTGAATGAATTTTGTGTTATTTGGGCTTCAGCTAGGGAAACACGCTTCTCGACAGCAGGAGTGCTTATCAGTAATTAATTTCTAGGTTTAAAGGCGCAACCTACCTAGAAAATCTTTGCTGGTTTTTAATGAAAAAGTTGTCGTTTGGAACACAGATGAAGGAACAAAGGTTTTTATTTATTTTTTTAAATGATGGCCTTGAACAGAGAAATTAAACACAGTACGTAGAAAGATTCTGCACAGATGTGAATGGATCTTGTATGTGTCTGTGCTGACTTAGGAACGGGCAAACTGGCTTGGATTAAATAGAAGAAAAAACTCTCTTTATAATGTTCATGGGGAAACTAAAAAGGTATTTAAGAGCCTGGAATATTTTTCACTTTGGCACAATTTTGTGCTTTTGTCTTCCAGTTATCACAATTCCTTCAGTAGTGAAAACTCTTGTTACCTGATAATAGTCTTGAAGAAATTTTGGACAGAACAAGGAAGACCCAAAACCTGGTAAGCTAATTTTTTCATTGTGAAACTTCAAACGTTTGGAAAGTGGTAAAATTAAACATTGTTATAGTAGCCTCTGGCATCATTACAGGGACTTGGAAGATTGATATCCTCAGGACATTCTACAGTCCTCCTTAAACTTACCCTCCAGATATGCCTGTGGGCTGAGTGGGGAGAGTGTAAGATTACCTGTATTACCAAGTATAGCAACATAACAGAAGCAAGTTCAGAAAGACAAATGGTTGGTAGTGTGACCTCTGAACAGCACACATTTTCAGAGGTGGGAGGTGGGGGAAGGATTATTTTGCAATAGCTCTAGTCTGATCTCATGAACAGAATGCTGATCAGCAGCCTTTGATGGCCTCCTGGAGCACGTCTTCTGATTTCGTTTCCTCTGCAGGGGATTCAGGTTGTGCACACCAGGACAGTTCTGTGACATGAAGCAAAACATACTAAGTGGGGGTGGTCTGAAAATTCAGTTCAGAAGTGCAGTTTGCTCCAAACTAAAACTTTACAATAGACACCCCAGAAGTCACTCAGGACTACAGCTGAGAAGAGGGTCCAGTATATATTTCTAGGATCATTAACTGGAACTTCTGCCTAGAGCTGAGGAGCATGAGGTCATCATTCAGCCTGATTTGGGTGACTTGGGATGTAGGAGGGAATGGATCCATGTGTGTGACATCTTCATGGAGCAGAACAAAGCACAGTTTAACCTGAACCCCCACTCCCTTAATTAATTCAGTCTGTAGTGATTATAAAAGTACAAAGTACAGCAAAGTATAGAGGAAACAGGAAATTATCTGTTGTGCAAACTTCTGCACATTGAAACATTAACCATTAAAATAAAATAACTAAATATGTCACTTTTATACAGAAAGTAATTATAGCTAGGTTTTACACTGTTTTTCTGTGCTATTGAAGTTGTCAGAAGTTATTGAAGTGCTCCACAGAGCACTTGCTATGTCTAGCATTACAACAGTGGATTGAGGATGGAGGACTGCTAACTGCATTGAGATGAACTCTGAGAAGCAGCTCAACAAACTCTAACACAACAGTGCAGTAGTAATCTCTATTCTAGGCAGAAAAGATGTATGGAGTAAAATGGTATTATGGATTTTAAGCTGTTATCCTTGAGCTGAAAATAAGAAGAAAATTGAATCAAAAGCTCACCATTTATTTTGCTGTGGATGCACGTGATTTTGCACAAGGAAATGTGGTTGTTATCTGCAGCTTGACTCCTCTTCCCACAGCAAAACCCTTGATCTTCTTAAGCCTCTTAGAGAGTTGGACTAAGTGACTAGCCCATAGCTGAAACTCCTTGTTTCTAGCTCTCAGCATATAATGGGGACTGACTCCCCCAAGATTTTCTGTTTTAGTTCTGCTTCCCAAGGCTTCCTGTTCAGTGGTGACTTTGATCATCTGAGTCATGGATGCTGACAGAACTCTTTTCCGATTAGAAGTTCTCAAAATTCAACATTTTTGTAGTTGCTTATTTGTAATATAAATAAACATTATTGTTGTTCAGATTCTCTCTCTGTAAGACACTTAGAAATGTATGTTTTTCATTGCAGATGGAATCATTCTTTCTCCCCCATTTCAAAATTCCCTATGGACAGACCAGATGGTCAAGCTTCTGTGTCTCTTCCTGACTTTGAAGACAGTCACCATCCTTGACTGCTGACCTTTTGAGGTGAGTAGTAAGGCAGGATTATATCTCAGCTGTGATTGTTGTTTGTTTTTCTCATACCAACAACACACTAATAATTAATGACTGCTCCACAGTTAGAAAGGACATACCTGCTGTACCCAATGAATTTGATCCCATTGAACTCTCCCTTCATCTATTTATTCCTTATCGTAGATTCTATGGAGTCAGATGGACCCCTTTCTGGTCAGTTGCCAGGGGTTCCCCATTTGTTTTCTATTGATGACTCATTATCAGATTTGCTCAGTCTATGAGTAAAGGGATTATTTTTCTAAATGGGAATTCAGCCTGGGCTCTGAAAGTCAAGCTGTGTTCCCTTCTGCTTCTCACATTATCACCACTAATAAAGAATCTGCAGCAGGGGACTCAGTTGACGACTTTGTCAATGATGCATGAAGCAGGCTAGAATCTAGTTGCTCTTCCACATCTGCAGGAGAGCTACAGTATGAACTGAAGTATGTTTTCTTTGTCACTAAAACAAGCAGATGGGACAGGGTGACTCAATAGAAGCTGAGATATTGAAGCTATTTAAAATACCTTTATGGTGAGGTTTGGTTTCTAAATGCTCACACCCTCATCTTGACTGTTCTCTTGTTCTACTTATCAAGAGGAATCTCCAACAGTTTTTCACTCCTATTTTTCCCCCACTTCGTAGTTGCTGTGAATGTAATTTAGGACTTCTAGGTTCTTCTCATTCCTCAGTCTGCATACCAATGATTGCTCTTCTCTCAAGGTTTCCAGAACTTCAGCAAAGATGTCTCCTTAAACCTAAAAATATGGCCACTTCCACTGGTCCCTGATGCTCTCTGAGACTTGCTTGGAGAGATTTTTAATTTTACCAAACTAAAAAATAAATAAATAAATAAAGAGAGAGAGAGACAGATACATTGTCCAATTGATTAATTTCTTACTTAAATTTGATATCTTTTTTTGCTTGGTGAAGTGGAAGATAAACTATTTGTTACATGAAAAAAGGTCAAAACCTTAGCTGTCAGAAATAATCGATTCTGCAGCTACTGTGACTAACACCATCTTGAGGAACAGTGGTAAAATATTGTGGGAACCCAGAAGTTCTTGTGAACGGACATAAGATTTTTAGGTTTTGGGTTCTAAATTACCACTCAGATGGGAAGAGAATGGGAAGCTATCTGATGATTAATGTGAAAGTACTTGCTGGTTTTCATCTTACTCTTAATAAAAAAGCATATATCACCAAAAAGAAAACTGCAAACCAATCAACCCTGCATCACAATTGGTAGTGACTGCCACACAAGGAGATTGCATATAGGAGAGGAAAAACCCAACAAATTAGACAGTAAAATATCATCATCTTTTTATTAATATTGACAGTGAAATGTGTGAGTATTTTAGTGATTTTTTTTTTTCTGTTTTGTCTGTTTGTTTGTTTGTTTCATTTTTTGGTCATGCATTTTGGAAAGGTTTGACTTATCCTGGTCTTTTAATCCCATGATCTATGCAACTTCTGCAGAGAAAGCAAATAACAAAAATTATTGAGATAGAGGAAGTGTCATCAAAGGAACATTTACAATTTCTACATTCTAGAATATGTGGAAAAATACAGTCCTAAAGATTGGCTCTTTTCTGACTTGGCTTTATCCAGAATGACATATTATTCTCAGAGGAGTCATCTCTGTTCTCCCATTACTTTCCATCTTTCCATTCTATGAAGAGATCTCTCACTGCCTTTTCCTTTATAGCCTCAGATCTTTAACTCTGCACATCCAGAGACGATCAAAATTGTTATTCTCTATTTGTTTTAAACTTAACACCATCTGATGAAAATCTAGAGAAGTTAATTGGCTTTTCATAGAGGCTCCTGATGGGCACTGTAGAAGAGTATGTTCTTTGAGAGCTGTATACCTCCACGGTCAAAAGGGAGCAAGTTTTGATCATTGGCATCACACAAATTCAAAGGGAAAAAAGTGAATAAAGAAAAATGCAGGGTAACAAATTGAAGAGTTGAGAAGAATAACATGAAAATAATTCAGAGTGGGTCTTTGTTCCTATTGTCAGAGGGATGGATCTGAACTCTTCTGGAAGGCCAATGAGGGCAAACGTTCAAGTTGTGGAATGGCACAATGTGGCTCTGGCTACTTTCAAGAGAAAGAGCTTTTTCTGTACTGGGAGTTGGTGGAAAGAAGGCATGTAGGGTTTATATGTGCAACAGGATAGATAAGATTATCTCTTTCCTTTAAACACAGAACATTCTAGGAGCATTAGGAAGAAGTTGACTTCCACTGGGATCAGTAGGGCAGAAAGAAAAATTACCATGTTTATTTCTGGGCGCTCCCTCCAAGGCTTTGCAGGTGACAGATCTAGTGAAAGCATCCATCTCCACTCTGTGCTCAGTAAGCAGAAAATGAAACAGAAGAGTCAGTGTGACATTGAGTGATTTCAAGCCACTTGTAAAGGCACACATTCAACCTGAGGCCTTCAGCTCAGGGGCCCTCACAACAATAGGGGCAGTTTTTAATAAAACTGCAGCCACCAGAATCCAAAGGGATCTTGAACAAGACAAACAACAAACTCAAAGCTTTCTAAAATGCATGCTGCTCATCAAGGTACAAAAGTTCCCCCAAAGCACTTTGTCAGGATTTGAAGTTACTGTAGGTATTCTTGACTGCTCTTACCCACCTTCAAACCACCTCAGCTCAAGAAATGCCTTCCAAAAATCAGACTGCAGCAACAGATTACAAATGTTTCTCATCTTTTTTTTTTGTCTTGGGATGTCTGGATTAACTGGACAATCCTTTCCCTGTGTCTGTGCTCCCTCAAACACTTTGCTTAAGACTGGACAAGGGAGAGTGACTTACATGAGCTTTACATAGCTTTGCATGATCCTGTTTCTTGGTGAAGGAGCAGTTAATTTTGTATACAATGTGAAAGAGCTGCAAAGGGAGGCACTGACAGTGGCTGAATGAGGGAGTCAGATCCTCCAGTTGGCATAAAAGTGGCAGACTCAGAAAGCTGCTGTGAGCAGTCCATCCAGAGGCTGGGTCTTGTGTCTCTCAGGTGAAGGTTGTAAACTTCATCTGGTGGGATGATTTCTCTACTCTCTTTTACTCAGAAGAGAATAAGTTTGAAAGGAAAAAAATTCAGTCTGTTTTGAAAAAGGGAATTCTCGTTTTCCAGCCTGCTCTAATTTTCAACTTTTCTTTGAGTGTGTGTGTGAGGATATGCATTCTCCTGTAATAGAGATTAGTAGCAAGTGATATCTCTGAAGAGGGGAATTTGATGGATTTTGCAGGAAATCAGAGAAAACAAGACTATACAAGTGATTGCTTCCTGAGGGTGACCTCACATATTTGGTCTTTCTAAGCAGTAGCTAGGTATGTATATCACAAACTAGTGAAGTATAAAGTAAATAGAGAGCATAACTTAGTCGATGTTTGTTGTGGTTTAACCCGGTCAGCAGCTAAACACTACACAGCCGTTCGCTCACCCTCCCCCCTCCCTCTCTGGGATGGGTGAGAGAAACGGGAAAGTGAAGCCTGTGAGTTGAGATAAAGACAGTTTATTAAGACAGGAAAGTAATAATAATAATGATAATAGTACTACTACTAATAATGTGTACAAAACAAGTGATGCACAATGCAATTGCTCACCAACCGCTGAGCAATGCCCAGCCTATCCCTGAGCAACCGGCCCTCCACCCCGGCTAGCCACCCCTATATATTGTTCAGCATGACGTCAGATGGTATGGAATACCCCTTTGGCCAGTTTGGGTCAGCTGTCCTGGGTCTGTCCCCTCCCAGCTCCTGCTGCACCCCTAGCCTGCCCGCTGGCAGGACAGAGTGAGAAGCTGAAAAGTCCTTGGCTTGGTGTAAGCACTGCTGTGCAACAATTAAAACATCAGCATGTTATCAGCGCTCTTCTCATCCTAATCCAAAACATAGCACCCTGCCAGCTACTAGGAGGAAAACTAACTCTGTCCTAACTGAAACCAGGACAGTGTTGCACTACCAATGTATTCTGTAGTTTCTCTCCTGAATCCCTCCAAAAATGTGTGTAAAGGGATCCAGGAATGCAATGTACTTCGATATCACGGTCTATCTAATAAGTAGGCAAAACCTTCAATAAATCTTATTTTAAGGTATGCAGATGTACTGATGAGAGGCTTGGTCCTTTGTGCATCCATTCCTCAGGAAACACTGCCAATGGGCTCTTCTGAAGGATAAAGCCTCATGGCTGAGATACTGAAAAATGACATTGTCCAAAAAATCTTGTCATCTTTTGGACATTATTTCTCAAGCAAAGGCATGGTGAGAAGGTAGAGCAGGACAGTACCAACTGTGTGCAGCTTCTTGTAGTATATCTATTGCCTTTTTGAAGAAACTCATTTTGCTCATCTAAACCATGAGCCTTTTAGTAAATCTTTTAAGGAGGGGTTCTTCCCTTGCAAATTTAGGAAAAGCTGACTGTCCAGTCTAAGCATATCATCACAGCTTCCTCTGTGACCAGTAGAGAGAGACAAGCACCTTTAAAAATCAATTGATCCTTTCTCTCTGGTACAAATTTCTAAAGTAGGTGGGGTGGATTATCCGCACTGTTGCTTCTCTGTCCCAATTGCCAGTAGGGAGAACATAGAAGGAGAATTTGGCGGGACAGGATATTAGGCAGTTGTATGAAAAAAGAATGGAAAATTCTCTCTTAATATGCAGACCTTTTTGTATTTCATTTAGAAATTAAGAGGTTTTACTTGCTCTGTGGTCTCTGCTGACTGTTTCTAACTATGCATGTTTTGTTTTTGTTTTTTTGTTTGTTTGTTTGTTAAATGTTGTAGGAAATGCATGGTTTGGAACAAATTAACCTTTGAAAGAGTTAAGTTAATCAGGGAGGGAATATAATCAGAAAATGCAGGCCTTGTATCATACACAACAGTCATATAATGACATCCTTAGTACAGAAGGGTAAACTGTAGGTCTGTGGCTTAATTTGCTGACAGGTGCGTGTAAGAGTGTGTACGTGTGTGTAGGGAGGGATATGCAAGTAATGGAAAGGTTTAGACTAGATTGTATGACAGTGACTTACTTGAAATAAAGACTCCTGTAAATTGTCTCATTATGCTATAATATAGAATGTACCTCAAGGTTATCAGTGCCTTTAGCATCCCCTTGGGTCGTACAGAGAGTGTTCTGTGCCCTGAGGAGTTGTGGGGTCTTGTGTTAGTTTGCTTCAAAATTGGTCCATCTCTCAGGGAGTTCATGTGCTAGCAAGATTTGAGGAAGACAACTCAAATAGATGTAATGTACAGTCTTTTTGTTTAAAAAGTTTTTTGTTTTTGTTTTTTTCCAGCAAGTTACTGCCGAAGTTGTGATTTCTAGTGTGACTATCAATTAAGCCCCAAACACTGGTATTTAAGTTTAATGCTTAAATTCCTAAACACCCTAGAAATACATCTGAGGTTGAGCTAAAGTTACTAGGAGAATGTAGGTGTGTTGTTTTGTTTCATTTTGTTTTCCTTTTTTTACTCTCCTCACTATTACATTATACCAATTAATTCTTTTGTATACCTAAGCCCAGTGGGTCAAATTTTCAGCCTGAAGCTACTTAGTGTAGCTCCCTTAGACACTAGCAGTGTGGTGTTATTTTACATTACAGAGGATGTCACCTGCTATGAAAATGTGAGGACTGCCATTTCAAAGCATTTAATAATGCCTAGCAACATGCCATAACAGCATATAAGCTGAAATGAATAAAACAGCAGATCAGATCAACACCACAGGGGGAAGTAAATGTGGTGCAGTGTCATTGGTTTACCTAAACTGGAATTTGGGATGGCCTATGGCAATAATATGTCTTTTACCATGTGGCTATCTTGTCTTGGTATGATCATTAACAAATGATTAAGTGATCAATAGTTCCTTATGTAAGTAAAGATGACTGGTGTAATTTGTGGCTTTTAATTTCAAGTACTAGTGTATATTGCATTAACATCTATGTGCTATCTGTTCCTTTCAGCACAGCTCCAATTTCAAGTTCCAAGTATAAGAGAATGCAATTTTATATAATTGTGGTCATTTTAATTTCTTCAATAAAAGCAATCACTGCCTATAGCTGGTTTCAGAGTGTTGTGAGCAACTTGCAACTGTTACTAAATATCTGTTGAAAGGAGTCTCTCAAAACTTGCAAATGTCTTTAGAGAGGTTTTTGTTTGTTTTTTCTTTTTTTTTTTTAATTATCATTATATTTAGTTTTAAGGTGGAAAAGCACAGACTGTACAGAACACCTGGCAGTAAAATGAGAGGGATTGTTTAGCAGAAACCTCAGGTGAGTGCAAAAAATAGTCTCTTTTACTGAATCAGCTAAAACTGAGCATGTGCTTTTAAGAGCTTGATCTTTATCATATTGAATTTAATGGCAAAGCTCTCACTCACTTGAGTAGAAGCAGCAAAATCCAAGATGAAATTGCCCTCTGGATTGATCTGGAAGAACTGTTTCCTTCTAGTTTTTAACTAAGTTATTCTTAATGACAAGAATAATGCTTTGAGCAAAAGACTGGTAATCAGGAGTCCTGTATTCTGTTCCAGTGAACAGAAAGGCACATGGTCAAGTTTAAGGGCATATCTAATTGCCTTGCTGAACAGAGCTGCATTCTGTAGTTAAAATTTGTATTCTGGGCCCTGTCTCTGGGCCTTTGGTATGATCAGCTAGGACACTGCCCTGCCATGTCACATACACTGTTTCCATTGGTGTCAGTTGTGCGTCATCTCGGCAACTCGTTACAAGGCCAGAGTCTTTGCAAATATCTGCATCCTTAAAACATGGATAATAACGCCAGGATGATCTGGTGCAGGTGGTGTGAAATTACATCATTTCATATGGCCTGGGATGTCTGGAGATGAAGTGATACATATATGCAAGGTTTCGTTGTAACATTGACATGTCATTTCCATATGTGAAGGTCTTCTGGCTTGCTAGGGCTCCAGTACTTGTCTTGGATGTTGTTATTGAATTTCCATTGATCTGTTTGATCAAGTGCTAAGAACTTTCTATATGAGTCCCAAGTCCCTTCTTCTCATGGTGGAGGACAGCTGGAGATTGTTCCAGTGTGATGTTTTACCAGCAGCGATTTCGCAAAGTGTTTAGCAGTCTCTGTCTAAAACTGAGGAGTAATGATACAAGGAGAGGATGATGATTAGTAGAGGAATATTTATGCACCTTAAAGTAAAATGAAAAGCTGGAGCAATTTGTAGACCTCTTGAATTTGCCAAGGTGTTGTAGCCTTGTTCACGTTGCTTTTGCTTCCTCAGAGTTTGAAACCTGGTTTCAGTCAACTAGTTCCTTCCAAAGAGAAATAATAGTTCATACTCTGAAGGAATGCCTTAATTCTGCACACTTTGCTGTTGAAATATAGCACAACTTACAAGCTTCCTCAAAACAGCAGAAGTCCTGATTTATACCACCCTGATTCTTATCTCAACCTTTTTGGAAGTTTGCAGGCATGTAATTCAAGGTAAACAGAGCTCTAGACTCCTTTATTTTTAGCTTGGTTTTCTTGCATAAGGTGCTGGACTATGCTTGAAGTGCTCTGTCCGTTCCTGCTACCTAAACACAGTGCTCCTCTTGTATGTTTTCTCCTTCGTCCATCATGGTTCTTGCATGGTCCTTGAGTGAGAGCTGGTGGTAGAGGGGAATCCTTGGGTAGCTGCTGTACTGACTTCCCACTAAGATGTCCAGACAGTTCTCATTGGCTGTGATTCTGACCTTACATTGTAATAATGAAGCAGAGACCCAAATCATAAAGGAAAGTTATAGCATGAGTCTACAACTGGAGCCTGAGGTATCTCTTCTGTTACAATCCTTCAGCTTCAGCAAGGCTCATATATCACCCCAAGGGTTTAACATGGGGCACCAGAATTTGAAAATATTGCCAAAAATCAATTTATGAAAAGTGAGTCTAGAATGTGGAACGGTACCTTAGTTTTAGATTCAGTATTGAGCTTGGAGAGCAGCCACAAGTCTGGAATGATCCTGATTTTGAAAGCAAGCAGATTCAGATCTGGATCCAAACTCTAGGGCCTGCATGCATCACGACATTACACCTGCCTAATTGACCACTGGAACAGGAACTGACGAAGTTAATAAACTCCCTTATTTATTTATTTTTTGGTACTATCGCCACATTTAATTTCTTTTCACTGTTTGCATTTACAACACATTTGAAAGTCTGGCATTTTACGAGAGTATAATAAGAGTTGTAATTAGAACATGCTGGAAGCATCCAAGCCAAAGTAAACAGTTACTTTTTTTTTTTTTGAAAGCAGAATCTTGTCAAGTTCAACACAGAAATTTTCTTCATCATTATTTATTACAACAGTTATGAAAATGAGCTAGCACAAAAAAAAAGAAAAAAGGAAAGGAAAAAAAAACCTTGTGACTTCCTTTCTAAAACTGATTTAGCAGGTTGAGAGAGATCAAACTTGAAGGGATTCTATTAACTTAACCCTCCCCCATTGGAAAATATCACTTCACATATGTCTAAAGTGCAAACAAAAACATTAAAATGAGATGATTGCAAATTAGGTTCTATTCATGTAAGAGAAACTGCCTGGTTGTGATTCACATCTCCATGGCTCTTCTGGCAGAAATGGAGCCTTGGGCAGTAACAGCTGTACTGCTTGGGTGCTCACATCCCAGAGCAGTGGGATACAATCAGCCATGGGAAACAGGTGGGTGAGTTATACCTGACAAAGGTGCTAATCCAATAGATGGAGAACTTCTCAGAATGTTGAATCATGTTGCAAAGTGCTAACACCTAGCAAGAAAGCTTATGGCCCTGCACTTCTGCAAACATTAATACAGGCTGTTGTTAGCCAAGGGAGATACTTTGTGAGGCTCATTACTTTAATTGGCCCCTGTCATCTAGTTAAAAGAGAGAGAAAAAGAAACACTCCTGACAAAAAAAAAAAAAAAAAAAAAGGCTCTTGGAAAATGGTATCTTGTTGCTGTGGCTCTTCAGCATGCTGGCTGGCTGGCATGCTCTCAGGTGGGGTGTGTGCATCCATCACAGCCTCATGTTCCCCTGGCAAATGGCAGTGGCAGGCAACAATACCCTGGCAAAAGTATTTGACTAAAGCACTGCAGTTATAACCAGCTAGGATCTGTGTATACCACAGCCTCTATCGCACAGGCTGGAGTGCTGCCAGCCTGAACGCTACAGGCCTTGTCACTACAGGCAGCCAAGGGTTGTTCTCCTGAGCAAGAGTCCTGCCCGCACCTGTGGAGCAGCGGGGTTGAGCAAGGCAGTGCCTGGAGTCGGCCGATGAGCAGGGAATTTTTCCAGTTCTCCCTGTTGATTCTTCACTCTGTATCTAGCTCTTTTCTTCTTGGGGATTTCAAACTTCCAAGGCTAAGGGGCTCACAAAGCTGATAATTTCTAAAATCTCTGTAAGCACAGTTAGGTGGGAATGAAATTTCAGCAGGGACCATTCCTGGAGACTGGTGTGTAAGCAGGAATAAGTCATGGACTTCTACTTCCTTATCTGTGAAGTGGAGCTAATATTTACTTAGGGCAATGCCTGTTGTGATGCAAATCTGTATGTCAGGAGACCCTTGTAGGAGGGAAAGGCACTGTGCAGGTGATTACTGGTGTCAGATCTCCAGGATTCTAGCTGTGACACTGGCGCCAGCTGGAGCACATAGCAGTGCTGGTCTGTGCTGGTCTAGGCTATTCCCTTCTAAACCCAGATAACAGAAGTTCAGTTGCACCGTTAAGATTCGTGCATATCTATTCCTGCAGGTGTGTTGGTTTCTCATTCACAGCACTGGCTGCTGCAGGATTTTACTGAAATTTCCTTCTGTTGCAGAGTCTAACTTGAGTCTATTAAGACAAAGTTTGTATTCTGCTTTCTAGATCATTTAAAACCTGTGGCAAAATTAATGATATTGTTTTGGTTAATTGTCCTCATCCAGGAAACATTGGCAGCTCCCCTGGGTCACTGCAGCAATTTCTTTTATGCTGTAAAACACTTTCTTCCCTAAAGTGAAAACGCGTAGGCTGTCATTATATGACTCTCCAGTTCCATACTGATAGAGCCTACCTGTGCATTTTTTTTAAAAATCTGGTAAGAAACCGTCACACTTATGGAAACGGTTTCAGAAACTTATTCCTATATTTTTTTCACTGTTGTTTTTGATGTGATGTTACAAGGTTGATAACAACATTTTTTATTTTGTGAATCATGCCCCCAGACTGTGCTGGTTAGCCTCCCCTTTTCCACTGAAGAAGTCAGCCAAGCTAAGTCTTTATTTTTGATTCATGCAGGTTCTAAGGTCAGTTCTGGTGGGTATGATTTGCTAATGAATTCATGCTCCATTTCTCAGCTGGCTGGTTCTGCAAGTAGGCCCGAACAAATACACTGACATTTGAATTTAAAGGGACATTCAGAGTCTTAGTCAAGAAATGAGACTAGATTTAGAAGTCTGTACAGTGCAAATGAAATACAAAGTAAATAAATATACCAATATTAAGAACATTTATACATATATGTGCATATACATGCACATAAATATTTTTTATATATTACAAATTTTATAAAATTTCATATGTCACAATCACTCTGAGCACTCCTATGTACTCCAAAGAAACAAGAAAACTGAAGCACAAGGAAGACAAGGGAGAAGTGTCATGTGGCCAGTGGCATTTCCAGTGCCTTCATTACCAATGCCATGGTAAATGCTGCTGCAGAGGAAAGACAGAGAGACATGGGGCCAGTATTTCATGCTATTCCCTAGGCATACACAGAGGGTGGGATGGAGCATGAGCAGAACCGAGTACGCTGTCCCCCCTGAATGCACCAGGCGCACAGGCGGGGTTGTAGCCAAGTGAAATCTAGTCTGGCTAGACTTTTCTACTCTTGAGATAGGGAAGGACCAGAATTTGAATCCTTGGTTGCAGTTCATCCTTTATTTCAGTACAACTATACCTGAAAATGAGAAGGGTTTGGAGAGGGCTCTGCCAGTCCTCTGTTTTTCACATGTTTTGTCTGAGCATCAGAAAAATCAGAGAAAGATCTTCTTTTGTTTAGAAAAGGTCAGTTCAACAGATGGGTCAAGGGCTAGGGGCTAAGGCACCACCAGGGACTTGAACATTGGCTTCTTTTCCCAGTTTTGTCTTATAATTCCTGTGTGAATTTACTCAAGTTATTTCATATACCTATGTCACTATCCACCCCCCTGTGAAAGGCAAGGGGCAATACCATTTCTTTTTTTTTTTTACCCCTACTCAGGAAAAAAGCTGTTTCTCATTATTTACTTTGGCAATTGGGTTGCTGTCCTTAGATAAATTTTGGTCCTCCACAGGGGTAATTAAAAATGATTCATGAACTAGTAACTTTTCAAAGAGTAGCAGCATTGTGTGATCCTCAATATGGAAAAGGCTCTGAGAGGTGGAAGGAAAATAGGGATCTCTACGAGGAAACTCCAAACTTCCCCTCAGCATCCTGAGTCGTTCTAACCAGTAGATGATTTCAGAATTCATCTAACTTTACCAACAGTATTGGCTCCCCCAAAATGCAAAATACAACTTTATTTTAACGGTGACAAGGTAGTGTCTCACTGGAGAGTTGGCTTCGGTTCACTCCTTGATCAGAGGACATTCAAAACTACATTTGCCACCACTAAGGAAGGCATCCCAAATACCATGTACAAGTGAGAGGTGCTCTCCATCTCTCATGTTTCTATTGTGAGAAGGAGAAATCAAGAATGTTTACTGGGACTGAAAGAGTGATAGGGTGAAAGGCAGAGAAAAAGGAATGTAATACTATATTTGAGAAACGGGACATGAGTAGAAGGGGAGAACAAACCTCAGGTATCAGTGTTTACCCTATAGGATGCTTGTGTATTTTACATTAAATGCAAAGTGAATATATGCCGCTGTCATCACCTCCACTGTTACATAATTCACCCTTTTCCTTTTACTAGGCCTTCAAAGAAAAGAAAGATAGAGCCCTGAATGGTTTTTGAGGAAGAAAACTACTGGCTTCTGCTTGAGGAACATGCTCCAACTGGCCAGTCCCTCTTTCCTACTGGTGCATAGTGCCATGACAAGGGAGGATCCCGTTTTATTTAGACTAAAGCTTCTAGTGCCCCAAGCAGAGATAGGCTGTAAGAATCTGGCACCTAAAATGTAGATATTGTTGTCTCTAAATTCTAGCCACCAAGGTCAACTACAAACTCTTAATCCATAGCATTGGATTAGAGACAAAAATCAGTGTTGTCTGGAAAATCTCCAATATAAAACTACCTTGGTTGTTTACCACGTCCCACTTTCGTTATTTATCTTATATGTGAACACCCGACTAAACTGAATTTCCTGAAACAACTGGTAATTCATTTTCTTTGCAATAATCTGCATATAAATAGACATGCAAAATCTTAATTTCAGTTTCTCTAAAATCACAGTTTTCAGTATAGATACATGAATGAGTTTCAGCGGAGCATGTGATAAGCTCCAGAAATATGAAGTCCTTTAGAGTGCCACATTTCTGCTATCACTCAACAGCTAATTCTATTTTTAATGATCTTGCCAAGATGTTCAAACTACATTAATTGTGTCAGATGCGTTGATCAGTATTTAAACTGTTTTCTCTCTGTCAAAAAGGTTGTCATTTTAGCTGCCCAAGTGTAAAATTGCAGAGGAGCTTGTATGTGGTAGTAAGACGCTAATCTTATCTGGTCATTCAATATAGATTCAGATTTCTGTGCCTGAGATTAGTATAATGACACACTCTTGCTTGGATTATGAAGGACTACTGCACCAAAGGAAAAAAAAAAAACTATATATGGGGAGAGATTAATGTCAAAACTTCTTTTCATTTAGTGGATAATGTCTTGAGGAGAGGGGTCTTAGGTTCAGATTAAGGATAATTGCAATTAATTGAATGTAATATAGAGAGCAAAGTCTTTTAGGAATGACGGTCAGTTAATGAGTAATCCAATACGTCTGGCAGAGGGACTGTTCACTGCAGAACAATTAATTTGATATTTCAGTGTCATTTATCTCTGCTTCCTCAAAGCAAAGTGAATGCAGAACCTCAATGACACCCAATGTCAGGAAACAAGAAAGTGCAGGGATTTTTTGACGATTTTACCTTGCTCTGATTGGCTTCTTGAGGCAATTACTCTCAAGGTTTTATTTGCATACCTGCTGGCATTTAACCACAAGACCAAGCTTCTTACAAATAGTGTTCAAACAAGCTTGTTGCCAAAATGAAAAGGTAGTTTTAAGCATAGAAATTGTGTATGCATTAATTATTCTGTTTAGCCAGTGCTCATTAACAATAGCCTGGGTGAAATTATCCCCAATACAGCTGCATTCAAGGTAAAGAGAGAAAACCTACTAAGTTAAAACTGATTTTCTTCTCTTTATGTTGGATCAGTTTTTACTCAGATTCTCTCACTGATCCAGCTTTCTCTGTGGCAGCTTAAGCAGTCTTGCCAACACTTGGGAAATGCTGAAAGTAAGGAAAAAAGGCAAGGTACAGTGTCACTCCTTTCTGTGGTATTACCATCCTCGTGTTTGCCATCCTTCTCTGTATACAAAATGAAGGTGGTCCAGCCCAGCATAGTCCAGGCTTGATGACAAGGAGTGTATTATTTTTTATGAGAACAAAAGGTTGAACCTGGGCTTCCTACAGCACAGTGGACTAGAGAGCAAGAGGATGAAGTGAAACTGCAGAGTATGAGGTGACATAGACCTGTTCACTGTGAAGCTATATCTTTCTTTACAGACAACGTTATAAGCTATCAATAGCAGTTGACTGGGATAAACACTTGAAATAGCCACTAAATAGAAGGCTGGCAGCAATCAGCTGGCTTTGTTAAAAAATAATAGCTTTCTGACTTGCAAGGAGAAGGTGGATTACTTATTAAAGTATCAAACTTAAGAAAAATTGCAGGAAATAAAAATTGAGATAGAATTACAAAGCCATAAAAATAGCTGCTTAAGCACTCATTTCCCTAGGGTGCCAACTCTACTGCAAAGAGTACATATCCAAGGAAACAGACTGTCTCGCTAAAGGAGGTAGTTATCCAAAGCTTACCCATAACAGAGCCTCTTAGCAATCTGACAAAACATAATCAGAGAGGAAACAGAATAACCCATCAGAAATCAGTTAGTTTCCTGCCTCTTTTTCCTTCCCTGTCGTGCTGACCCTCAGGGCACTTTAAAGGCTGATGAACAAGATTTCTGGGAGAGGTGAGAGCATGCAACCTTGGCAAGACAACCAAGCATACAAACTTGTGTTTTAGCTCAAGAGCAACAAGATGCTGAGATGTACTAGTAACATCTGACTTTCAGACTGCATGTTGCTCTTCTCCAAATAGACTGTTCTTCCATTTGGTATGTAGGAATCAGGACATAGCATATTTTGCAGATCCCAAAAGCATTTATTTTCCTAGTGCGGAGTCCCTCAAAGGTATCTTGACTGTTCCCAGTCAGTCAGGAGATCATTTACAGCCCTTTGATAAGAGAATATAATTGTCTTTGGAGCACAGCCTTTACAGCACCACTCAAATGATTGCAGCTTTTTACACATTCACAGGTGTCCATTTTTTGCTTTTTATGTTTGCTTTCCAGAAAGTACATTTAAGAAACTTTTGTTTGATAATTATCTTACTAACAATCCCAATTAAAAAGAAAAAAGAAAAAAAAAAGTGCCATTTCCTCTTATACCAGTCAAACACCATATTGTTTACATTTTGTTTTGTTTTTGTTAAGAAAGAAAAAAAACTGTGCTTTGTGCTGGGGGCTAGTGTTAATTAGTATTCAACAAGCTCCACTATTAGGACTTTGTCACTAAGCTGAAATAGAAATATAGATGATCTGCTGTAATATATGTATAAACTAGTATTAATGTCAATTCCATACAAACAGTAAAGCTAGACAAGAAATACTGTAAAGATAATTTAATTAATGTTGATGATCTATTTCAGTGTCACAGTACTGTGAGATGTCTCTCTGCATACTGCCAGAAAGTTCTGCCCTGGGCTAGAAATTCAGTTTGGAATGATGGGTCAAGGATCATTTACCATCTGTACAGACCTGTCTGGAAGTACTCCTCTCTTTCTACTCAAATCTCCTTTTAGACGCTAGCCAAGGCCCAAGAATCATGAAGATTTGATATACATTTATATTAGATTTTGGGGCACCTTACATTCTCAATGGGTCCTGAAGTGTATGACCTACTTCATTGGAAAGTTTCTACATCCTGCTGAACTGTTTTTATAGGATAGTCTTGCACACAGGCTGATTGGAAAGTAAATTTGTGTATGCTGGGCATGTTCCTGCTGTATTCTGGTAGGAGGTTGCATTACAATTTCAAATTAGGTTTCACTGAGTTTACAAACACTCATCTCATTGTGAAAGCCTCACAAATTATGGACTGTTTTGCCCCAGCACAGAAGAAGATGGGGTGCAATCAGGACTGCAGCAACATGAGATCTATGAGAATTCTACAGGGCACAATCCACTGGAGATTTAAGACCATAAACCATGGAGGCTGGTGGAGGCAGGAGGAGAAGGAGCAATGTGAGAAGGAAGAATTAGGATCCGGTCTCCTGTTTGGTAAGTACAGGTGTTAGGTACCTTTGAGGTCCCAGACTGGGGAAATATCATGGTTTTAGGTGGCCAGTGTGGGGGAGTGTCACCAGAAGAGGAGACATGAGCCCTGTTGGCCCCCACAAACATAAACTTTTCTAAATTCAAGTTAGTATATTCCAGATGCTTTTTTAGCAAAGAGATAAAACAATGGGGAAAAAGTCACAGGAAAACCTACCTGAAGATGAAAGTGTTTTGTTTGGTTTTCTTTCCTTTTCTTTTAGACTGGAGACCTGCAGGAATCCAGAGACAACATTAAACTTCCTTTTAGGAAAGGTAATTGAAAAGAAAAAGACAATCAAGGGATGAACAGACGAAGCCTTTTCTTACTTCTGTATGAATAAAAAATGTTATTAATAAGCCCTTTCATTTCAGGCTTCTACTCCGCAGTCACATTTGAATGTATAACCACACAGATGAAGGTTGTTACCTCATAAGTCCTTCACTGCTCTACAGATGTTTTTGAAAATAGAGAAAGAAACCACAGAAAGCTGGACACAGTGATAGGGGACAGTGGGGATATAGATAATCAAAAACCCTTAAAAAAAGTCTCTTTTCCTTCTGAATTTTCAGTGTTTATATTCAATAACCAATTCTTAACTAAGAATAGCTAGTGTCATTCTGCTGTTTTTATTGAATGCATATAGAGAGAGAAACCCACACAAACAAACACAGATTCTCCATGGGCCAGCAAAACCAAACCATCCAATTAGAAACCTTCTGAGATTCTGCAAAAAGGAGAATAAGTAACACCTACTGCTGAGTGCAGGCCTTCAGGCTCCCCAGGACAGGGCAGTCTGCAGGGGGCAGTTACAATACCAGTCTCTTTTGGGGAAATATGAGTCTCAGAGAGGTACTCCATCAGTAGTTCTCCTTCTGTCTCTTGTTGATGGGAGATGGATTCAATTGGAGGTGCATACTCACCTGCAAGAAGTTATCTAGAAGTGAAGGACACGATCCAGGGGGCTGTGAACGCCTAAGAGCTGGTGGAAAGGCAAAATGGTTCATCCGTAGCGCTGAGGTCAGTAGGACATTGGAAACTAAAGGACCTAAGGACCTATTACCACTCAGTTGCTGTTTGAGATTCTCCGTTGAGATGTCTGGTGTGACCCTGAAGGACTGGACAACCCAGTGAGTATGGAAGGAGCAGAAACATAAAAGGGAGTTATGAAAGGGAGGGTGGGACCCAATATTACATATACGGTTCGTCTGTGATCAGGAAAAAAAACTAGACCAGGTCCTGACTATACATATGTAGGTGGTTAAAAGGAAAATCTAAATTTTCATAGTTAATTTTCATAGTTAAATATGCAACTGTAATATGAAACTTATAAAGATAATGAGCATATAAGGAAAGATCCAGTGGCAGGGAGAGCAGCATCTATGTACTGCTGTTTCATATCCAGCTGGAAAGACCTGGAAAAATAAGGATGAGAAAGAAATAAATGTCCTATACCACATGCAGTCTCACCCTGCCAAACCTTTCCCTCTTTAAGTGCTGTGGGGAAAACATTATTTATATATATTCATTTTTTTGTTATAAATCTAAAGTTAAGTTTTTGCAAGAATATTCCGTGCCTTTCAGGATGTGTTAGCAGTATGAGTTTTGGATAGTTGTAGTACTGTTTAAAGATGTGTGTGGTGGCAGGGGGGTTCAAACATGATTTGTGTAATGTTCATCTAAGGAAATATTGAACTAATCTGTTTTCCCCTCTTCAGTACCCTTGGTGCAGTTAAAAGGATGTGTTTGAGTGTGTGTTATTGGCTGATGCTAGAATTAAGTAAGGTTTAAGAGGGTGGCAGGGTTTCCTCAGACCCCTGCTGGTCATAGTAAGGAAAAGCAAGTTCTGCAAATCCAATTGATTTAACACTACAGAGGGTTTATCGCTATTGTTAATTCTATTAACCTACAAAAGGATTGAAGGATTAATTAGAAGTAAGGACCAGGAGATGAACTGAAGATTCTCAGGGGAGACACCATTATGTATTATCCTTGAACTGTATAATTATTTGATTTCTTACTATTTTAGAGAGTAGCACACTTACCTGAATGTAACCTTAATTGCCTCTTTTATTCTTAGCTTTGTATTTTTGAACAGCTTGCTAATCATATTCCAAACCTTAACCACCTACTGCAGACCTGCAGAAACAAAAGTGGAAGAATTCTGAGTGTCCTAATTTGAGAGCAGGTTATAGCACAATATCATTAAGATCAAACTGCTGCTTGCCTCAAATCAGGAAGAAAACCACTCTTCTTTGACTTCAGTCAGGTAGGATTCATTTCCTCAGTTGTACTCATGTTTTCCCTTTGGTTAAGCTTTAGTCAAAAGAGAAGTGGTGCCTGATTAAAAGGTGAGATAAATGAACTCAAGTGCTTTCTGAAGGGAAAAGTAGAACTCAGGGTGATCATTTTGATGTGTGACAGTAATACTGTACCATGTTGGGCTTGTCTTCTGCGCTGGTAATAGAGACCTATCCTAGTGCAGAGCACTACTTGGCTCCCGTCAAAGACTACAATATGCGCCAGCTGGTTATAACCTGCAAGGTGCCAGGGAAAGGTTTGCCGTGGAAAGATCAGCTTTCCATCCCTGTCATTTGCCATGGGCTTTTGAAAGCTTTCCTCCCAGTCTGTGGCTGCCTTTTTGTACCACTGTACCTCTAAGTAACATCCTTAGAAACTGATCATACTCCCTTTTAAAAAAGATGTGTTAAACATAAAAGTAAAAAAAAAAAAATCTGAAATACATATTGATAAGCTAAAAAAAGAGAAGGCAGAAAAGTACCTTGCAGGCAGTGTTAAAAAAGCAGTAGAAGAAACATTTAGATATGTTTCTTTCATCCAAGCTCCATTGAAATGACTGAGAAACCATTCTCATTCATGTCAATGCAAATATGTGACTGTCGTGTTTGAATATCGAACAGCTAGTATTTTTTTTTTCATGCCAACAAGAATCTGATGTATTTTACTTCTGAGAAGTACTGTTTGTACTGTATAGCTATAGAACAACAGGAAAATCAAATTCTGACACTAAACCTATAGGCCAGATTCCTCTGTCTAGTTTATATAGGTATCTCTTGACTCTGGTTAATAGGAGAGAAAGACACTAGCTATCAAGAGCCATCTGGCCTGACAACATCAAACACCCAGTACTCTGTAAGAATCGTCCAGTCATCACTGGCAAGAAGCATTTGTCAAGTCTGGTCTGCTTCATGTTTTCTAAACATATAGAGGATGAAAATAAGTAATGTCCAAAAGCTATGAGGTTCTGCATCCTCTTTGTATTCAAGTGCACCTGCACACTGGAAATCTGGGTATTTGAGACCCTGAGCCAACACTTATTTCTCCTTTCCTGATGCTGAGGTAGCATTTATGGCTTATAGGTGGTGACTATTAAGAAACCTGTGGTGGAGCTCCCGTGATGAGAGGCTTTTATTGCAATGCCAGATAAGCAAACAAAATTACAGGAGGTGAGAGTACAATCATGCTTTCCCGTGAGGCTATTGTAGCAGAAATGCTTCAGAGGTTGGGGGTTTGTGGGGTAGTAAGGGGTAGAGTGGGGGTGGATTCCAGACCAGTCTACAGGGGACAAGCAAAGCTCTTCCCTTCCCAAGTACTGTGAGTGATCTGTGGGTCTTTTGGACCCCTGGCTTTGGCAATTTCGAAAATGCTGGGTACTGAGTTAGGCTGTGTGCTAGTCAGACTGCTCTTTGGATGATCAGCTGGCAAGAGGTATGACCTTTTTTTTTTTTTTTTTTTTTTTTTTTTTTTACTGAAAGCATATATCCAGGTAGCATTTCTGAGTTTTTTCCTACTTTGGCTTTTTGCTTTCATAGAATGATTTGGGGCAGATGAAATGTCACAGTGCGCATGACTGAAATGTGTGAAAACTTAATTAACAGAATAATTACACAGTAGAAATGTGATCTTCTCTCAGTGAAAATCTGACAGGAAGCTTGAGCCCTATGGAGTATGAGTCCAAATATTTAGTCAGTGGAAAAGCCACAAAGAAGCTGCATCTGCTGGAAAGAGTTAATCAGGTTCCTAACTTCAAAGAACACAATATACCTTAAAATACTCCTCTTCTGGCTTCTCAGGCATGCTATAAATGAACATGTGATTTTCTCACAGCTACCTAGGTAAATCTGCATAGCTCAATTAACTTCAGTTGATTTACATCAGTTACACCAACTGGACCTGGACAGAACCTAATAGCATCTGTACATCTAATATCTCAGCACGGTGTATGAAAATTGGGCATTATTCTGCCTCAGACATCCCTTCATCCCATCATCCAGAATGAATAGCAGGAGGATTTGTTATTTATTAAATGAATTCCTTTTCTACAGAGTTGAATCTACACTGTCTCCCATGAATTTCTATACTGGCAGATCTTGTGTTTTTTCTACACACCAATGTATTTTCTGTGAAAAATATTAAGATAATCAGACAGTCGGTGGAATTTTCTTGATATCTGGTTAGAGACACATTGCTTATTCATTTTACTTTTATCAGTAAAAATTTGCATATTGCTAGAAATTGATCACCTTGCTTTTTTCTTTCTAACTTCTTAAATTATTTTTTAAATTATTCTAGCTTCTTAAATTATTTTTGTGTCTGTTGGACAAATTTAAATGCTAGGTAGTAATTTAAAAATAAACGAGTTTAGATATTAGCTGCAGTTCAGTTTTAAAGCAGACTGTGGGATATAAATCTCTTTTTTTATATATTCCTCTTTCATTTTCCTTTTCATACAGGGCAATATTTAGGCCACTGTGTTGAAGAAAATCCTGCAGTGTGATTATCTCCTCATTGAAATGCTCTCTATTGTGCTTATTTGTTTGATGTGTTTTTCTTGTACATTGTATTTCTGATGGCATCTGGGTAAAATAATCATTATATGTCACCCATACTATCTCTTTTAATCTCCAGAAGATTAAGCATGTTTATTTAAAAAACCCTTTGATAGTGTCTTCACTAACTCAGCTATTTTATAAAATTGGAAATAATGAATCAGGGAGATGCAATTTTGATAATGCCATTTACACAACTCCTATGAGGCCAGCTAGCAAAAGAACTGGAAATATATAAGTATTTGACATACATAGAGTGAGAATGGGGAAAATATTGTAATTTCATGTAGGTTATGAAGTGCTTGGAAAAATACAGTCAGCAAAATTGCATTTCAGTTAATGAGTCACATTCTTCAGGGAACGGTGGACTCAAGAGATGAGTAATGAGATCAGGAATGGCTCTTTTCTTCTCTAGGTCACCAGTTCAAATCCAATATGGGTAGGTAGCAATTAAAAGTCACTACTATTCGAGGGCTCTTGATCTGAAATGGAGCTGGTGAACTCATGGACAGTGGGAAAAAAAAAAAAAAGAAAAAGAAAGACTATCTGGGAAAATCACGTGCTTCAGAGCCAGTATAGTGCTCACCAGTGCAGAGCAAAACTTCAGAGGCTTTCTGGAACTCACTGTGAGCTAGCTGTAAATGCTGTCATGAGACTGATCAAGGCTCTGTGGTCTGAGGGCTAATGCAGCCCATTTCACCAGTCCAGAGTTGTAGGCCGCAAGAGGGAGCTGAGAGGCCCCAGTGCCCCTGTGGTTTGGGGTGTTGAAGTTATGCTGTTGGAGGGGTGCAGATGAGGCCAAATGAGTGAAAAAACACATGCGGGACATCATGGGCTGGTCAGCACCACAGCAGGCTACCAAGGGATGCAGTCTAGAAGGACAGTCTAAATAACGTACTCTGTGAGGCTGAAATATACTCGGACTGTATAGGTGAACTGCTTATACCTGGCACTCAGGAATTTCAATTTTCACTTCCTTTTTCTCTTTTCTGCCAGTGCAAGACCAGAGAGGGATCCTCCTGAGTGAGAGCCATAGGGCATACAGTCTGACTCTGCTTTCTTACAACTTTATGCTGTAAATCCAAATTCTTGAGAATTTGTGTCAGACTATGGAAGGAGCTTTCACAAAGCACAGAGATCTGTAGCAGACAAATCAAAGTGTGAAGAAATGAATCTATTTCAACCATCTGAAACTGTGATTTGGCATATAGCGAGAACAGCTGAGACAGTTGGGGAAATTTTATGCAGATCTCGTCCTGATAGTTGTTAAAGCAACTCCATTTGCACTGTGCACTTTATTGTTTTCCTGGAAAATAATCTCATCAAGCTACCCAGATCAGCTGGTCTCAGAAAACTGAGGTTATCTTTAAGACAATAGATATTCACATGAAAAATAAGAAAAAGAAAAAATGACACACAGAAGAGCAGACAAACAGGAATTAGGTGAACTATTTTTTAAATATCCCAGTCCTTGCCTTGATCCAAAAGCAAATCATCTGTCCACATAACAGGAAAAAAAAAATTGGCTTGTATTCAGATATGTGAAAAAAATGAAAATTCCAATAAGCAAGACATACATCGCTGGGCTTTGGGAAGGCTTTTCACAAATGACCTGCGTAATTAAAATCTTCATTGCCTTCTTGGCCCAAGAGAAGTTAATGGCAAAACAGCTACTAGCATCCAATAACTTTATTTAAATGTTGTTTATAGGGAAAGACTTAGGTGCCTTGTGGGCACTGAAAATTAAGATATAAATACGTTAGCCATTATCAACTTGCATACTTTTAACAAACCGCCTTCAGGGATTGAAAGCTGCAGTCACATATATCAGGTGTCATTGATAAGCATATGTTTTAAAAGAACAGCCTATCACAGGAAAATTATTAGAGGGGATGCTTCTGCATTTATATAGTAAATAAGGAATGACCAAGATCTTGGGCATTTCAGTTTTGTTGCTTAAAACTTAAAAAAAAAAATATTAAATTTTATTCACTTCAAGGCATTCAAATGAACCTTTGAATTAGCTTTTTTCACAATCTCTCTTTTTGTTTTGGAAATGAAGGATTTTAATTCTCTTTTTTTTTTTTTCTCCTAGAAATTTTACCTTTTTCCTAATGTGAAAAAAGGGTGGGTTCCATAAGTCAAAGCTTATTTTTTTCTAAGTCTGCTTTCAAAAACATTGCTTTTTTTTATTAAAAAAAAAAAAAGTAAACATCAGTTACAGATCTTCTTGCACATTTTTTCCATTTGGAAACTTGTTCCTGACTGGGGTGAGTTTTGAAAAACTAAGAGCAGAGAAAGAAAGGAAACTAGAGAAAAGAGAATGTCATGTGCCTTTCAGTTTTTGTAGTACAGTTAGGGATAGAAAGCAAAAAACGTATGATGAAAAGGAGAAAAGCAGTTCTGTAAGCTGTAGATTTAGTGTGGTTGTTTTCCTATGGATTTTAATATGTTGTTGTTTAGAACTCTGAAGGAAAACCTCTAAATGTTGGAATATTTATAATGTCTGTTTCTCGTGTGAATGCTTTGAAATCTAATGGGGGAACTGGCACTGCTGCCTCTTCCCAGAAGAAGAGGCAGCACTCACTCTTTCTGCACAGCCACCCAGGGCTCTTCTGAAGATAGTCAAGAAATCTGTGCAGGCTTTGTTATTTCTGAGGACTCTGTATCTTTGTCAAATTTGGTTGAGCTCAGGCAAGAGATTCAAAAGGAAAGATGTAAGCAAACACAAAATGATATGGATGCAGCTTGATGCTATAAATCTTATTTCCTTAGGAAAAAAAGCTATAAGCATTTTTCAAAGACAAGTTTTCAATAGTAAAAATGAAAAGAAATTTCCATTTGAAATGACAGGTTAGGTTTCTTGTAAAAATGTAGCCAAAATGTGTTTGAAGCCCAAGTGATTTGTTTGTTTGTTTGTTTGTTGGACAGGAATATTTTCCTCTCTCATCAAGTTCAGCCTGTGCTTCTTGTGAGACAGAGAAATGTTCCTCCCTCCTCCAGACCTAGTGCAGACCTCTTGTTTAGCCTTGCCTGAGGTGACTTGGCGTAGGTTAGTGGGAGATGTTGGATCAGTGCTCTCATTGGTGCCAATAAGAAGTCCTTCTTGTTGTTCACTGCAGAGATGAGCATGGCTCCCTGGACCTGGTGCTAGTCTGTAAGTATGGATCGGAATGAACGGCTTACTGCAAGGTAGCATCTAATATTCATATATACTGAGTATCGTTTGCTCTTGCCTGTCACTGAGAAAAACTTTGTTCACCATTAATTCAATTGTATCTCGTAGCTCTCCTTTTTTAGCATGCTGCTTCTCCATGGAATAGAAAAAATAAATACTTCCTCTGAGATGAATCCCTATGCCTGCCCTTCTACAAGTAAATGCTCTCCTTGCTCCTATCCTCTTACCAGCATCGAAAGTTGCTCTGCCAAGAGTGCAGAAAGTAGCAGACTTCACATGACAATCAGCCCACAGAGAAAGACAAAGCAAAGAGCTTTTTGACTTATTGGTGCTATCACCTCTTATGAAGCAGTAAATTGTTGCAGAGACAAGATGATAAGGAAGTGCATCTAAGACATAGGAAGCAGCCAAGTATAAAGGTCTTCTTTCTTGTCAAAGATCCAAGAAGGCCTGGCATCTGCTTCAGCATCTAAAGCAGAGGACTTCCTATGGACACAGATGTCAAGCAGTGGATCTTTGATAGTGTCTTGGTAGCTGGAGGCAATACACCTGTCTGCTGCCTTTAAGTTTCTGCTCTTGCTAATTTTCCTGTTAGCTGCAGCTCTGAAGTAAAGTAGCCTGGCTTGCCTGACACTCTTGGTACAAAATCTTCTCCAGCTGAGGCTCCTGCCAAGAGGAGGAGTCAGGAAGACAACTTGCACTAGAGGGAGTTTGCACATGGACTGGTGAGAAGGAGAAAAGTGATGCCTCTCTTGGGTTGGCATGGGCTGCTTTGGGGTGGCTTCCTTAAACAGCAGAGGTGTTGGTGGGTGAGCTGGCATGTGCTCTTTGCTCTGGCAGACTGTGGTTATCCTCCTTATTGTTTTGACAGAGGCTGCCAATTTTTGTTTCCTAAGTATACCAAGGAATAACATCATTAGCTAGGAAAGCAAAAAGGGTTGGGGTTTCCCTAAAATACCTCAATATAAACTATGGGTGAAACTGTCTAAATACAATGAGGATTTTATATCAATATGTCCATACAGGTACAAATTAAAAAATATGTATACATGTATATATATAGAAAAATTACTTCAGGGTAAGTCTCTTCCACTTTGATCATGAGTTCTTAGCATATGAAAGTAACAAGCAGGTATTAGGTGGGCTGCAAAACACAAACAAACCTTTTAGCACAAGCATTTCCTTGCAAAAAGGAGGTCTCTTGGGCTGCAAGACAGTGCCGGTCTCCCCCAGCCAGTTCAGTGCCCCGGTGCAGGAGAGTCCCTGACAGCTCACTGGGACGGTCACATCTGTGCTTCTGCCTGACAGAAAGTGATCGGAAAGGAGGTGTGGGCTCTGACATCCAGCATGGCCAGACACCAGCCAAATCAAGCCAGAGGATAACATGGAAAGGAGAGAAACTCCAGATCTATAGAGTAAGTAGCCTTTGCTGATCTAGGTATGCATGGTTATCGTGTCAATGTTAAGGAAGACAATGTGTGTTTTTTTAAAAAAAAAAAAAGTTAAAGTTCATTCTCATATGCCAAATATATTATGGTATTGCCTGTAGCTGTTGGTCAAAAACAACTCTCCATTAAAAATGTGGCTTCATTTAAATCAAAAGATTTTGCAGAAATTTGATTTTTGACTTTTTATGGTGAAAATTCAAAACAGTGTTTCCATAAAGATGGAGCATTTCATTTTGATGTGTTGCTTAAAGTATTGTAAATTAATACTATACATTATCTGTGTATTATTAGACATACCAAAGATGTACTATTGCAACACAGAATGTAAAACCAAAGTGAAATAATTCAGAGCAAAATATTTTTAAATGGTCCTTTACTGATTTATTTTTTTAAGAATTTGCAATTGCAGGAAATACTTATTCCCCAAGTAGCTTTTATTCTAACTGGGAACTAGAGTTATTGAATTGATGAATAGCCTGCAAACAAAAATTTCAGTTCCCAGCTGGCTCTGTCCACTGGTTTATCGACTTATTTTTGGACTCCAATGAAACAACCCATGGCAAAGGCTGTAGATAGCCCTAGGAATTTGTGCAGGCTATAGAGTCTTTCAGTCGTGGGCTGCTGGTTCAAATCCAGGGGGCCTGCATGGGAACAAAGAAAAGCTGATAGCATGACTTCAGCTGTGTGGTATGAGCTTACCTCCCTGGGTGTAGGTGACAGCAACAGAATTAGCATTAATTAGTCCACTTTGGCGTCTTGGCCAAAGTTTGACACAGTAAAGTGGGGAAGCCTACTGTGCTGCAGACTGAGCTGTGCTTGCTCTGTGCGTAAAAATATAGCTTTCATTTTCCAGGTCCAATCCAGGCACTTTTCGTTAGCACTGTTGCCATGATGCCAAAGGGAAAGCTAAGAGAGCTGCCTAATAACTAGCAAGAACTACAAGAAAGCATCAGACTTGGTAATTGGTTAGAGATAGTACCCTGGGAAGATGGGGACAAAAGGCAGTGAACTGTAACCAGCTACACACTCCAAGGTAACTGGCAGTCAACACTGGATTAGCAACTAAGGCAACTTTAATAATTTAACTATAGCATTCACAGTAATTTAACCACACTATCCAGAACACAAAGCTAATGGTGATGTAGTGAATGATGCCAGAATAAAAGTAATATACAAAAAGTTTGTTGAATGCCAGCACAAAAAAGAGTCTCCATGGAGGGGGCTAATATTCAGATTTGGTTTTTGTTCTCTTTTTTCTCAGCTAACTTGAAAAGCAAGCATTTCGTTTTCAGTAGTTATTTACTATCCAGTAAGTGAAGATGGGCTGTTTCAGAAGTTCTTATTGACAGCTGACTTACAGTGTGTAACAGACTGACGCATTTTGCTGTCTGTGAAAACTGAGTAACAAATGGTTTTGCTATTTACAAGTCAGAAATGAATCAGTGGATCTGAGTTACAGAGCACACTCCCAAAACATACAAACCCCTCTGTACATGCACTGCTTGCAAATTCTGCATTCATCTAAGTTAATATCAGCCAGTAACTCATCCTAATTTGTGGAGGTTGAAAAAATAAAAAAATAAAAAAAGTATAAAGTGAGAACACAGGTATGCCGTAGTTCAAAACAGGCTCTCAAAATTTATTTTATAGCTTGCCTACACACAGAGTCATACCACTCTATTGCTGCGATTAAAATGGTAGAACCTCTCTCTAAGGATTACACCCACCACTTTATTGCTGAAGATGCTATCCTGAATAAAATCCATGATCGTCCTCTGTTGCATTCTCTAACTCTGGGAAGACAAATTCTTTTCCAGAAGTGACAAGGTAAAATGGCTGCTTCTTTTACAACGGGTGCTTTGTGTACATATTCATAGGCAGAGCTTTTACTTTAATGACAAAAAAATGGATTTTTACAATCCTTTACTCCCACTAGCATTGAGGAGTCCATACAGTTAGGAAAAAATGAATTTAGATTCGATTGTGGCTCACATCTCCTGATTGAACCACTACTGCAAACTCCTGTTGCAGTAACAAATCCTGCTAATTGTATTGTGCAAACTAGCTACACAGCCTGAGCTGAGGAAAAACTCCCAAAGAGTATATTTATTTTTGAATACATACTGGGTGCTGCTCTCAACTTCAGATTGTAGTGGCCCACTAAATCAATTCTGGCACAGATTTGGAGACCTCTGAGCTGGAAACTAGGCAGATCCCAAGTATCACCACCTGCTGGGAATACTTTTTTTGAGCACTCCTCAATGCTAATGGGAGTAAAGGATTCTAAAAATCTATTTAGTACTTGGCTAACTGTAGTTCTAAGCACACACTAAAGAAACTGGTTTTCATTCCCATTGAGTGCTTGTCGTTGAAAAAACTCTGAAGCCCATTGGAGGCATTAGTGTGGTGGTGGTGGGTGGGGATAAGGGGGGTATTCAACTATAATGCTTAGTTTTTGCTCAGTTTATATGAAAAAAAATATATCGGGGCAGGTTCCCCTGTGTGGGAAACAGAAGAAAGGATGCAGAGAGAAAGAACATGTCTATGATAGTCCTCCTTCCAGGGACTTTTCTGTCTCAGAAGAGCCCACTGGAGGCAGAGGCTCACTGTCTTTGGACATCTTTGAGGACCTTTGCAGCTTTCATCATTCGTTGAGCACATAGCCATCAACTTGTCTTTAAAGGCTGATGTTTGCCATTGCACCTGTGTATTAGCTCTCTGACTGCCAGTGGCCACTTTGGGGAACTTGCACCTCGCACTGCGCTACACAAGCACACCACAGATGAGCTTCACAGCTGGATCTTAATGTTTCCACTAGATCACTAAGTACACCATGACAGCAGAAACAAGGATATCCCTAAGTATCCTGGATCTAAAAGACCAAAAAAAAAAAAAATTCAGTCCTATAAAAAGTCAGCCCTATAATAGGTCTTAAAGGAAGGCTAGTTATATCTTTGTTCCACAAAATGTAACATAAACTCCACCACTCATCTTTTTTGGCCTGAAGCTTTATCTACATGAGAATGCAGCCCTGTCATTAGTAATAGCAGTCCAGAGCATCTTTTATGAGTTAACGAAAATATTAGGCATGCTATTAATACCACCCATTGCACAGATTGACATGAGAAATGATTGTTAGTGCAATTTCATTTCTGTGTTATTTTCACAGACTCACAGAATGGCCAAGGCTGGCAGGGACCTCTGAAGATCATCTAGTCCAACCCCCCCTGCCAAGCAGGATCAGCCAGAGCATGTTGTGCAGGATGGCATCCAGGTGGATTTTGAATATCTCCAGAGAAGGAGACTCCACAGCCTCTCTGGGCAACCTGTTCCAGTGCTCTGTCACCCTCACAGTAAAGAAGTGCCCTCTCATATTTATCTGGACCTTCTTGTGCTTCAGTTTGTGCCCGTTGCCTCTCGTCCTGTTGCTGGGCAAAACTGAAAAGAGAACAGCTCTATTAAAGAGCTACTAAAGTAGAGCTACCAGCTCTACTAAAAGAGACCTCCCCCTCACTGTTTTGGCCTGTGGCAAATTTCTGGCCTGAATTTTGTGCTCAGCGCTATATGGGCGCCCAGGAAGGAGTCTACAGGTGATCCCTGGCATCCTTTACCAGCTCATGGTAGGCCACAGCCTCTGCTAGAGAGCCAGGTTGGAAGACAGTGAGTTAATTTGAAATTTAAGAAATTAAGAAATTTAAGTTTCTGTAACTGAAAAAGCTACAGGGGAAAAAAAAAAAAAGCTGTGATTGCTCTATATCCATTCTGTCTACTTAATCTCTTAGGTATTTATACTGGGCCTACTGCAGTGATACACTAATTCAGGCTGCTCAGTCAGACTGTGCTCTTCACATCCTTCTTTTCTTCACATTTTCTCGTCATTATCTATGACCTTCCCATGGATGTGCTTGGATGATTTTTTCCTTCTCATTCCGGTTTGTCTTATCCTTTCCTCTCACTACTTATCTTTGAGGAGCAGAAACCAGCCTTGGCTTGCTACTGAGAAAAACAGATACAAAGAGATGCCTTCGACATCTCCCTCTGAGGCCCTCATGTCACAGCCAGCAGGGGAGTTTGCACTAAATTGCCGTAACTGAATATCTTCAGCCAAGAGTTCCATCCAGCCTCAATAGGCATTGATAGGCAAAAACATGCAATAGCAGAAGCCACTGAGGAAATCTCTGCAGAAGTGATGTTGGCAGGTGACTAGGAAGCCCTAATCCCTTTGGATCGGGACAAAACCACGTGCTAAAAGACTCAATCTTTGGATTATGGAGAAAATTAAGATTCTTGCCAAGATCCCTTGATTGTTTCAGACAAATTGGGTTAGTCAGAAAGACTTCTTGTTACAGGTCACTTTTAGTCTTGAAGATTATCTTCTGAAAACAAGAGTAGTCTTTGCTATCAGTTTGATGCATGCAATTTTGTTGTGTGCATCCTTTCCCAACCAATTGAGTAGCTATGCTCAGTAATGTGAAACCCCCACTGGATTTCAAACACACTACAGTACATCTACCTCCAGGTATCTCAGTGATAGAAACGATGGTGCCTGCAATTACTGCATTGTGATTAATTTAAAATGCATTTACTGATTTTTGCAGGACCTTCAGGGTTTGTATGAAGTTTTCAGAATGATTTAGGATCCTTAAAATAAGCCTACTACAAAAAGAAAATGTTACTTATACAAAACACTTCATGATGCCATGGAAAGACAAACCATATTCAGACCATTTATAATTGTGCACAGGTGGATTTGCGATTCAACAGTGAGCAAGTTAAACTGCCTGTTAGTCAGATGTAATAGCCAGTACCAGCTGCACCAGAAGCTCTCTTCCTATATGTTTAATGGGCAGGGGTAAGGGCTATATTTAGATTCACCAGAAGCATCCAGCATTGCAATATGTACTGATATCTTTATAGAGTATAAAGCTCATGTAGTAGTGAAGCTACTTTCTCTAATAATGTTATAATTTAGGCTGCAGAAAAAAAAGGGGGAGGAGGGGAGGAGGAGGATGTTCCCCAAATAAGAGAAAAGCTGTCTTTACCAATTTAAAACATCTGTTTTGGAGAGGGTACTTCTGTGGGTCTCCTTTTATTATTATTTTCTCTTAGCTTTTAATTAGTCTCTTCTTAACTGCTCCGCATGACAAAACATCACTCTTTCCAACCCAGGGGGAAAATACTGAGGTTCCTGTTTGACTATCCCAGTGCTTTTCTGACAGCTGAATGTACTGCTAACTTTGACTTTTTTTTTTTTTTCCTCTTTGGAGCTCTTCTTCTGTGAAGCCCTTCAAGCCCTTCAGTGACATGGCAGGGACATTGTTTTTCTTGGGCAACTGAGACATTGCTTGCAGCAGGTGAGGATGAGTTGGTGGTGTTGCAGCCAATAGCAACCTGTGTGTAGTAGTAATTCCACCAACTTTGGGGGTCTCTCAGTCAGAGGATGTCCTTCCTTGATACTTAAGAAAAGAGGACGTGAAGCTGATCTCTGGAAGAGAAGTAAGGAAGAAGACTCCTGAGCTGGTGTTAAACCCCAGGAAAATCAAAGTGAGTGCCTAAGTGTCTCATTGTTGTCCTTTCCTGTCAGTTCTCTGTGCACAACGGGACAGCAGTCCTTCTGAGAGCCTCTAGGGGCTACTCCAGTTCAATAAATAACAGTAAATAAAATGCAAAACCATTCTTGAGTCTGATAAGGACTGTATTAATTTCTGGTGTAATATCTTTGACTTCAGAGGAGTTACGTGGAATGGACTTTGTCCCACTGAGCCTTGCTGTCTGCTCTCACATTGCCGTGGAGGATAAGGGTTGACAGTGAGTACAGCGTATCCTCTTAGGACACAGTGTTTTGTCTTGTTTTCATGGGGGAGGAATTAGTCTTTCGGTGCTCTTTATTGCTTTGTTCCCTGCTTTCTGCTAATATTATAAAAGTAGCATCTTTAGCTCATGCTGAGATCTACATAGAACACACAAACTTGTGTAAATAACAGTTTTTTCACTCTTTGCTAACGCCTTTATGAAATCTGCTTTTATTCGTATTAATAAGAATCAATGTTTTACTAATTTGCTCTTTAAAGATACCACACACCCTTGATAATTCTCTTCCACCACATGGGGTTTGGTTCGCTGTGAAGTGTTGTACGCAATGTATGAAGCACGGAGAGAGAGCACATATACAAGAGAATAGGCAAGCGCACACCCTGTGAGTGCAGTGTATTTAAGAAACTCAGACTTTAGGAGAAAATCTCTACAGGATATCAAAGCAAATTTCAATCCAAGAAGGTTTCACTGTGTCAATAGATGTAGCACAAGGGCTGCCTGTTGTTTCACAAACAATGAATCTTCTCCAGCCTATAAATAATGTAAAGACAAGGCTCAGAATTTTTAAAAAATTCTGCTAGCTTGAGGCTACCTACCCAGCATGCCTCCTTGTTTACAACTTCCAGTACAAACATATATTCTGTTTGTTTTCAGACAAAACATCAGCTTTCCTGACTTCTGGAATTAACCTCTAATACATATTAGCAGCAGCCTTTCAAGTAGTTTTTGCATACACAGGCTTTCGGTAACGTGACCACGCAGGGGTGTGCTCTGACACCATCTAGAGGTGAGCTCCTTGGTGTTAGGTGTGCAGTGCTAACGAGATGTCACAAGCAGCTGCTCATCACTTGGAAAACATCTGCTGCTCAGGTAAGCACTCTAAAAGCCATTTACAAATATAAAATGAAACAGCACTCTGAGTAGATCTGGGGATGCAAAGGGGAGGCTACACAAAGGGCTGGATTTGTGAAATTCAATTTTTTGTTCACAGGTAGCAGGTCTGTTGTCATCCTAGGCATGTGAGGGCCTGAATCCCCAGCATCTACAGGAGTGCAGGTGAGTGCCCTCACTACCTGAGCTCTCCTCCCATGACATTTGTCTCTCATCTAGTAGTTTTGATATTCTTTTTGTCAGTATAGATGCAGTAAGCCCAGCGGAGAGAGCCTCTGCTTAGTGTAGCTTGTCTTGCCAAGCTTAGGGCCCCCTTCCATAGTATAGACACATCAGTCTGAACCCTAGCAGGCTATAGAGGGCATAGCTCCGATGCCTGCCACTTCCTAAAGGTCTGGCTCTCATACAAAATACAGTTGCCTGTCTCTGTTGTGTAGTGTCTGAACCTGTACCTCTGTCTGGGGTGTGCTCTAAGACAAATATTCATCTGTGTAGGTTTTAGACTGATTAGGATGGAGATGCTCATGAAGACAGTGGTAAAGCATTGGAACGGGCTGTCCAGGGAGGTGGTGGAGTCCCTATCCCTGGTGGTATTGAAGAGACGTGTACATGTGGCACTAAAGGATATGCTTTAGTGATAGGATTCTGTAGGTCAGGTTGATGGTTTGATTTGATGATCTTGAAGGTCTTTCCCAACCTAAATAATTCTATGATTGTGATTCTATGCTCAAACTAAAGGTGCTTTTATTTAGTCAGAGAAACAGAACCTTGGGTCCTAGAGCTTGAGGAAAGGAAAACAAAATGCAAGACACTGATGGAGTGTAGTCAGGAAGGGAGATTTTGATAGCAATTTTGGACTTTATCACTTAAAAGCACTTAAATCCATTTTCTTCCAATTTCAGGCACTTTCACTTTTTATTAGAAGTCTCCTGAAACACATCATTTCAAAACAGAGGGACATGCGACAAAACAGAATTTGGATCAAGGACAATTTAGTCTATGGCTCTGTCTGCTACAGTTTACATGACAAAACTATAATGAGGAAAGGCTTCTGTCTAGGACTGAAATCTTGCCTACCTCTGAATGTCTTCAGAGCTTTATGTTTTGGTATTAGCCTCTCTGTTTTCCTGGAGGTGTTTTTTTGTTTGGTTGTTTTGTTGTTGTTTTTGTTTGTTTGTTTGTTTTTTAATGTGCCTGAGGTTTTCAAAAGTGAATGCAAATTACTTAAAAGTACATTTTTGGGTTCAAGGAGGAACAAATGGATGCCTCCAATACCACCTGAGAGACCAGGTGGCAGAGTATAATCAACACCAAAGAACTGGATTGACTTGGGGCCAGTTGAGGAACAACTGCAAGTCATAAACATATGATAGCTTTCTGATGCTCTGTGGGAAGGAGTGTCCACCTAGCTCTTACCAAGATTGAATCTTGGCTGACAGACACCCATTTCTTGAAAGCAGCACAGTAAACTGCTCAGTCAAATTCAGTTACCAGGCACACAGGGTAAATTCCCTGCTTCCCTGCTTCCTGCTGATTCATTCAGGAAATAGCAGCAGCAGTTTCTTGGATTATCTATGGTTGTAGCTGTTGTGCCAGTGAAACCCATTTAGGAGCTTTCAGTCTGTCACTTGTATAATCAGGAAGTATGCTTGCTTGTAAGAGGAAAAAAGCTTGGAGTTGTCCAAATTTAAAAAAGCAGCAAGGGGGAGGGAAGGGTTACAAAGTCAGCTGCTATTGCTACTGGTCCCCCAGAAGGTGATCTGTTTTTGGGCTTTCATTAACTCTTGAAGGTAATCTCAAGGCCGTACATATCCAGCTGAAGTATTACTTCCTTGCTGCCCAAGTCAGCTTTTGTGTTCTACAAATGCTCTACAGGAATATCATTATAAATCCATAGCTGAAAGAGCCTGTGCATCTTAAGTGCTCTTTCATTTGCCACCTCTGAATATACTGCCAGCAGAGATTTAGAACATTGGCTCTGTAAATGCTTTCATGTCAAGACTAAAGGCAACACTTGTTTAATTCATTCTTTGACCCAACAGTAGCTTTATCTTAGGTTATCACTTGTTAAGCTCTGCAGAATGTTTTAAACATGAAGGGGGCTGCTGCGTATATACATCCACTGTACTGTATTTTACTTGTACAGATTTGACAGTAGTGATTCATATACATGAAAACCATTTCCTTTCTGTGCTGCAAATAATGCTTTACTTTAGCTCCATTCACAGATTCACATACAGGACATGTAACTTGTTCTAGGAAGAAGAAAAAAAAGGAAAAAAGAGAAAATTGCATTTATCCTCTATCCAATATCCTCTATCCAATTTGTAAATCTTTATTTTAGGTCACAAGAGCTCAAGGGTGTTTATACTATTATATACTTGTGTGTATGAGAGAGAGTCTTTGTGTGTATATATAAATATACACATGTATATGTTTGAGTACACACATTTATAAATAAAAATATGCACAAATATGAGGCCAGTTGCAGCAATGATATATGCTGTGGTATAAATGGAGGACTGGATTTATACATCAAATGTACTGCAACCTGATTAGAATAACAAGCAAAGGGGCAGAGTGGTTTGCTCTACATCATCCATTGGCAGTGCAAAACCGAAATAATTACACTATTCTGTGTAAACCCATCTGTTCTGCCAGCATGGGATTTATCCCTAAATTGTCAAACAACTCCAGTTGTATTTAGAATCAGCAGCTGACCGTGACCCCCAGAAGTGAGGTCAACAGAATCATTCTGGATTTGCATCGCAGAACAAGAGTCAGAAACTCAACAGTTTTGTGTTGTAAAGAGTTACAGGACTAATTTGTTACCAGTCTGCGTTCACTCACAACCGTGATGGTGTCTACACCATAGGACAGACCATTCAAACATTGTTTCATCCAGACACTACATCCTTGTGTTGTAGCCTGATGCCTCACTCCCGTGACAAGATCTGAGTACCTGTTGCCTCACATTTTTGTTTTGAAACAAAAAAAACACGTTTTGTTTTTGGTAGAGATAGAGAGGGAGCCACAACATCCTGTAATAAGTTCCCCAGTCCTGATAGGCATGGGACTACAGACTGCAACGCAGACAGACAGAGCACCTCAGCCCTGCGCAGAGGGGTGGGTGCTATTTCAGATAGTTTGATCTCAACATCCGTCTAGTCTTCTCATTACCTGCTGTAACATCCAGACCAAAATATTTATGAAGCATGCAATATACCAGAATGAAACTACAAGCCTTAGTGTCAGCTCAGGGAACATACCACCATCAAGAGAGTTGATAATACTTAAAAAAAAAAAATACCTGCATCAGTCCCTAGCATACCTAGCATAACGAGCCAGAGATCAGGGAGTCCTTGTCTGCCAGTGGCTGTTGGTGGCTGTGCTGTGTTGCAGAAGCTCACACAACTCTTATAACCCAGTGCCAGTCGGTTAGGACTCGGGCACTGACAGCAACAGACCTCTCTCCAATGCCTCGGCCCTGAGCAATTTCTCAAAGAGATATGTTAACAGGAGTAAAATGAAGAAAATACCCTGAGTAAAAGCATGAAAAAGCTAAAGCTGCATCAGGGAGGAGATGTGGAAGACAGCTAGACAAGGTTTAAAAGATCTTTGTTACGGCACGTAATGGTTGCCAGCAGCAAGGGGGATATGTAGAAGATAGCTTTCTTTTTGGCACTTGCTTGTTTAAAAGCACTTGATATTTGTAATAGTTTTCAGTTAGTGCATGCAGCGATGGCTAACTATAAAAATGCAATACAGAACTTTAGAGAACACATGCCACACACAGAATTAACTCTGACAACATTTTTATTTATTTATTTATTTTAATGAAGAGTCACAGATGCGGTTTTCTAAGGGTGAGGACATGGCTTTGGAGTTCTGGGGGCTGAGTTTCTCGTAAGAGAGTTTGCTGTGATTAGGGTCTGGGACAAAAAAAGAGGGTGAGCAAGAACTGTGTGCTGGAATGGCTTGGAAGTGTCCCCAACTAACAACAACAACCAAACAGAGACTGCTACCTAAAGTGGGATTCATCTCCTCTAGTCGCAGCTGTCAAAAAGTTGGATGTCTGGTCTGCAGTAATCTCTCAGGCTCCTGTACAATGAGTCACCAGCAAAAAAGGCAGCTGCAGAGGTTAATGAATCCCAGCTACTTGGAAAACAGCTTAAAACAGAAAGATCTGCCCTCCTAAGGGAGGAAAACCAAATAGCATGGATGAGATATCCTTACTTTTTCCACAGCTCCAGTAACATGAAATGAATCTCACTTACTATACAGGCTGATGCTTGTGAAAAAAGAAAAAAAAAAAAAAAAAGTGCTCTAACACAATGGGCATGCTGGAACAGCCAAAATGCTCTGTTATTTGTGTGTGCTTGGGGTAAGAGTGAAAGTCAAAAAGAAAACACTTTTTTTGGGGGGGGGGTAAAATAACAACACCAGTTGCTGTGGAAGGTGGACAGATAGTGCTAAATGTTTTGGTTAAGGCTCGAGTTCTGTGCCATTAAATCTAAGGGGGTTTAACCACTGTATTAAGTGGGAAAATTACTAACCCTCGGACAAGTTGGACTGAGGTCACTGAAACACCTGAAACCAGAAAAATTTTCAATTGCTATAATTTATTTTCCTTTTCAGTGCAGAAGTGCTTCTATTTAAATTTGCTACCATAACCCATAACAAAGGAAATCCATAGCTCACACTGAAGAACAAAACCACAGTCTCTCTCTTAAGAAACTGCACATATTTTTAGGAAGAGTAAACAGTTAGAAAGCCCTAAGGCCAGCTGATGCTAATGCTTTCCTGTTCAATGCATGGAATTGTCTCAAATAAATAAATAAATGAGCTGTCAGTCCTGTGCTTAAAGCTGCATTAATGTCAAACCCATGAAAAGGGTAAGTATGTAACGTAGCATGCTCCACCAGCACTGAGGCAATGACATATTTTTTAGTGTGAGTAGAAAAATTATTTCAGCCATATATTTTGAATATCTGTTTGAAGCTATCACTTTGCAGTGAATAAAATGTGTTTTATCCTTGCTAAGTCTGCAATCAAGTCTAGCACTGTGCCTTAGTGGGCTAATGTTCTCGTTGCTTCAACTTTCCTGCTTGGCAGGGGGTCAGCCTCTCTTTGCTGCTCATATTGAGCAGACAAACTTGCAGATTTCAATTCTGCTGGCATGTGTCTCCGAAATAGATGGGCTATAATGTATCTTTTGGCCTGACAAGGAGACTGTGAATCTGGGAGCATTCCCCTCAGCCAGTGTAGGACCTTAGAGAGGGGCTGATGTTCTGTCGTCATCAATGTCATTACAAACAATGTGGTGCCTTAGCAAAATGCTTGAAACACATACAGAGAACTAAATTAGCCATGGCAAGAACAACAACAAAACCCAGCCTACAACCCCTTACAAAAAAATACTCAGATGAAAGCTGTCGGACTAAATAACTTGAACACGAATGGAATTATCTTTTTTTTTTCTTTCTTTCTTTCTATTTCTTTGCAGGTCATATAAGAAGGGAAAACAGTGCTGCACCTTTAATGTAGTTTTAATACATATTCAATGTCCCTTCAATTACTGCCTGAGTAATTAGTGTGGATGCAAATCAAATGTGGAACAACAGAATGATTTTTCGGGCTTCCTCAGGGGACTGGACTTTGGAAGTAGTAGCACTGTGTTGTATTTCATGCAACTTTGTAAAGAGAGGAAAGGAGAGAGCTGAGAATAGCAGGCAGTGGAATCCTTCCAAACATGCTATATTGCTAACTGTGCACGTAGGAGAATCTACATTAACACTGCAACCTTCAACTGCTGTGATTTGCCAATCACAGTTTTGGAAGTGATACTTCCTTGCTCTTTGTGCCCTGAGGGAAGTCTCTGTGCATTACCCTGCTGCCTGCTTGAGTGAATCCTTTATAGCAGAATAAACCTGACCATGAGAAGCAACGAATGTTTTCAAGCCAAACACCCATAAAAAGACTTGTGTTTGTAGCGGGAGTTTCACTCCAGAGATCCCACGTTATTCTCCTTATACTTTTATCCAGAAGCTACCCTGTTGTGACCAGTCTTTTTCAGAGTACCCCAGAGACTGTCTTGTGATTGCCAAGCCACTCTCCTTCATATTTGAAAAGTTCTGGAGTCAGGTGAAGTTCCTGGTGACTGGAAAAAGGGAAACATCACTCCCATTTTTAAAAAGATAGAAAGGAGACCTGGGGAACTACAGACCAATGAGCCTCACCTCTGTGCCTGGCAAGATCATGGAACAGATCCTCCTGGAAGCAGTGTCGAGGCACATGCAAGACAAGGTGATCTGAGACAGCCAGCATGGCTTCACCAAGGCAAATAGTACCTGACCAATCTGGTGGCCTTCAATGTTGTAGTGACTGCATCAGTCAACAAGGGAGGCCCAACCAATGTCATCTACCTGGACTTCTGTAAAGCCTTGGAGACAGTCCCACGTGATATCCTTATCTCTAAATTGGAGAGAGATGGATCCAAAGGGTGGACTGTTCATTGCATAAGGAATTGACTGCATGGTTTCAGCCAGAGATTTGCAGTCAAAGATTCTATGTCCAGGTGGAGGCCAGTGACTTGTGTTGTCCCTCAGGGATCCATTCTGAGACCAGTGCCCATGTGAGCCTAATGAGGTTCAAGAAGTCTAAGTGCAAGGTGCTGCACATGAGTCAAGGCAATCACGTTAGTACAGATTGGGAGAAGAGCTCATTGAGAGCAGCCCTGCGGAGAAGGACTTGGGGATTCTGGTGGACAAAAAAAGCTCGACATGAGCCAGCAGTGTGCAAATGCAGCCCTGAAGGCCAACTGCATCCTAGGCTGCATCAACAGAGGTGTGGCCAGCAGGTCGAGGCAGGTGATTGTCCCCCTCTGCTCTGCCCTTGTGAGGCCCCACCTGAAGTGCTGCATCCAGGTCTGGGGCCCCCAGCACAAGAAGGATGTCGATCTGCTAGAATGGGTCCAGAGGAGGGCCACAAAGATGATCAAGGGTCTGGAGCACCACTCCTACAAAGAAAGGCAGAGAGAGAGCTGGGGCTGTTCAGCCTGGAGAAGTCTCTGGGGAGACCTCGTTGCAACCTTTCAGTACACAAAGGGAACTTATAGAAAATATGGAGAGTGACTTCTTACACAGGCAGATAGTGATAGGACAAGGGGGAATGGTTTTAAACTAAAAGAGGGAAAATTTAGGCTAGAAATTGGAAGGAAATTCTTTACTCAAAGTGTGGTGAGGCACTGGAACATGTTGCCCAGAGAGGTTGTGGATCCCCCATCCCTGGAGGTGTTCAAGACCAGATTGGATGAAGCCCTGGGCAACCTGATCTAGTGGGTGGCATTCCTGCCCATGGCAGGGGGTTTGGAATTAGATGGTCTTTAAGGTCCCTTCCAAACCAAGGCATTCTTTGATTCTATGATAACATACAATGTGGAGCTGTGCTGTCAGCCTCAGAGAATCAAGCAGCAATGACTCCAGCACCTTGCTGATACACAGTCATCTCCTGTGATGCCACCATTACTCAGAGAATCTGAAATGTGCTAGTAGAGTTTTTTCTAAAACTTAAAAATGAGGAAAATGGTTTGAGTATTACTTGGCTCAGTCAAATCAGGTGAAAGACTGAGGGCTGCTGGATGAGGGATGATTTCTGTGGAAATCAGAACATGGATGTCAAAGGTTCAGTTGTCTTTCTGTGTTTCAGGTTCCTGAACTCTGTGCTTCCCCTGCTCCTAACAGCATAAGTGAGGGCAGTCTCAGCTAGTGCTTCTTGATATTCACATTTTCTGTTTGGAGGATGCAGCCCACATCAGTCAAAGTTTGTGAGTGACAGGGAAATTTGCATAGGAAACATTAGCCTTCTGTTCTGCTGTATCTGGTTAAAAAAGGCTCCCCTTCTGATTGTCATTCCAGAGGTCCACAGCTTTCTGGGTAGATAAGGGACTATATTTATTATCATTTGCCTTCTCCCGTGACTCAGCAGCAAGCAGGCTGAGGTTCACAAACAAAAGTAAAATGACATCAGCAGTTGTCAAATAGAAAAAGGCAAAGCTGACAAAGGCATTTTGCTTTAATGCTTCTAAGCGGATATTGCAAATCACAAGAGTGTACACACACACAGACACCACACACGCAGTGGAATAGTCATAATGAAATTCTAAAACACTTGCCAGCATCTACATCTTTGAGAAGGAAAAGTCAGTGCCTGGCTCAATAGCAACTTGTATTTTAACTTCAGGTGATCAAAGATAAGCACAGCTGCTGCAGCAGCAGCAGCTGAGCTAGTAAGCCCTCACTCTGGGATGAAGCCAACAGGTGGCAGCCAGGCAGGCAGCACTGACTTGTGGTCTCAGCATTGTAAAAGATCCCAACAGCCCATGGAGATGCTGTAGGCAATGCCAGTCATGCCAGGCACTTCTCTGCTGTCTCAGCTAGTTTCTGTATAGCTAATACTGAGGGAACAGGAACGGATAAAAGCAGGATAGCCATGGATCTCTTACTGCACTACCCTGCCTATGATCACTGAGCTCCTACCAATGAATGAGCCACCTACATTCCCACATTATCTGTACATATGTCCATTGATGTTAAGCTTGGAGGGGGACCATATGCCAACTTTTTTTTGGAACAGCACTAGAAGCACTGTTGAGCATACTGCCCTGCAAACCACTGGGTACAGTCAAAAAAATTCAGTAAGTTCCTCACCAGTGACTGATAACTTTCTTTGTCTCTCTCCTCTTTTCTGTGACTTAGAGAATCAAGAGTCTAATCCTACCCACAGATCAGCTTTTTGCTATAATCTGGTACCTTGTTTGGCATTTCCTTATCTGATCAGCTCACCAATCATTTTCCCTTTTACAGAAGGATAAGTAAATGAGGGCCACTCAGAGGAGAATTGATCAGAGTTTGTTCCTCAAACAGAGCCTAATCAAACCTTTTCCTCAGGCTCAGCGGATGTCACTCAGCTGTAAAAGACAGGTGCTCAGATACCTCCGTCCTTTTCTCTCCTCTTTCCTCCAAGCTCTAACCAGAAAGAATATAGGCCTGAAACACAGCAAGAAAGACTTTCACTATGGGCTTGTATTACTTCACCTCTTCTTCCTTTTCTGCTGTTCCTAGATTCCCTTGATCAATAGTCTCTTGATCTTTCAGTTCTGAAAGTCATCTCACCAAGTTTCAAACATATCCAATCATTCATAACTTCTCCCTTAGAGAAATGTGTCAAGTTCCTTTTGCATGTTTATTTCTGATCCTCTTTGCAGATATGTTTAAGAGCTTCCCTACATTAACATTCCTACCTTTCACCTTGCTTCAGAAGATTCCATTTTCTTTTCAAAAATAAATGCCAGATTTGTTTTTGATCTCAGGAGTAAAAGTATCTTTTTACCTCTGTTTTTGCATCGCTGGGAGTAAGCATTGTCAGTTTTGAAGCCTCCAGCTCACAATATTTTCTGCTTGAACAGAAGTTGAAGCAAAGCCCAAGCATGTATTTTTCACCTTAGATAATATGCCAGTTCTCTAAGGGCAAGAGGCTCAACAGGTAAATTGACATGGATTTTACAGAAATCAGCTATCTAAGTTACACCAGCTGAGACTCTAGCTGGAGAAATCAAAAGCAATCCTCTCTGGAAAGTAAGTACAGTCATCAGTTGTCTTTAAGTTGCTTCTCCTGTCAGTGCACACTTTCAGCTTGAGGATGTCAAAGACTGTTTTCCTGCATCTTCTCCATATTTTATGTGGTCCCCTTTGCACTTTTGTGTGTAAACTCTTTTATCCAACGCTTTCATTTCTCTTGCACCCTGACTCTCAGACTCCGTGCTGAGGTGATCTCTGTATGAAAACTGGCTGACATATCCTATGCCTGTCACTGAGCAAGACCGAGTGGCCTCTTTTTCCACTCAATTGGTTTTTCATACTTCAACGGCTGTCCTGTTCATTTTTGGAGGGCCCTCTATCACCGCTTCATTGCCTACACAAAATAGCTTCTGCAGTTGACTAGGCTAAAAGGATCCATGCCCATTTCTCTTCCAGGTTGCCTGATACTCATGCTTTTTTCTTCCCTGTTCGTTCAACAATGACTGAATTAAGTGGTAGGAGATTGAAAGTCTCAACAAATAAACATAAAATGCTGACTCCTTGATTTCATTATGTCATCCATGATGAACAATGGTCTCCTCTTGTGCAGGTGGAAGGGTGTGCATCAGTGCTGCTGCCTGGCCAGAGCTTTGTTGGGAAATGCAGTTTGGTTGAGGGGACAGGTTCCCGATTAAGAACAAAAACAAGAGAGACTTGAGACCTTTGGAGTGCTGTGATCATCCTTCAGAATTGAAGCATTTCGTCTACTTTCTTGGTTTGACAGCTCAGTTTTTCAACAAAAAAAAATTGAAACATTCTGTGGAAAGCAGAAGCCTTTCATGAAAAATTCACTGCCACTGAAAGCTCCACTCTGTTGCAAAACAGTGTGATGTAAAATTTTTTCCATTGTTTCCAATTAGGAGAAATGTAGAGCTCCCTCTGTACTATGCCAGGGCTCAGAAGGCAAGCTAGCAGTTGTCCTACATCTTCAGTAGCAATTAATGTCTGATTGGCCTATGTGCTCAAGATACAGGTTTGAGAGGAGAGAAAACAAGGCCTAGTTTGCTGAAAGTCCCCTTGAATTCTCCTCAGAAATCTTAAAACTTACCATTCTTTAGACCAAGGTTGAAGCTTTTTCTTCTTGCTTGTTTCTTCCTTAGCTGTTTATGTTGCACAAAGCCCTATGTTGTGTTCTCCCAATTTTTTGGAAAGTTTTCAGACTTATTTCCAATTCTGACCTTGCACGAGGCATGTCACTTGTTTAAGTGATATTTTTCACTAAGATGTATTAAAGAATGCAAATGCCTTTAAGCTTGTGTCTTTAAACAACAACAGCAAAAAAGTAATAATTAATGAGCAGATATGCCATAAAATAATAATAATCACCAGTCCTGTAAGAGGACTTTCTCTCTCTAAGAGATAAAACTGAGGCTGCCAGTTGCTGCATGGACAGTCTCCATGAAACTTTTGTTTCATCTGACCCTCAGTGTTCATTTTAAGCCTGATTTGGCTAGCTGGTTTGGGCAATTTTAATTGCACATGCATTAGTCCTCCTTCAGCAGAATATGTGCCTTTTAATCTCCAGGACTTCCAGACTCAGTGGGCACTTTATCCCTGCGCATCTCCTCTGTTTTGTGCCTGATTACTGGAATATGGGCAACATTTGGTGGAGGTGGCACATAAACCCTGTGGCTGCTTTCATCATTCTGTCAAAGGGAGGGAAATAATCAAAGAGCTGCAGCAAGAAAACAAATGGCCAAATAGCTGTTGAAGCAGGAGGTTCCAGCTTGTTGGAGCTCAGCTTATTACAGGCCATATGCCTGAGTGGCTCCTCTCACTGAGTGCTGCAACCAGCTATGGAAACAAGTGTGCAAGCGCCTGCGGTTCATGAGGTCTGGTTTGCTATAGCTGTGTGTAACTGCCGAGAGCACAGAAAGTAAAAACCCGAAGAGGCTGTGGGGCTAATTGAAGAGAGAATTCTTTAGGAAATAAAAAATTAAAATACAAATTCCCAAAATATTTATGTAAAGATGTTAATGGGCAATAATAATTTGTTTTCCAAGCTCACAGCAGATGCTGTTCTTTTAGTACACAGACTATATTCATAAATGATGCAACTTAACATAAGTGGTGAAAAAATGATACGCTCTTCTACTTTAAGTATCATGGGGTTGAATTAATAGTTACTCTTGACAGTTACCACTATCTCACACCCTTTCAGCTATGCCCAATGTTTTCAGGGCTGGCTCTGCCACATGATTCAGCTCCTGAATGATGGGTGTGTTAAAGAAGCTGAATGACAGAGCTGGAAGGAAACAGGAAGGGTGGAAGAAGTCTGTTTTCAACCTGGTGTTTCATTTCTCTTTACTCAGCAGAGCTCCTCCCAAGAGCACTGAAGGCGCAGGCCCCAGCCAACTACTTCATTTGGGTGTTAGGAAATTGGAATAATCTAGCAAAAGCAAGTGACCATCAGCAACCAAGAGACTGCTCTATAGCTGCCTTACTGCCCATCTTGTCTGTAAAGTTCTTTGTTTCTCACAGGGCTTAACTGCTTAAGGACTCATTCTAGAAGACATATTCCTGCTAAAGCAGCTTCACTAATTCAGAAAAAGTATTCCTAGTGCAAAATATGAGACATGCACATTTAGTTATTCAGGAGGAGGTACTCCACTGTAAATTCATACTCTGTCCTTAATTCAAATGGATTTCCCTCAAGAAGGTAGTGCTTCTTCTCTCACCACTTCTTCTGTATGTCTGTGGCCAGGCTATACAGATCCGTGGCCTTTTTCTCCGCCAGCCTGGGGTTATGTCATCTGTATAGTAGTACTTCTTTACACGCATAATTCACAACACTATACATAATTCAGTACAGCTGTGTCAGTACACCCACATTTCTTAAAAAGGATGATGACAAGTTCTGTTTCATTTTAGTTATGCTCCCCGTCTATGTGACAGCCTCCTCTCCTACCTTTGAAACCTTTCACCTTTATTTTCCAATTTGGTTGCCTTTTGCCTCCCCTTTTGTATTGCCCACTTGAAAGCTTTTTTACTTGGGTTGTGTGTCTTGCTTAACTTTCCTAGCAGCACATCAAGTAAGGATGTACTTTATAACTAAAATGAGCTGTGATGACAGCTCTGGTCTGTCTCTGTTTTGGTTTGAAATGCTGTTACATGAAATGCTAGGAAGGTGTCTAGACACAGTGCAGGGTAGGCACTGAATACACAGTTATCAGACACTACTAATGCCTCAATGTGAATTGCTGTTGTTTGTGTCCCCCCCCTCCCCCACCCCCCCTTCCCATGTTAGTTCAGAGGAAAAATGTATTGTGTGATAGTGTTTTAACCTGCACAGGATGGATTTAACAGCCTTTCTCTTCTTGTAAGAATAAACAAAACTAGACATGGAAAATCTGTTTCTTAAAATTTAAAAAACTCATCTTACCAATTTTATTAAAATTTGCCATTCTTTGCCTCTGTATCACATCAGGGTTCATTAATTATCCTGCTGTCTCTGAACATGGCTCCAAAGAACAGGGTGACCACTTTTTTTAATAAAATTGCAGATTTACAATTTTCCAGCTCAGTGAATTGCTAGTGTTTAAATATATTGAGAGGCCAGTGCCAGGCTGCTTCGCCTCCCTGTGCGGCATTTTACTGAGAAGGGGATGGTAGAAGGGTGTGTGAGGACAGGAAGAAAAGCTGTAGAGAAGAAAAAACAGGGCAGACAGACATAATGCTGGAACAATCCTTCAAAAACAGAAGGCCTTAGAGTGCCTGGAGGGTCTTGCAGTTCAGGGGTGGCCCAGATCACTTCCTCAACCGTCCTTTTGCTCCCGGGAGGGGGGAAAAAACAATACTTAGAGGGGACGAAGTGTGTCTCTCCTGTAAGGTATGGCCCTTTACTCCAGCAGTGAGGTGAGGATCGAGTTGATCTATCGTCCTTCAGCCTTTACCCATTGACTTGCTGGGGGAACAGGAGAATAAGACACAAACTCTGCACTCTGTGTCTCAGATGCAGCTAGGTTTCACATTGGTATGCACAGGTGCAGGATCTGCTTGGGATCTGGTTGGGAAGGGGAAAGATGAGCCCACACAGGATTTTCCTGCTGTTGTCTGAAATTTATTTATTTTTTCCATTTGCAGAATTGTAAGTTCCTCTGGCAATGGGGAAAACAGGCGGAAAAGGAGTGAGAGACAGGGTAATGTGACTAAAAAAATAAAAAATAAAAATGTTGATGATCTAAATAAAAATATCAGAAGAAAGAAAGATGATGGGAGCTAGTGACAAAGACAGAGCCAAGGGTTTACGTCTTTGTGCCTGTAGCAAAAGCTGGCATATAACTAAGCAACCTCTTGTGGTGGCCTTGCTTGAGCATGACAAACAGCCTTTCTTACAGACACAAAATAATAAAATATCCAGTTCCTAAAACTCAGCATCTCTTCTCAGTGCTTGCAGTAACGCTCAGGATCCCTAGGGCATGTGGGGACTGCTGGCATGAGACACTGCTGACAGAGGGAGCAGCACTGCAATCTCCCACTAGCTGCTTCAGCAGAGACCAGGGAGACCAAGCTACAGGTGAGAAAGGACTTCAGGTACACGTATCATCTGCTGAGAACAGTGCCAGCTTAGTGCCCTGTTTTACACATGGGTGGACTGGTCCAGGCACATCCTACTTGCCTGGCCATGATGCTAGGGGTAGCAGGGCTACACCCAGCGCAAGCCCACTGCTGCAAACTCTCTCCTCCATTCTGTTAAAAGTCTTGCAGAGACAGAAGAGGCCCAAAGGCCTTTAAATATTAGCTTCCTGATTTCCCTGGCTCTCTCTTTTTGAAACAACTGCAGTTGTTGCAAGAGCAGCCAGGAGCCTTTCAAGGGACCCGCCGAGTCCCATTTATGCCTTCGTCAAGCAGTACTGTATGAGGACTGGTTTTGGTGGCAGCTTTTGTCTGGGACTCAGGAGACCAGGATACAAGTCTCACTTGGGATACAAACTTTCTGTAAGAGTTCGGCATGTGAGGCAGAAATTGTGTCCTCTCACCATAAATGACTACAGTGTGCATCCAAGCTGGTCAATTCTGTCTCCCTTCAGAAGCAAGAAATGAAGAGAAATGGACGCTTCAAAAGCGCAGTGCATCAGACCTACTTTGCTTCTAACTTAGGATGAGATAAATGTCTGCCAGAGGGCACTGCTTCTTTCTGTTGTCTGGAAAGAGAGCCCAAGGGTGGCCATATTTGTACTAGGCATCCATGGCACAGATGGATACTTCTATCTGAATAAATTGTGCTTGCAGCCTGCCCTCTGTTTTAGTTTGCTCTGTATAAAGCAAAGGTGTCACAGTGGTTTTCCTTTTGCAGAGATGCTGTGAAACTTAAATCCTGTAATGCCTGTGTGGCATCTACATGCAGAGGTGACCAAGGCATGGGAGTGCCTGTCATACCGTGAACACAATGAGATGCTGTTCCAAAGGCTGCCAGGGAGGAGTTCCTCTGTTTGTGGCACCTGTATTCAATACCACGTTTGTGAGAAACACAGGGTCTCACCTCCATGGTCTCAACTACTTCCTGACTTGCTGGTAACATGCACATGTCGTGAAGAAGACGGTTTGCTGCAGCAGGGCAAAGGCTGCAGTGGAGTCTCAGCATGTCCAGATGCTGAAGGTCCTCATCAGAAGTCCCAGCCATACATTAGCAGAAAGTAAAGGTACTGGGAAATCATTGGCAAGGGAGACAGTGGAAAGTGAACCTAATGAAAAATTATGTTGTTATTATCATTATTATTATTTTATTCCTTTTTATTGAAACTACCTCACTTTTGATTACATTCATCTCTATTTCTATCACACACACCAAAAAAAAAAAAAAAAGCACTAGGCAATATTATATGTATTTTCAGTTTGTGTTTTAAGTAAGCACTGTGCTTACTGAAAAGCAATTTTTAAAACATTTCTTGTCCTTATACAAGGAAACTGTGTTGAAATCTTTTCTTCTTTAACACGTTAGTAAGAAATGAATTTTGCTACTTGCTTTGGTGGGATCAGAGGTTCATCTAAATAACTGATGGTTTCTCTTTAATTTTTTTATATTTTATATTATTGTTATTATTTTATTATATTATGTTTTATTTATATACATTTTTATTTATATACATTATGTTTATTATTATACTTATGTATATATATTTGTATTTTGCTTTTTTGTTCATGAAAGACATCCTAGGGACCATATTCTTCATTTTTAAGATCCTAACCTTATTTTTTCCTAATTTTTGCAATTTTTAACTAGTTACAGTTCCCTGCTCTCACATTCTTGTTTTAGACATGACACTAAATTGTTGTTTACAAGGCACAAAAATGTGTCATAAAAATTAACACAAGGCTGGGGCCGTGCTGATGTTGGCTTATATTACTCTGAAAGAATCTGCATGTTTATTTTAAAAACTCACCTTCAGAAAAAGGTAACTGTTTGATACTTGCAAATACAACCCCAATTTTATTTCTTCAATTTATTTTAATATATTTGCCAAACGCACAAACAAGTGTGCTCTCCTGAATTGGTCAAGTGGATTTGAAATAATGTTTTCCCTCCCTCCTCCTTGCACAAGCACACACACACAAGCACACACGCATTCACAGATGCACACATACATAGATGGGCACATGCACACACATCTGTGCAAGTCCATGGAGATTCCATGAAACATTTTAATATTGGTGCCAGCATTCAGAGTTCAGTTTGTTTTTGTTTTTGTTTGCATGTATGTGTGTATATAAGGAGATTAGGACTTTGACAAACTTCCTAGGGCATATGGAGAATGCAAGTACAATAAATTATGCTGAAGACTAGATACCAGACAAAAGTGTATGAGTAGCTAATTGCTATGTATGCCATACAGTTGCAAATGAAACACAGCAAGAGATGTCAACAGAGTCCACTACATGGGATTATAGTGATGTCTGAAAACAAAACTGGAAATTCTGACCTCCAAAAATACAACAACAAAAAGAACATTTGAAAGTCATATGGAGTTTTAAAAATTTTTCAGCTGGAAGACTCTTCCTATAATTCTTTCCCATGGCAGAGTTGCATCTCTAATTCTCCCTCAGGTTGTAAACAAAGACTCCTACCTGATTTCCCAACTCCAACTAGCAACAGCACTAAGTGTTTACTTCCTTCAGGGGCCTCCACATTTTTTCCTATCCCCTGTGTGTCAGGAAAGTTCAAGGTGGAAGGAAGCAGGAGCTGGGCACTGGCATAGACCAGGGTACATGGCACAAAGAGGGTCTTCACACTTTTTCCTCACAGCAGTCAAAATATGAGCTCTATCATGTTTCCCTGTACGTACAGGATGCTCTCATCCACTCCTCACCAGGCAGCAGGGGAGGCAATGGAGCTGGAGCCCTTTGAGCTACCCACAGGATAGTTCTGCAGGACAGTCACCGTCTTTCTTTCAGGGATGACTGCAGCTGGCCCTAAATCTCCTTCCCACCTCCCTGCAGTCTGTGGGAGCCACTTCTCAAACCTCTGTGTATTTGGGCTCCATCCAGACAGTGGCTCCACCTTTCTCAGCTAAAGGAGGTTTCTCATTCTGTGTAAAATATGTGTAAGGTCCTGCTGCAATCTGATTTCTTGTGGAGGTGAGATGTATGTGTCCTTAGGTGAAGTGAAGAATATCACTTAACAATAATGTTAGTACACAAAGAAATGAAAGCAATACATACTGATTTCATAGAATCATAGAATGACTTGGGTTGGAAGGGATCATCTAGTTCCAATCCCCCCTGCCACAGGCAGGGATGCCACACACTAGATCAGGTTGCCCAGGGCATCATCCAACCTGGTCTTGAACAATTCCAGGGATGGGGCATCCACAACCTCTCTGGGCAACATGTGCCAGTGCCTCACTACCCAAATTTCCACACAGTGCAGGCAGTTCTGCGTTGCACTTGTATAGCAGAGTGGGCCAAGTCTTCTCATGTGGGAGGACAGTAAAGAAGCTCTTCAAAGGATTTTCAAATAAATCACTCTTGTGTGACTTTCTGAGGATGATTAATGTTGAAGATGGATGGTTGTCAAAGAGAGAGATACATTTACTTTTTCATTTTTACTAGATATACAATTACAATAGTGCTAGTTTTTAGGTTTTGTTGTTGTTGTTGTTTTTCCCATGGTTGATAAAAGTTATTTGTCAAAAATGTGGCTATTTAAGCTGTTTCCAGTCCCTTGCAAATACAGTAAGACATACTGAGTTTCCAAACAGGAGAAATACCAAGCATCCTAAAAATAAGCTTTAGGTTATTTTGAAAAATCCAGGGGCCTGTTTGCCTGCAGTTTTATGAAGATATGTGTACTGTTTCTGGTATGCTGTACAGTATACAGTGCCTTGTTTAGAATTACAAACACCTTATAGATAAAGAATATCAGAGGAATAAGTAACTCTTCTGTTTGGAAGATTACTCTTATATTGAAAATATTTTCAACCCCCACTAGAAATAAGAACTGAGGCTAATTGAACAAAACAACTTTTAAAACACACTCAAAAGTTAGCAGCATAAAACATAACCCATTTTTGCTTTGCCTTCTGCTGATGTTAGCACACTGCACAGCCCTTTCACAGTGCAGCCTCGTGTGGCCACAGCCCACAGACTTCCCTGGTTCAGACTCTGCAACCAGATTTTGAGCAAAAAGTACAGTCCTCTACCTGTGCTGGTTAGCACCCATAGTGGCTGGGTGCTCAGGTCCAAAACCCGCATTAGGATGAAATAATGCTGAATTTCTGCAAACACTGCTCCAGATCTTACAGGTGGTTGCTTTGCTGCAGGGAGGCTATTCACAGAGAAGCGATTCAAGGTAACTATGGGTGGCAGAACTGCCTGTAAGTACCAGCCAGTGAGCCACAAATTGATGTACACATAGTATAGAGCAGAAGGGACCAACAGGTGCTGTGAATGCCTCATATGGCTTTGGAATACCTGATACTACCTTGGATACTACCTGTTTGGGGCAACTGGGATTTGAATCTGCATCCAATTTGGCAAGGAAGCAGCTCCTGGTTTCAGTCACAGTGAATGGAACTGGAGGGGTTTCTAAAGGAATCAGACAAAAATACCACTCATTTGTAACTAAAGGATTATATATATATATACATATGTATACATGTACACACGTATTAAGTAATAAAGAGTTATAAATGTCATTTCCAAGCTCCTGTGGATATAATGCCAAAAGAATTTAAATGATGTGAACCAAAAAATGTGAGCCTATTTTTGTGTGTGTGTGGTTTTGTTTTGTTTCGTTTTCCCAGTATGAATGTGACTCACTGTTTCTGGCCTCTCTGCAGGCAGCTTTTTGATGGCTACAAGTTAAATTTTGTGTCTCTCTGGAGTAAGAAGGCAATTTCATTGCAGTTGTATCTTGTGCAGACAGGGTGGCTGTAAAATTCGTCACTCATTCATGTTAGTCACAGAAGTTATAACTGCATTACTGGAAGACTGAACAGAAGCAGATTGCCGATGCTTTGGGTAATGTTATCTCCTCTTCATATTTATTGCTAATATCAGACAAGGTTTTATCAGTGTCACATAGAGATTTTCTAATAACATGCAAAAGGATTTTCTTTCTGAGAGATTCTGGGTTTAGATTATTTGAATTTCTCTTTTAGATTTCCTTTTTGTTGGAACTTATTAAATATTTCCCTGTAATTGTTAGCACATCTCATTCTAGGATATTGATTATTATCACTACTCCTTTTACCACACTGAACTTTTCAATATTTTTGAACTTCTTTGTAGAGTTTAATATTTCTCCTCTTTCACCAGGTGAGTTACAGCTATGCTTGCATTTTCTTTTTTTTTTTTTTTTTTTTTTTTTTTTTTTTTTTTTTTACATTCTGATAAGCAAAGACCGGAATTTGGATGATCTCCCACTCCATTTGCAGGAAGAGCTGAGTGAGGGACCAGCACAACTGGTCTGTGAAGCTGAAAGGGATATCTTCCACAGGGATTCTCACACATTTTTTTATGCATACCCACCCTCATAAAATGGAGAAGTGGTCAAAATGGAGATGAGGATGATGATAACCTTTGGAGGCAGTTCAGACATGTTTCATGGCAGTCCCTGGACAAAGATAGATAGCAAGGCAAAGCCATGCCAAGTCAAGACACCTAACATTTCTTACAAGTGGTTCTGTCTTAGTATAGCCGTACTTATGTGCTTCTGTTTTGACCTGCTGGAGTATGTATAATCGATGTAGGGGTTGGGAAAGTCACGTGACATCAGCATAAGGAAAACATTAAGCTGTCTCAGCTTCCAGCACGTGATTTTTAAGACATTTTACTCCCCTCCTTTTCAAGTATGGATTTACTGGGGAGGTCAAGGAGGCATTAACACTTCCCCTACTCCACTGCCATTAACACTGGCCAGTCCAGCAAGGTGCTGCAATTTCTTTTATGCACACACTTGCATATATATATACATATATATATATATACATATATATATGTTCCCTTTCAGACAAGTTTTCATCATCCCGTTTCTTTAACAGTACTTGAAGTTAATTTATAAAATTAAATTTCATCTAAATTTAGTCAGCCAAAACCCCAGTAAAAGACGTCACTGTTTCCAGCCTGTATGACGGCTGTAGGGGAAAGAAAGAAAGAATACTTTCCCACTGTCACCTTGGTTCCTATGGCAAGAACCAAAGCCACAATGGAGAAGCTGTTTCACCCTGCTGTGACAATTACTGCAAATCACTCCATGGGCACTAAAGAGGGGGGCAAGATGAAATTAAATGGGAGAACTGGCACCATCTCAAACATGGTAAAACAAGGATGTTCCCTCTGCCTGTTGTACAGGCAGGGAAATACTCTGACTGCATAGCCCTCTTGGAAAGTCACTCAAGGCTGCACAGCTTTATAAAGCCGAATGCCCCTGTGTGTGTAAGTAACGTCATTTTGCCCATGTCATTTTATGGCTATATGTAGGAAGGCAGACAGATATGATATGTTTTGCGTGGGGCAAAAAACTAAGATAGAAAAGAGCCTGAGCATGTCTCCCTTTTGGGCGTTCTTGTCTGCCTTCTTAAGGATGAGCTTGTTGGCCTTATAGATATGACAAATGAGTTTCCAAGGCCTCCTGGGCATATTGGATCTCTTGCTCTCTAGAAAGAGAAAAAAAAATAAAAGACACAACCCATGTACACAGAATATATCAAGTCAGAAAAGAAGTGTCTCCTGTTAAGTACTTTAATGCAATAGAAGCTGAAATGTTGACCATCTGATGTGTAGTGAGTGCAGTGATACAGGAGAAAATGACACATCACCGCAACATTAATTACTTAATGACACAAAGCTGCTGATATAAAAATTGCTGTAGGTGGTCAAAGTTGAGTATAGTCAGGATGGTGTAGCACTCTGAACTCCAAATATCTATTTGACATTCTGCCTCAAGTTAAAGTATTTTTTTCTCCCTTTCTGAGACTATCTGGTTTCTTTTTTAGTCTTATTTTTTGCTTCCTTCACAGTGTCTAGTTTTCCCCGTCTAGCTCTCCTGGGACAGACTAAGCTGGAAAAACTTCAGTTTGCTGCTATTTTGCTCTGCTTTACTTAGCCTCATAAAGTTGCTTCAGAGACAGTCACTTTCTGTCGTATGAGGACAAGATGTCGTGAGGCACATAGTAGAAGAGCAAACCCAGGCTTTGATTAATTGCCAGAAATTGGGATAGGGAAAGAGAAAAAGGAGTGTGTGTGTGGGGGGGGGGGGGGTTAAAAATATATGTATACCAGGGTAAACAGAAGTGAAAGGTACCACAGTTCACAGAAAATACAATTATTAGGGTCAGATGAAACCTCCTAGAGCCTGCTCTAGAGAATGGGAGTCCCCCTCCCACCTTGACTCAGCTCTGGAAAATAGCTACCAGCCCTGTTTAGTGACACAGAGGCTAAACCTTTCTCTGTGATCATTATGTTCACCACAGCCAGGGTTAACTGACCTTCCATGTTGCTGCAGGCCACTGCCGTATGGTCTCATCTCCATGATGAACTTGGTGAGAGCTGGGCTGTTCTGCTCCCCAAAAGCCCAGACCTTAGCAGTTGGTTTGGAGAAAAAGCTGTGGTAGCAGTGCAGGTCCCTGGCCATTTGTTGGGCTGTGCTTGATGCAGCTGGGGGGCCCAGCACTGCTCCTCACTCATCTCTCAAAAGAGGACCACCAAAGGCCCTTCTTCATGTAAAGGCAGTTGCCGGCAAGAATGTGCATGCTTTTCCTTTCTTTCTGTCTTTTAAATGTGACCTCTTGTCTCCTGTTCAGGCTTATTTATACACAGTGGCACATAAGAAAAGTGAGTGGCTACATTAAGTACCGTGCTTTGGTTTTAGTGGTTTGTGTAGTGTCCAAAAAACATGAATAAAGGACATTAAAAATACTCTGGGAATTGACTTTACATTTATGTTGGTGCACATCGCAGTTGCCAAGAAAAGAGCAGTTTGGCTAAAGAATCCAACAAAATCTGCTTAGTGGGTCTTCCTTGGCGAGAGCCCACACAGCAGACTGCTTTCATACAGTGCTCCCTTAATCACTACAAAGAGGTTTCAGAGAGATTAATAACAAGCAGAGCAGCATTACACCCACGCAGAGTGACTCAGATGCACCGGCGAGGCCCAGGCAGTCTTTACCTGTGTGGGCCACACAGACACATGCCAATATTTAGTCCAATAAAGTTGTCTTTCCGGCAGCATGAATGATAATCTTGAAGGCTGATGATGACAGTGCCTGTCACGCAGGCCCCGACACCAACACGCAGCCCAATAGACGACAGCATGTCTCTACAGCCATGTTAAAACCTCACTTTCTCCTCTTCTCTCAGATACTTTTGCTGTTGACTGAAACTGAGAAATGTGTAGCCCCGTGTCACTCTGTGCTGCAGCTAGAGAGGATCCTGAGAGTAACGAGCATCCATTTGGTGTAAATGGACTTTTGGGTGGCCTTTCCCGAGCACGCTGCTGAGGCAGTGGGCTGCTAACTAGATGCAATGCGGGCAGGAGGTGACAGGGCAGTGCTGGAGGAGTTGTGAGCCATCGCTGCTAACTCTGCTCATGATAAATTCAGGCCTGTGGACAGTGCTGGTGCTACTGACATCCTGGTAGAAAGGTAGGTACCCAGCATCAGCCATCCATGGTTTGGGGTTTTTCAGCCTTTCACTTAGCTAATATTTTACGTTTTTTTATGCCATCCCATTCCCCTCTTTCTGATGTAAAAGAGTAGCAATTGTCATTCTGTTAACCTCTCTGGGAAGGGGGGAGTGCACAGGAATACACTAGCCAAGAGTGTTTAGGCAGATACAGATTAGCAGAGAATAATAATGCAGTGGCTGTTACAGAGCAAGTTGCATCCAGCAATCAGAGTTGACTAATTATGGATTGCCTCCTGCTTCTAGCTCATTTGATGGCAAAACTCCTGTTGACTTCAATGGCACAGGATCAAGCTCGATGTGCCCAGTGGACTGCGGAAGCCTTGGACTAGCATGCAGGGCAGAAGTGAGCCAACTGTAACATTATCTATGGAAATAAAAGCCTTCCAACAAGACAGCTAGAGCTAAATTGGGGACAATTAAGGAAGCATTTGAGCTCTTCTTCCTACCTGCAATACAGCAGAAAGCCAGCCTCTGAACAAATTAATTTTGTGGCCAAAAACAAGTAAGGCAAGAACATACTTTGGAGAGGAAGAGAAAAGCAAAAGGAACTTCTCCTTTTCTGGCCTTCAAGGGCTCTTCCTGTGCAGAAAGGGCACAGAATTGATTAAAGTGAGGCAGCATCTATGTTGGCTGGCTTACTGAAAGTTTTCTTTGCACGTTATTTCTCTACATACTGTGTGGCTTCACACAATGGGAATTGGACTAAAGCATGCTGTTTAATGTTTTGGTCCATTTTTTTTTTTTCACCTGCAGAAAAGCACAACTACTTTCAATAGTCACAATAATTTTCAGAATGGAAGTTGAAAGATCAAACTCAAGATATCAAAGGAAACCACACCATTAAACTTGTGCTACCCATCCCAAGGTTGTATCGCTTGTGAGAGCAGTAGTCATTTTATAAGGTGTAGATAATAACAGAACTATTCATTAGCTGAATAAGGTCAGAGAAAACCTCCTAAAATGTTTATACATTATTGCATGTATTAGGGATATGGCAATGGAAATAGGAAAACCATCTGCAAGTCAAATATTAGAAGGGTACTCAAAGAACATGTTGGAACAACCAGTAGGATTGGGGCATGAATAGCAGAGAGTGTGCACTGTTCAAGGAAGCTATGAATTAATATAAAGATGGCATAGTATAATAGTAATATGGGCATAGTATAATAGTAATATGGCAGTTTAATGGTAGCATGACAGAACAAGTTTAGCTTACAAGTCTGTTGAAAAAAATGGAAAAGAAGCTTCACTAAAATGTCTGAAGGAAGGCAATTTTTATTTTTCCAGTACTGGCTGCTTTCATTTGTACCATTACTGTTTTTTAGTGAAAACTTCTGGTAAACACTAGGAAGAATAATTTTGAATCATCTATATTATGGAGACGTGAGTATTACACAGATGTATCATTTCCAGTAGAGTTGAATGACTAAGTTTCCAGAAGAAAAAAAAAATATTAAATTCAAGTCTATTATTTCCTGTCCATGAATTTTCTTGAACAGTGTATGAAGTTACCTACCTTATTCTTTTTTTCAGCTTACTCTGAGAATAATTTCCAAAAACAATTTTATGACCGAAGATTCTCTGTGAGCAGCTTGTTGTAGGTTTTCAACAACAAATATAAAAATCAAAGTGTTTTGGATGTGATGTGTTAGTCACATGGTATTTCTTGCCTCAACTGGATAATTATATCTCTGAGAATGAAGTGTTTGGTGCAAATTTTAGGGATTCCAAATCTGCTGTCAGTAAATACTTACAATATTGTCCGTTTTGAAGCACATTCTTACCAGGAAATTTTTCTAACTGAATAGTCATAGGAAGAAAATATGAAATGGCTATTTAAAGCATATTCAAAGCATATTTATTAACCAAAAAGAAGAAATCTTACTCGTTCTTTTCAGATAATTGCAATAGTTCATGATCCTCTTCAGCTAATTGGAGCAATATAATTATTCTAGATTTTTTTTTGTTTGTTTATTTTTGGTGGGGGTAAGTTTTGGGGTTTTGTTTGCTTGTTTTTGAGGATATGAGGATATGAACTAAAGCTACATTCTAATTATCATTGTAAATCACTGTAGGACTTACTTTTTCTTTTTGAAATTTATCTCTGTGCACAGGAAGGTATAGAGGGCAGTTTCCACCTAGCCACCTCACTTCCAAACCTAGCAGGGATTCACTGAGGATTTCAGTACCCAAGCCTTTATGTGCTCCCCTTCCCTTCCTGCCTTCACCAGAGGGATATAACCAGCCACTCCAGCTCCACCCCCCACCCACCCTGCCAGCCCCCCCATATGACATCAGCATTCGGGATTACCTTATAATGAAGGGGAGAACAGAGGTAAAATGGTCTTTTCAACACCTGTTGTGCCAGCTGAAAAGGCTGCTTCTCTTGATGGTCTCTTGATACTACAGTCCCTCCATGTACTGGAGGTAAAGTGAGCCAAGTCTGCTACATGGCAAGTCTGGCTGACACTGACTCAGAAGGGTAACCCTGAGTAACTGGTACTCCCCGTACCAGTGCCGGTAATGCACTGAGGAAGCTGCCAGGACAATCGTGTATGGTCTGTGAGAAGACACTGTCAGAATTTGTCGTAGCAGCAAGCACTGTGATTTAGGCAGCAAGAGGCAAGGCACCAAACTGGCTGATGGTTCACATCAGCTAGCCTGGCTGAGTGTTTAACCCAGTGAATGAATGGGGCATCCGAGCTGAGGGAGCATAGACATCTGTAAACCTTCAAAAGACACCACAGGGTGCAAACATCAGGCTTGTCAGTCTGCACCAGTGTCCAATACCACAATGAATAAATCATGATGTTAGAAATTAAGCTCAGGTCTCAGTTTGCCCAAGACAGTGCCAGTCTGTGTCTGAAGCATGCCTGAGGGGACAGCAAGCCACAAGATGGTGAACTGAGCAATCGGTGACAACCGGTGCGCTGCTTCCGTGCTCAGTCACGCTAAGCAAGGCCAACAGTTCAGTATACGCTCAGAGACAAGACTAAGACAGAAAAATAGCCGAGGATACTTTTCTTGATGAGATTTGTTTTTCTTTTTTTTTCTTGTGTGTGTGTGTGTGTGTGTGTTTTGCTAGAATCATAAAATCATAGTATGCTTTAAATTAAAAGGGACCTTTAAAGATCTTCTAGTCCAAGTCCCCCTGCCATGGAGGGCTGAGACTTTCTTCCCACAGGCTCCTGAGGTTTTTGGGAATGTGATTTGGAGCTCTGGTGGCAGGGAAAATGTCATAGGCCAGCTCATATTATTCAACATGTTTATCTGTGTTTGTTCATTTGCCCCTTCTCTACTTCTTTTGATCTAAGAGGCTCTTCTCCTGGCATCACCTTCTTTGACTCAGATGTTTTCTTTTTTATAACCTGCACAGAGCTTTTTTTTTTTTTTTTTTTTTTTTTTTTTTTAAGAAGAGGGCAGGCCTATTACTTCACTGTGGCTAGCTTTTGAAGAGCTACTTGCAAAAGAACGCAGTGCTGAACTTGCACACAGCAGAACTGAGATCCCAGTGCACGTGAGGGCATAACCTGGGCTTTTTAACTGTGAAGTCCCAGAGGAACAGTAGAGAAATCTTGCGTTCGTAGTCAGCTAAATAAAGAAGCCAAGACTATTAGTGGCAACCCGCTTGAGAGAGTATGCAAGCCAGTAAAAGTGCCACCTAAAAAGCCATTGTTTCTAAAGCTCTAGAGGTTAACCAGTTGCCAAACATCACTGAGGCCAAACATCCCTCTTATTTGAAGCACAGCACCTAAAGAGACCAGCAAGCCCACTAAGCATATATCATGCAAAACCATATTGTTCCAGATGGTCTGTGTCCACAAGCTCAGTCAATTGGGTGCTACTATTTCTTTTACATAAAGCACACTTTCTGTAATACACTCATTGATATTATAGTTAAAAGTAAAATAAATAAACAAATAAATAAAGTAAAATAAATAAATAAATAAATTACTATAGCTTTATGTGTCTTTGGGCAAATTTGTCCATCAATTCTGCTAGTGTCACTGTTTGGAGTGACGTGAGTTATTAAAACACCAAAGCTGACTGCAAATTTCAGCACCAAGGAAGCAACATGCCTTTGCTATTGTCACAGGCACAACCTCTGCCCCTCTTTCTGACACATGCACTGCTATTCAAAAAAAAAAAAAAAAACACAAGCAAACAAACAAACAAAAAATTCAGCAGGCTCAGGAAATAATCTTACCTCCAATTTTCTTTCTTGTGACAGAATGGTAATTTGCTTATAAGCAAAATAAGCAAAATGGTGTTGACATACAACCTTTGCAAGTCGTAAAAAGATGTTAAAGGAACAAGCAAACCACCTTCTCCTTACAGAAATGTGAATGTATTGAAATTTTTGTTGTACTTTTTAAGCATAAACCATAAAGGAAAATAAACTGATAAGGAATGCATTTGCTAGGCACTTTCAGGCTTCTGTTCTTTCTAGTCTACTAGTCTGCTAATCAGTAACTGGGACTTTTAGGGGACCCTTACTTTTAGGGACAGAATTTGCTATTTTGGTCTATTCCCCTAGTTGAAAGATATTTCTGTAGCAGCTATTCTTAGAAGCATTTACGGGAGAGAGGGAGTGTGCGAAACACCATTAGAAGAGTGACTCACCACAGTACTACTAATTGCCAGCAAAAAGTGTCTTTTGCTTTTCAGATTAGGGAATAAGCTGCAGAACAAAATCCTATATATTTTAGAACGAGACACTGCACATGATCTTCTGATATTAAAACCATACAGGATGGGTGTGCAACTGATAACCAGTGACAGACAGAAGTCTGAACTACTCCTTTCTAGGTCTGTATCTCTGCATCATTTGCTTGCCAACCCAATTTCCCATTGCTCTTGCCTCTTTCTTTATCACCCCTGCAACATCTGCTTGCCTTTAATTTTTTCTTTCCCTCTGCTGTTGTTCCATAGCTTGAAATGCATTAAGTAAAAGGTAGCTAAGGGGACTGGTAACAGCCTGCAAAACTCTGAATTTCCAGGTCTCTGGCTAGGATCCAGGCAGATTAGTGGCAACTGAAAGTTGTTACTACCTCGTGTCTGCTCAGTGACCTTGCTGACATTAATTGCCGGACTGACCACAGCAGCAATCTCAGCAGAGACACCTCCCACTCTCTGTGCTGAAATCAGGCCATCCTCTCCCCTGCAGAGTGAAGGCTGTGGCAGTTTGCAATGCTGGGGCAGACGTCTTCATCTTCCTCACCCCATTAACTATGTTAAACTGCCAAATTATTCTTATTTTCCAACCAACACACAGGTAGCCTGAAAGCTGAGGTGGTGCTGTTATGTGTTTAAGTACTCTGCAAGTGACTTAACAATAAGTATTGCTGCAATCGTATGCATATAAAGCACCATGCACTTCCAGTAATATAGCCCAGGGTTTATTGGAGTGACAAATGTTATCTTGCTGCCTAGCAGTTAGTTTGATACACCCAGGCAAAAAGAAAGTGAAGAAAAACTCTCAGTGGCTCATGCTGCAGCTTACCTGCAGACTGATCATAGCTGCTTCCAGGAAGTACCTCCTTCTTCACAGCTATTTTCACTTTTCTTGCTCTATTCTCTTATTTGTGACCTGCCCAGACCAGGAATTAGTTCATCCTCAAGTCACGTTTTTTCTCAATTCCTAAGATAGAAACAGCATAGTTTGCCTTTTTTGCTTATTTGTTTGTTTGTTTGGCTGTTCTTTCTTACTCTTCTTTTCCAGGGATGCTTGCAGCCTACCTCGACATTTTGCACTGCTTGGGAATGGCAATATAAGGTTATATCAGATTAACCAGGATTTAAAGGTCTTTCTGTTTAAACTCACAAATCACAGTTTAGCTGAGTTTTATTCCCAGAATAATGTCATCTAAGTCATCTTGTTTAAATCTTTCATATTCCTTGTCTTAGGATGTTAAATTCTTGTTAAAATTAAATTAATTTACTTAGGAATGGTTCCTGTAAAAGACTGAGTCACCAATACTCAAATTTAGGTAACTAAAACTGAACTTTCAGTGCTGGAAACCCATGCCTCATTGACGTCTAGCCTTCATGAAGGGAGCCCAGATTCTTATTTAAAACTCCATCAGTTCACATCACTGGTGGAACATGCTTCTGAGCTGGGTGTGTGAGCTGACACATTGGCTAGAAGCAAGAAACATTTAAGTCTCCATTCTGGGTGACAATCTGATGAATGGTGCTTCTGCAGCTTTGAGTCACAGGAAGAGACACAGGGCTCAGTCCCCATCTCATACTCCCCACCAGCAGGTCTAAAGTGGAGAAGATAAGTACCTTACAAAGTGAAGGAGCATCTCATGCTCCTGATTAAAATCTAGGATAAATCTTTTCCTCAGACTTTCACCAGGCTGTCAAGCCAAACTGAGCAGATCCATTCCTTTACCATGACATCTCTGCATTGCCCAGTGCTCCCACAGTAGAGGCACGCTTTTAAACTTAAGTCATCAAATACAGGTGCCCAGATCCTCTTTGTATTTGCCAGGGGACAATTCAGAGTGCATGAATAAGGAACCTTTGTCTTTCCCTTGGATAAACAACAAACTTGAACACAGACGTACTGGCATAGACCAAAGATTCAGCTAAGCTACCACTCTCTCTTTTATGTAGCCAACAGGCGATGTTTGGGGAAAAACAGAAGACTACAGCATTTACAGCTAAATCTTCTTCATTAGTCACTTTTTCAGCTATCACTGATATGCATCCCAGGGTCTTCCTGATGTGTCTGTGGTTGGTAGAAATTCAGAGAGCCCACTAATTTGCCAGTCTTTGAACCCAGGTAAGCATTCAGTGTCCACAAAAACAGAGACCAAGATTAATAAAGTTTAACTATGATACATGAAGTATCACTTCATTTTGCCTCCTCTGAACTTGCCAGTTCTTCTGTTAGAATAGTCAGTGACTAACTAAATAACTAATATATAATTGCAATTAAGTAGAAACAATTTGAATGTAGGCATATAGAACTTTTCTTAAGGTCATTGAGGATTTATATCTCCAGAACTACATAACAGGTCTGAGCAGTTATCACCCAGCCATGAAAACAGGTTTAGCTATGGCCAAGTTCCTTTCTCCATTCAGTATCTGTGCTTTGAGAACATGTTATGAGGTCATGCAGGCAGATCTGGGTTTGTCAGAGCATGATATCTATTAAATTATTCTTCTAGGAGGAAGATCTCCCCATGTCCCTGTGTAGTCCCTGATTTCAACATCTAAAGAGTACCCATGTTCAATGCCTTTCTGCGCTTGAAGGAATTAGTTTTTTTTCTGAGGTGAATCCTCTAGGCATAAGACTGTGGAGTGCTCAGAAGCCAGGTGCCACCTACCACTTCTTCTGAAACTGTGCCAGTGAACAGAAAAGGAATTGAGTGTAATTGGGGCCATGCAGAGTGTGTGTGAAAGGAGTTTCCAAGTGATTCAACTACTCAGCTGGGAAAAGGAACTCCTGCCTCATTGTTCTTGCGCTTGGGCCTGGGCTGGTGTATCGCAGCTAGAAATTGTACAAGAGAGATGCAGAAAAGAGAACCCATGATGCTAAGCACTGTGGTATATTCCTGTTTTCTTTATTTTTGCCATCCCTTCTCTCTCAGCTTCTTTTCTTCTTGCTCGGTAATTTCTGAATCTTTCTATAATACTACTGAAGCGTGAATAGAAGGGATGGAAAACCTGCATCACAAACGTGTATATGCACACAGTGCACTGCACTGCTACACTCCAAAACAAAGTCACAACAGATTATATCGTGGTAGCTGGGATACTTTCCTGGGAGGCAAAGGTGTTGGCTTAAACATGTCCCCATCCAAGATGGGACATGTTTCTGTTTCATGATTTAATTTTTTCACTAGGAGCTTGTTCTATAGCTGGGAGGGTGGTTGATATTCCTGACTGGTCTTCGAAATTCACTTGTGCAGCATGGGATATCACTGCAAAATTGCCTGTACCCATGGGAACAAACTTGTAAACAGAGCTCAGTGTAAGTAGGATTTGTTTAGACCTTTTCCTAGTACTGAGATGCACTCCCATCATTTTGCTGCACGTGAGGCACGCTGAGAGCAATGTGAAAGCATCCCTGAAATAGAGGCCTATGACAAAGGTCCCAAGCTAATTAAAAGCATAGATCAGATGTCACCTAAAGCCCATGAAGTCTTTGGATGGAATCAGCTTGAGGACTTTCTCATCATGGTCTTCATCAACAGACAGGACTAATTGTCAGGAATCTAGTCTAAGCAAGCTGGCTTCAGAGCTGCAGAGGGTCTAAGTGATGAAGAGGTTGGGCTAGAAATGTCATTCAATCACTAACAACATCCTGGGCAATTTGACAGCACTCCATAAATTACACCCTTTTTTTTCTCCTTAGAATTGTAAGTACTCATGAGAAAAAAACTTCTCAAATGTGAACATTAATAAGCTCAATTTGAGGACACATCTGTCCAGTGATCACTTTTTATCAATTCTTTGCATTGCACAACAAATCTGAACTCAGTTTGCCATAGACTGTCAGCAACAAATTCAGTTTATTGCGGCACCTTCTGCTGTGACTGGGGTCACTGTATTATGCATGGACTCAGCATGAAGGGGGCTCATGTTATCTGCTGCAAAATCATTTTTCACAGATACAGTATAATGAGTTTGTGGAAAATATGATACCCAATCACAGGTTATAGAAAAGCTTGAGTAACCCTTTGAACCTTGCCAGGCTAAGCATTCACTCTAGTTACTCCAGTTTTTAAAAAGTGCCACTCCTTATAATAACTGTTTATATTTATTCTTCTGTTAAAAAAATGTTATGCAGTAATGAATTTTGAAGATCTTTAAGGCTGTAAACTCTGAAACTAATCAAAAACTTGCAATAGGATGAGGGCTTCTGTGAGCTATGAAAAAACATGCAGTAAGGAAGAAACAGCATTGGATGCGTAAGAATGTAGCCTGAATAATCTGTAGAGTGGACTGGCTTGGACCATGGGCAGGGGAGGCAGCTGCTTAGCGTGGCAAACTGGTGGGATTTTGCCTGTGCCAACAAATCTTGTCTCCGCCAATACTGCCTGTGCCAGAGCTGTTGAAAGCTAGGCTGGCTGCTCCTGCTGAGGAAGAAGCTGGACTATGGGCTGTGGCTGCTGCATGGTGACCCTGAGCAGATTCACCCTGCCAAGGTGCGGCATTTATGTCCCAGCTCCAAGGTAGAAGCAGCTGAGGCAGCCTCAGCTTTCCTCAGCTTTCCAGCTTTCCTCAACAGCCTCAGCTTTCCAGAAGGTTGTGAGGCACTAGAACAGGTTGCCCAGAGAGGCTGCGGATGCCCCATCCCTGGAATTGTTCAAGACCAGGTTGGATGAGGCCCCAAGCAACCTGATCTACTGGGTGGCATCCCTGCCTATGGCAGGGGGTTGGAACTAGATGATCTTCGAGGTCTCTTCCAACTCAATCCATTCTACGATTCTATAATTTCCTAGGCTATTTCCCTGAGTCCTTGTCCGTCTTTTCCAGAATTTGTCCAGGCCTGGTCTGGTTTTGGCCATTCAGTTGTGAGGAGGATACTTCAAGTTTGCCCATGTGGTCCTGAGCTAACTCAGTAGCCTGTTGGCAGAAGCCAGCTGCAGTCTTTTAATTACTTCAAGGCTGTGATCTTGAACTGCATAATGAAAATTAAATACAGTGCGTAAAGATTCAGGTGAACCTGAACATATCCAGACAAATATCATTGTCTTCTTTCTTCATCTAGCTAGCTTGTTTCTGAGAAAACTCCTCCAGAATATAAAGGGCAAGCAAAAGCCATTTGAGTTATATTCAGTTTACAAATTAAGTTGTTTTTATCTTATTTTTCAGGCCCTCGTTTCTATCTGATTAGCTAACGTCACCCAAGAGCCGTGCCATTTGTTTAACACTAACTGCTTCCAAAATGTTCCTGTTGGTATCCTCTAGAAAAACTGTCAGCTCTATAATGAAACAAAGGGTTATTAACATTCACAGTGTTGTGTAACTACATTTAATTTCATACTTGCTTATAGAAATGAAGCATCTTTCTTTCTAAATCAACACCTTAAGAAAAACTCAGTTCTAACTACATTCAAATAGTTGGTCAAATTTGTCTAGACTTGAGCCTTGTCCCATAAATTTCAAGAAGGATCAATAAACAAACAATTCACAATAATTAACTGAAATTTTATAATAGTAGTATATATAATATACTATGTGTGCTGGGAAAGTGTGATTTGCTATTTAAACCTGTCTGTAGGAAGTGCTACACATTCCTCCAGATATTTAAAAAATAATTCAGAAAGCTGTTAGTTAAAACCAGAAAAATAGCTTGCCCCCCCCCTTTTTTTTTTTGGTCAGACTCCCTGAGCAGTGGTCCCAGTACTGTTTCATTTTCTATTGTATCTTCATTTGCTCAAGACTTCATAATGGAGTAAAACCTGGTTTAATCTGGACAGGCCTCCATAGAAGAGACTACATAGGTGTACTTCTCCAGAAGAAGACCAACAATAACATCTTGGCTTGCTATCCTGGTCTCCTGTTAGCATCAGCACCACCCCACCCTGGGTGCAAGGCAGCACCAACCTCTGCAGGGTACAGACCCTTTTCTCCTTGCAGGGCTATGTGGGGAGCTCAAGCCAACACTCAGACTGTGCTGTCTTCCCACCTTGACCTGCAAAACTGAGCACAGAAACAGTTCATTTGGGTAGGTCTCCCTGCCTGTGAGGATGTATCCCACACAAAAATACAAGTTCATAACAGTCCTGCCCAGCAAGAAAGCCCAGTCAGGGCATTTAAGATACACAATTGTATTTAAAGGGAGCTTTCAAGCATTAGCTCATTGGCTTATGGAAGACTACTGACTGTTTCCTGCCTTTAAGTTTAGATTATAAACTCAAACTCCCAAATACATTTTAGCAGATAATATAGGCAAGTTTGAAGGGATATCAGCTAATTAATCTAGATTTAATGTTTTCTTTTTAAAACTGGGGTGAACATTCAACCTTATTCCCCCCAATTAAAATAGCTGTAGTGCATGAAGGCGTAATAACCTTAGAGAATTAATTGGATTTTGCAGCAGGCTGTGACAAGCTGTCCGACGCATATTCATATAGTCCACTCTGCTTTTACAAGGTAAAGCCACATACTGCAATTTATTGCTGCTTCTTGAGATTGAAATTAGAAAGAGTATTAATGTTGGAAGGAAAATATATTAGCAGAAACACTTGCTGGAGATGAGAGATCTGCCTTTTGGCTGAGATCAATAACCAGAAAGCCCAAGGCTGATCTTTATCAGAATATGGAACGAATGCCTAGGAGAACGGCTAATAAGTGCTGTCCAGAGATTTCATTCCCTACCTACAACCATGTGAAAAACGTCGCCACTGGGTCCCTACAAAATTATAGGCTTCATTTAGATGAAAACTTCAGTTTCCTTTTGTTTAACTAGCAATAAAATTTTGCAGCACTAAAAGCTGGAAACTACTGCTGTAGCTTTCAGTTGCAGATATAACGTGACTTGACATCAGCAAATGAGATCCTCATAGGGACTTTGTTTCCTAGGGTGCTTGTACAGCACCCTAACACCTTGCACTCAAAGGAGGTTCCCACACTCAGCTGAGGACAGGAGCTGCTTGTCCAGTGCACCAGTTAAGTAACCATAATTCACAATATCTGGAACATTAAAACTTCTGTATCTCGTTGGAGCAACCAGCAAAGGTTGTGCATCCATGACCACATGGTTTCTTCAGTATTAGACTTGGATGAGCTGGATGAGCAGGTACATATTGACTCCCCTGCAAATGCACTCAGTGAAAGGGAATTATTGCTTACTGGGTTTATTGCTGTGAGAGGCTAGAGAATGTAATTGAGGAAACGCTCCTTTTCCTTGTGGGCTGTGTCCTACTGAGCCCAAAATTATCACATCCTCATACACTGAGGGAAATGGGTTATGCATAGACTGTGACATGCCCAGAAGGCATGAATTAGCAGTAGCTAGGCTTGGTGTGAACTTGCCTCCAAGGGCTAGGCATCACCATTGGGTCTTGGAGGCTGGGGATGAAATTCCACTGATTAAAGCACAAGAGGATACTGCATCTATTAGAAACCATGACAACTTACCTGATTAGGAAGTTTATCCTCACATGCAGCATTAGGTTTGCCATGTATTCATTCAGATGCATCTATATGACCAGCCAAAGAAAATAGGTCTGGACTAAGTGGTGTCTGCATAAGTGTCTGAACAGAGGGACTTGCACTTGGATTTCTGATGAAGACATTGCTAAAGCTACCTGTGTTTCTGCCAGCTAGAGACAGGCTTCTCATATGTTCTTTACTAAGTATGTCTCACACTGCAATGGTGAGCAAGACAAAATGTGCCAGCCCTTTTATTCACAGTATATCAGGTATATCTTCTGTCACCAACATCTGTGCTAGCTAAAAGGCATTCACAGATAGAATAGGGCAGTATCTTGATCTTACACAGTGCTTTTAACCTGTAGGTTTAAAGGTGATTTACAAAGGAAGTCAGTCCAATTAGCTCCCTTCCCCACCTGAAGAAACTGAGGTATGAGGAGGTACTGAGACTTGCCTTAAGTGACCCATTGGCTGACCCTGGAGTAGAAAAGTGTCCTCAGCCTTTCTTATGCCCTGTCCACTAAGCCACACCACCAAGTTCAATCTTTTATTCTGTAGTGACTCAGGAAGCTTAGATTCAGACAACTAGAGGTCATCTGAGGGACTTGCATTAGTTATGACCCCTAAAATTGAGGGAACTTGCTAGACGTGCATTTTCAATAAGAGGCCATTGACACCAACAGTCTCTTTTTCAGTCATCCAGAAGTCTGAGTACATCTCAGACCGTACAGACTTTGCCACAGTTTCTAACACATAAAGCAAGAGCAACTGTAAAAGCATTCAGTAAACAAAGTGAGGAGGCAGTCTTGACACATGCAGAGGGCATTCAGATACTGCAATTGATTTATTATGTACAACTTGTTTATATTTTGGCTTGGAATGTACACAGTGAGAAACGATAAAGTTTTAGCAGGTCAAATAAAGAATATGTATTCTGCCTGTCTACCTGTGCTCCTGGAGCATTTAGATACAGTGAGTCAAAATTAGCAAGTGACAACATGAATAATCTGGGGTGGCTCAGATGATTAGGTAACCTCCTAAAAGGAGCAGGCCACTCAGGATTCCATGTACAAGAGCTCAGCATTGTTCTTACAGGCTATGAATAAGGATGATGGTGGTCATGCTGAGGTGTTCCCCCCCCCCCCCCCCCCCCCAAGTGGGGAAAAAAAGGCTTGATTTAAGCATGCAGACAGATCTGTTAGTTGAGCTTACAGAAAATGGGCCCAATGATCTTGTAACCCCACACACCAAGTTCTCTTCTCAGAGACAGGTTAGCTACTGACATCCACATACCCTCCAAAGTACAGTGGTATAAACAGGATCACACCAGAATTCCTGAGGAATTGGTTTTGTGAGCATAATAGATGGCATAGCTGCTTTCTGGTGAGTATCTGATGAGCCACCACCACTGAGACCCAGGAGCTAAGCATGCCTTTACAATCTGTAAACCAAGGCCACCACACATCATCTCTCCAACTCAGCACTGAGGCTCACTTAGGAGACAATAAGGGGGAAGCTACATTTTCTGTAACTTATTAGGGATCAAAACCTTCAAGCTGAACAGCTCTAGCAAGCACCCAATTTAATTAAAAGGATATATCGGGTGAAATAAAGAATTGTGAACAAAATCTGAGTCCAAATCCAGCTTGAGATTTAATGCCCTGAGAGTAGGAGATGATTTTGACCCTCTCTCTTCAATCACATTTGATTCTGCAGTCCACAAAAAAGGCCTATAAAAGTTAGGGTTTAATTGAATCCAAAACAGTTGTTTAAATGAATAATTAATTTATATACCAACTAGTGGGTTGTGAGCTGCCTAGTGCCTGAAGGAGCTGAGCCCTTGCAAAGTACTGCCAGTTGTAGGTACTCCCAGCTTTTCAGGATTCAATTTAATCCTATCACCCTCTCATACATATAGGTACTGGAGACCACTGTTGTTTTTTTCATCTTCTCAATAACAAGTTGTAATGATGTATGAAGGAAAAATATCACTGCCTACAGAATGACTAGAGAGTTAGAGGCAGTGATCCACAGACAGTGATAGGTTGTGCTATTTCAGTATTATTTCCCTGAAATGTTGTAAGCAGAGCCCAGAAAATCCAAACCTTAACAAACGTGACAAAAACAGCAAGAAATTAGGGTACTTCTGGAAGGAACACAGCTACAAGAGAAATTAATAATTGCATTTATTATGAAATAAAAATAAAGTCACTTCAATAGAAATAAAAGGGACACCAAAAATGCATTATTAAACTTCAAGTTATATTTCGTGTACATATAAGTGCTGGATTTTAGATCAAAGATAATTTTTTCCGTGTTTTGTTTTTTTATATTTCAGTGCTTTTTAGTGGAAGTGCACTAACATTGATATTTTCTATAGTAGAGCTGAGTAGCACTGTTAAGTGGATAACAAATCCTTTGCTCTATATTAGAACCCCAAGTAGCTGTTAATTTATAGGCTCTCAGAAAAAAAAGTAGGGCAAAAATAAAAGGAATGAAGTTAATTCATTTTTTTGCCACAGCGCAGTTTTAGTTTTCAACCCATCTGGGATTTTGCACTGTTTTGAACCAGAGCTCTACAAATCAATGTGAACTGTTTTATAACTTGTTAATTGTTCCATCTACCAATATACATGCATAACAGAGGAACAAAAATTGAATGATCAGTGGTTAATTATATCACAATTACACTTAACATGTTGTATGATTTAATCTTTTACAGCTATACTGATACTTACCAGGAAATTCATGTGCAGTTAGATAATTTTTCATGAAAAAATTAACTGGATTATATTCTATAATTTTCCCATTCTAAGAATAACTTTAATTATTTCACAGAATTTATTAATAAGCTCTGAAGTTTTGGGGAAATACTAATTTGCAGCCATATTTAGCTGGGGAACATACAGCATTGGTTTTATCTTTTAGAACATTGTAAGATCATTAAAATTTTGTGGAAAACAATTTCCTTTAACTAATACAAAGTCAGCAATTGATAAGCACTGATGCCTTTCGATGTTGAAAGGTCTTGCTATCTATGTCTTAATTTATATGCATACCAAAAATGTCTTGAAAACAATGGATACAAATGCCTGTTGAAATTGGAAGGTATCCATGTTTGTTGATAGGTATTGAAGAATAGCCTATGGCTATCAACACCTAAAGGTAGGTTTCAAAACTGAGATTGAAAGTTATCCATGCCTACCATTAGCTGATACCTACAGATATCAATGTCTATCAATAGGCATCCAAAATGATAGGCAACGATGCCTATTGATACCAAAAGGTCTCACTATTAGTAGGTTATGATGTCTGCAGATATCAACAAATGAGACAGTTGGATGTAAATGCCTACTGAGATCAAAAGGTATTAGGTATTAACACCTACCAGTAGGTATCGATATCAATACCTATAGATAAGTGTTGACATCAGTAGGCATCAGTGCCTGTTGTTATCAAAACGTCTCAGTAGCTATCAATTGATGTCTACTGATATCAAGATTGGTCTTGAAATTTATAGGTATAGCCACCTATTGAAATCAAAAGGTATCTATGCCTATTAACCTCCATCAATATTTGCATCAAAATGGATTATAATAAAATTAAATTGACTGCAAGTATGACTTAGTAACATCCTTTTTGAAATAGTTTGTCGGTGATGATTTGAAGATTACTTAAAAGGGCAAATTCAGATATATTACATGTGTTTGTATAGTTCATGTAGGTAATACAGACTTTGTAATGGTCCAAAAAGGGATTTGCCAACTGACTTGAGAAAGACCAACTAGACTTCTGAATGGCTGAAAATCTTCATAAATACGAGAACATTCTGAAGTGCCAAAACCCACCTGTACATTGGAAAATTGCTTGATTTTATACATACTGCAGTCACATGTGAAATAGCCCATTCTAGTCTGCCTATTTGTTCCTACTTAGAAATTTACAGGTAATTGTACAGCCCATTTCCCTCAGAAGATTGAGAAGTTCTCTCTCCTGTGCCCAGCTGTGCTGTTTTAAGAGGTCTTCGCAGTTTCTGCTAATACAATGGCAAAATTTCATGTCATTAGCTGCAATGATTCTGGTATCCTAGGACTACATTTTTCACTATTTCATACTGCATTCTGCAGTAGAGGTGTACCTTCAAAGTCAGAACAGCCAGTCAAAGACATTCTTGATTACTTCCCTTATTTCTTTTACTCTTCCACAACTCATTTCTCATCACATACAAAACTGGAAGCCTTAAAATACTTTCTAGTTAAATTAGAGCGCAAAACATTGTAGTCACACTTGTTTTAGATATTTTCTTCTTCCTTTGGCTTACCCTAAAATTAATAAATGCCTTATGTATTGTTTGGCACCAATTCAACTAAGTTAGTGCAAAATCATACCATAAAGGCTCTAGACAAATAAGCAGTCAAAAAAATCACTTGAAGATCAACTGCATTAGGGATCAAGTTTACTTTGTCTATCCCACAGCACAGTTAGAAGAACCGCTTATATGAGCGGTTTTCCTCTAGCCAGTGCTGTCAAACCAGCAAGCTTTAAAGCAAACTGGTTGACTTTGCATTGGAATGGTTGAGGAGCACTCACACAAGCCATGAAGTAAATGCCACCCTGGGAGCAGAAATATCTAGCAGAGACTTGGTTAACAGTCAGGTGACAGGAGGGCCAGTGGTAACACACAGAAATAGCACAACTATTTCTGAAACAGACCTCTAACCTCAGTCTCTGTTGCATAGTGCTTTTTTTTTTTTCCAGAGGCAATGAGCATGGAGGTGAACAGTTGCTGGAGCTCAGCTGATAAGCAGTTACTCCCTCCTCAATGGTAATTTATCATGAGGTTGGGTTCTTGGCAACAAGCTGGTGAAAATACTTACTGAAGACCAATCCTTTCATGTGGATCACACTGAGGAAGGAATTTAATTGCTAAGAGACATTTGAGACAGTACAGAAAAAAAAGTAAAAAGAAATATTCTTTCCACAGGCTTTTCACTTCTAGGCCTTTCTAGGCACTCTGGTTGCTTCTGACATCCTTCCCCACCACCCTCTGCTTCCTTCCTTGGCAAAACCTCTGGAATAAGATATTCCTCTGACAATGTGTGGTGAGCATACTTACATATGATGTACATAATCCCGATGATATCACCAACCTTTGGCCAGGGCCTTAATGCCTGCACTTGGTGCTCGTACTTCAGACTCTGGGAATTGCAGGAGAATATTTGGAATATAGGGTGACAATTGTTAAGAAAAATGTACATAACAGGTCATGGATGGGCAACCAGCAGGCTATAGAGAAGCCAAAACATCAGTCATAAGAAGAAAATAATATTCAAAGGCAATTATAACAGATTTCTTTTAAAGGCTTCTAATTAGACATCATTTTCATGGGTTTGTTAAGAAAACTCTTGTGGAAGAGAACTCTTTACCCCTCTGCAGTCAAAGAGAGACAGAAGAAAGAGTAGGAAGGATCAGAGGGCTTTCCAAAGTAAGTGGCATCTGTGTAGCACCTGAAATTGGAAGAAAAAGCCATGCAGTACAATATGTTTGGAAAAAACACATTTTGATGATTCAAGGCAAAAAGTAGCATAAAACAAAAGGTATAGAACTAGAGAGTTCTTTTTATATCTTTTATGCATGTCTACTGCATGGAGTCAGCTTTTTCAGAAATAATGTATCAAAAACCCAGCAAACATTATTGCTGTTAAAGCAAGTTTTGTTATAACATTTAAAGAAAACTGGGAGTTTTCCAAATATCCCCTAAATAGACAGGGTTCTCTTTTTCCATTTCCTTTATTTATTTTTTTCTGGTCAAAATTACACATGGATGAATACAGGGTTTTTTTTTTGTTTCTTGCCTTTTTTTTTTTTTAAATCTGAAGAAACATGCTTCAGTTGTTCATAAACCACTTGCTTTTGGTTAAGGGCCCAGAGCGATAAGAATATTTTCTGAATCACAGATGACTTAAAAATTTAAATCAGGGGATTAATGTATTATTCTGAATTCACAATGTGCCGGGGGAAAAAAAATGATTCAATTGAATGTTGATGGCAAAAATCCACTGACCTCAATAGGCCAAGATTTCAGTCCTTGTTCTTTGCCAATTTGCTGATATGAAAATCAAATATATGTATCTTTTGATACAAAGCCAGCCTCCAAACATCATGCATTTATGAACATCAAATACGAAAGGGAAACAATTATGTTTGTTAACTAAACATGCATTTAGAAATTTAATCAATGTTTGTGAACACTTCTCATAGCACTTTGCCAGTGTTGCCTTTCATTGTTAGCTAGAAGAAGTTTTCTTCTATTGCTCTCACTGTTTTCCTCTCCTGTTTCACCAGGACTGAAAATCCATGCTGATCCGTTCATCTGAAGGTGGTTGTCTCAGATCTGGTCAAGCTCAGCAGTGATTGAATATCGTCACCATGTGACGGCTGTTTGGGATCTGTGTGAAATGCTTGATGGGTTCAGTGGAGTCCCAGGGAGTTGCTGTCTATATTATGAAAAGTACAACCAGAAATGACGTTAATTAACAACTCTGGGAGTTTCCAGGCAGCCAAGGACTGAGTAAGCAGCAGATGATTTAATTACTCTGGCACTTCTGGGGTAGTCCCTTCCAGTCAGAAAGATGGCTCATTGGTGAATCCTGTGTGAAATCTTACACTGCACTGACACAAACCTGTGAAGGATTTTATTCTCCAAGGATGCAAGCCCAGCACCTTTCATCTCCACTAGAAATGTAGCCAGTTACAAACAAAAAAACAGAGGAGAATAATTTCTGTCCTAGAAGTTTGGCTGGGCATTATTTTACTTTACAATGTGGCAGCGGGTGTGAGCTCTGAACTCTCAGCCCTGGGGGTAAATTAAGTGAAAAACTCATTTTAGGAAGTAGCATGTTAAACTACGAGAATGCATTTGTAAATCTGTCCCCTGTGCTCTGAAGCAGTCTTCCTGGGGCCAGCACAGCCTCAGCAAAATGGATGAATGCACAGCTGCCTGACAAAATAAATAAAAAAAATCACAAGCTCACCCACAAGCACACTTGCAAAAGAGGAGAGGAGCCATAGACTGACCCGAAAGCTGCTGACACCATCTCTATAAATATGCAACTGAGTTTTCTCACTTTTCTTTGTTGTCTCAAACAACTGTCGAATAATCTTTCAAGTAAATTTCACACCATTCTTCAGACAACTCATTCAGCTCATTTGACTTCATTTATTCATTCCTTGCTAACAAAAGTGGCAGAGATGAACCCAGTATGTAGAGAGAAACAAACATATACAATGAACTCCTAAAGGAAAGGGAAAAAAAAAAAGCTGTAATTGTATTTCTTTGATTCCATTGGCAAATCCAGGGAAGGTGGGCAACCCTCCCTGTGGATGAGAGTTAAGAGAGGGATTCTCATGACATAGCAGGTTCTTCTTTTCTGAAGCATGCTATTCACCTGCCTGTGCACACAGCTAATAGCATCAAGCACTTAAACACATTTAAACTCACCTACAGCTTTTATTTCATTCCCCATCAGAATCACCATTTCACTACCTGTAAAGTTCATACAACATTCAACTTTTCTGATTCATCTAAATTTCATATTCTAATAACCCTCCCTAGACACGCTAGTATCACTAGATTAAAATATTTTATATATATATTTGTTATCTCCAAAACAGAATTAGTATTTTCTAGTCAATGTAATTTAGATGAATCAGAGATAACTTCCAGTGTACAGTATTCACACCGCATATATCTGAAGATAATAACAAATAAAGTTCATAGCTATTATATCCTAGAGGTAGATTACACTTTCTATTAACGAGAGTAAGTAAAGATACACAGTCCTGGGGTTAGGCTTCAACATAAGGCATGGGTACTTGCGAAACGCTACCCAGTTACCCACTGCAAGCAGGTAGCTCAGCTCTGATGCTGCGTATTGCAGTCAGATCTCTGCTCTAAGTGCTTCATCCCTGGGAAGTGGTGACTGCTGGGAATCCTTCATTTGTCCACTTCAAGGAAAAGGAGCCTATTGCTTAACCTAACAATCTGCTGTGGCTGTAACTAACACTTTCCATGTCCAGTGCACAGAAATACCCCAGCCTGTATCATGTCTTGCCTTGTGAGGCCAGGGATGTCTTGGGTAGCTGAGTGTCTCTGTGCCTGAAAGGCAAGCTGCATACCACTACTCAAGAACAGAGATTTCTAGGGATAGCATCACTTTGTTTTGCTGGAAGGACTGGTATAGCAATACACACACGCTAAAACAAAAACAAAAGCAACAACCAACCAACCAACGCGAACAAAAACCTGCAATGCTATTAGAAAAAGTCTGGATGAGACTCAGAATAGTTTCCATACGGAATCCAGAATCCATCATCTTCATTTTACTTCTCCCACAGCCTTCCTGCTGCTTTTGCTGTTCCTAAACCCCCCTCCTGGTTGTCTATTTGAATCTTCCTGTTACCCATGAAGGCAATGCTTTTCAGTCACTCGAATGCCATACTCACTTGCTCTTGCCCCTCAAAGCTGACACCCACTCCTCTAAGCCTAGGCTTGGAGTGCTGCTTCTACATTTCATACTTAACACAAGCAACAGGACCACATCAACTCAATCAACTTAAATCCTTTCTGAGTCATTTTAAAGCAAATGCTCCACTGGGGACACTTCAGACATGAAAATGATTCTGTCAGTCCCATATGGCCCAGTTATTACAACCAAACTGTTTGGCCTCATCTCAGACAAGTCAGTGGCCTTGGTCTGATTCCCCAGGGACCTTTCATTAGATACCATGGATCAAAGGAAGCTCCCGGGGCCTCTAATGCAGAATAGAGACCCCCAGAATCACACTAAGACTGTAAAACTCTTCAACAGCAGACAAATCCAGCGCAACTACAGCATTTTTTTTTAAAGTTTATTTTTACACCTCTGACTATAGAACAGGGTGGGGAGGAACAAGGGGAGGTCACAAGCTACTTTGAAGAGATTGGTCTGTGAAACCTAATTAAACAAATCTAAGTCTGTAACTTACCTATGGGAAAATTCTTAAAGCACTTACAGATTTACAAAAGCTACAAAAGCAACAGTAGTGTTGGATTGTGTCTCTCTGGAGTTTAAAAGCATCATCTTATTTATTTGTAACTGTCAGCAAGTAACTCTGATTCTGTGAACAAAAAAGCCATAAGGAATAAATAATAAAATATTAGGTGGTCAAGGTGTACCACTTTGGGGAGTGAGGTTTGTATAGAGCCCCTGAGTACATGACCAATCCTTGCTTTACTTTGAAGGCCTCACTGATATCTTTCCTTCCTATTTTTAGCTATTTTATTACTATCTTCCCAAGGAGGGAAAAAAAAAACACCACAAATTATCCAAGCACTTAGACATCTTTAGATGTTACAGTTCAATAGCAGTTTACTGCCATTTAGGTAAATTGTGCTCAGCAGTGAGCCACAATTAAATGAAATCTTCATTCTAAATGTCTCCAAGATAAGGGTGTAGATTTACTTTCCTCAGAATACTCTATATCTTTATTAAATGCACGTCATTACAACATAAAAAGATTGGTTCCTAAAGCAGACTCTGAAAGATGGCTACATTTATTTTGCTTGCTTCCTTAGATGACTACCAGAAATGCCTAGAGCAAGATTCTGTTCCTAGAAAATATTGGGCTATCGGGGAACTTTCTCCCTTTGTAGTTCTACCCCATTCACAGACACTCAGCTTGCAGGCTTAGGTATGAGAGGAAAAAACAATACATAAAACTTCACCAGAACTCTCCCTACCACACCACCCTCAAGAAATACTCTTGCTTCAAGCTGTATCCATAAAAGCTGTAAGTACTCCATGCTTAAGTATCCAGGTTATTTCTAATGTGTCAGACACAGCACCATCATTTCAAAGAGATATGGACACTTGAGAGGAAAGAGCCAATCCTCCATCTCATGATAGTTTGACCATTTTGACTGTGGTGGAGAAGACAGGAGAAAGAGACCATAGAGCAGGTGGTCATCATTTTGCCTGCACTGTCTTGTGCAAGCAGGGAGTGCTGTAGAGTAAATCTACCCCAGCCTCTGCTCCCAATTTTTTTTTTCTATGCTTGTCTGGGCAATAATTCCAGCATCAGCACACACAGCGTGTCCCAGAGACTACCAGCTGAGGTCAGAAGCTGTACATTCCTCACTGCAAGGAAAGGCGGCCCTCCAGGAGCTTGTCTTTAACATCCAGAGGAGGTAAGCCCCATAAGGTGGGGGGCTGACCAGCAATACCTTTATATTGTAGCTGTCTGTTCCTGGGGCACACACAGGAAGATAAAACAACAAGCACAGGCCTGAGGTCTACCTCTCCAACAAGCTTCCTAGCTCACAGCAGCTCAAAAAATTGTGGCTTCTTTTCCCGTGAGGCTCTCCCAAAAGATTTGATCAGCTGTCTGTGCTCAGGGCATGGCAAAAAGTTCCATATGCATTTCCTAGTGATCCTTTGTGAGTGATATACATTGCGCTGTTAAAAAAATAACAATTAAGAACAGAATTGAATTTGTCCCATATGAAAATAACAGATTGACTGTGTAGTCTTACCAGATCCTGAATGCCCTCTTCAATGTGCAGAGTACCTCCAACAACAAAGGGCAGCTTAGGAATGAGAGGGGCAGTATTTTTAACACCTCCCAGGGTAGGGCCCACCCTCACCTGCCACACATCACTGTTGCTATCATCATCTTCATCACTGCGGCCAGCTCAGTGCTTTGGAGGAGCTCAGGAGTTACAGCTGAGCAAGGCAATGCAGGCACCAGTGTTTCAACACTGCTGGTTTGATATAATCTAATTACAGCTGTGACGAGCAACTGCTGGGCTGTGTGGTGTTCTGCTAAGTAAAGAGCTCCCGAAAAATAAGACATAATTTTCACACAAACCAGAAAAATGAGGAGTTGTCTTCCAGATAGCTCTAGCTGACTATAGGGAACACCAAAGTGAACAGCCTATTTATTATATTACATCTGACATTATGGGAGCCTGTGTAATGTAATTATCCAAAAAAGTCCCAACAGTCTGCCAATTGTTCCTCACAGGTGTACTTGTTTTTAAGACAGCTTTCCTAGACATCCATTACTTACAGCCTCCTGCTTGCCTTTATCTGTTCTTTAAGCAGTATTAGGAGGAGTTCTTTTGCAACAAATAACTGAATGAAAAAAATTTGAAACAACACACAGGCTCTCAGTTTAAAGATATACATATATTGTTATTGTGGGTTTTTATTTAAATCTCTATTTAAGCGGGATATTTGGTGAATATATATATCTTGCTCATCAGCATGCTAGAATAGAAAAGTTCTTTTGCAGGCTGTGGGCTTTACAGTCACCTCAGTAACTTTGCTGAGGAGTACAAAGAGCTCTAGCTTTGCAAAGAAGAGGAATCTTGCCCCATGAGATTTGGTGTTATGCTTGTTTACACTCCAAACTCTGCTTTGCAGAACAGGAACATTGCTGAGGAAAAAACAAGTACCAGGACAGGGGATTATGATAAGCAACAGAGACACTGAAGACTTAGAATGCAAGAATGCACACCCTTCCCCACCCCACCCAACCCCAAATCAATGTCCTGCCAAGGAAATATATCAAAAACTCACTGAAGAAAGGATGGTCAGCTGTGTTTCTGGACAGCAGTAATTAGCCTCTAAGCTTTAGGATATCAGAGGGATGGTGAGGGGTAATATCAGGGGGAGAAAGGGCTGCTACTTTCATACATACAGTGAAATTACTTACATATCTAGTGAAGTACATTTGATTGGTTGGGCTTCTTTAGAAAGATAAGGTACAACAAGACCATATTTACTTGTTTGAATTATGCTGTAGGATTTGGAGTGTCCTACACCATCTCATAACACTGGTGGTATCTGAAAAGAGTTTTCCACAGGCTAATTTCCAGTCTTAATTCAGCTCTCCTATTCAAGAAATTAGTAGAGAAATATTGATTTGTAATCCCAGCTTCTTTATGATTGACAGATGGCTTCCTTGAAATGGACATTCTGTCAGGCTGCTTTAGTTCAGGTAGCTTTATCCTGTGCCTGATAACACCACCTGAAACATTTCACCCTCACTGCTGCCATGGGTCGGTCCTCTTGAGAGTAGTTAGCTTTGTGTTGTAGATCATGGAAAGCCTTTGGTCTGCATTCATAAAGAGATTTGGATAAGACTTGCCTAACACGCAGTTGTGCATGGCTCAGTCTAAATGTGAAATCCTTAAAACCTCAGTTAAGCTGACTAAAGGTGCCTAGGGAGGTTTCTCCAATCTTTACAACAAAGTTGCTGTAGCCCTGGATATACAGTTATGAGCTTGTTTGCCTTAATTTTTTCCGTTTGTGCAGTTGCACATACATGCTCACAGGCAGGCAAGTATGCTCCATTGCTCTTGTATGCATGGCCCAAGTCAGGGATCAGCCTTGCAGAGCCCCTAGCAGAGCTCCTGCTGCATGCTGCCTCTCTCCATGCTGGACTACAACTCTGAGCATTCTCCTGGAAGTCTGTGACTAAACACTGTTTCAGAAACCAAGAAACCATGCCTTTTTGTCAGAGATATGATGTGAAGACTGACTGGGTAGTGATGCCTGATGTTTAACGTATTCTTCCAGGTTGGAGATTGGCTTCATTCCCTCCTCTGAGAAGATATGAATTTCCATATGGTAGTGGTTTGTGAGTACGCCTGTGACATGTGGTCTCATGGATGCTCACTGTGACATTGCAGTTTTCACAGGTGCAAAGGCTGGAAGTTAGATCATACCTGTGAAGAAGTAATAGCAAGCAGTTTTTCTCTGGCCCAGTGAATGTTAAGTTATTCCATGTGAAGCAGCAGAGCTAAAACAGGAAAGAATGAAATTACACCTAGCTCACTATATGCTGGTGGTTGGAGCTTTTCATGAGGAGAAAGGCACCACCATTGCCTCCTCTTCATCATTCCTGTTTTTTTTCCTATTGCCTGTCACAAGTTTTGCTCCCCACTTGGTATACTGCCTTTTCTGGATCTAATTCTTAGAGAATAGTTTCTTTATACTTCATAAGAAGCCTACCCATTTAACTCAGAAGCTATGAATCTTTTCAGGCCTCTGGTAAAAATAAAATAAAAAATAATAAAAAAAAATAAAAATAAAAAGGTATTAGTAAAATTCCATTGCATTACAACAGTAAAGATTCCATACTGACAGTGGTAAAAATTCTAGTAGATGTCTAAAGTAATAGATGGAAAATCCTCATTGGAAACTCCTGCCTTTAAACCACAATGTTTGTGACGGGTGGAAAGAATTTCTAAGTGAGGATATTTTTTACTAGGTACATTTTTGAGAGGTATTATGACAGTATTTTAATTTTCCTATTTCAGAAGACTGGTGTAAGCATGGAAAGTGTGATGTTCATGTGAAATGAGCCTTGGTTTCTCTCTTGTTTGTAGTACAACATGCCCAGTGAAAGTTTTAGTGTCTCACCTAGTATTCCTTACAACACTGTCCATCCAATCCCAGAGAAACACTTGGAAACAAGAAAGGATTCATTTTCCAAAGGGAGACTATAGTCCTTGGAAAATTCACCAGGCTATTTGCTTAGCAGTAGAATGGGGAAGAAAGGGAATGTATGCAGCAGTATAAGACCTACTCAAACTTAATCAAATTGGATCCTCTGCTCTCCACAACCAGGTTGCTGTGTCATGATGGTGTGACATAATCAAGAAAGATGTTCAGTTAATGATGAGCACCCTGGTTTAACATAATTAAAATATTACCTTTTCCCTGGTAACTCTCAATATTTTTACATCATTATATGAGTGAATCATCCCTCTGCCTAAGTGCAAGGTCATTGGACAGTAGCAATTTAAATGTATTCGACTGTGGCAGAGGGAGATTTGACCGAGGTCGCTGGCACTTACAGTGGTCCTTGTGAAACCCACTGGGACAGGTGTGCTGTGCATCCATTCAGCTATGCCACATCTTAAACGGGATAGATTTTTCAGTTGTATGGTCCTTGGCACACACTGATTTAAACACAGGGCAGTAATTGATCTCCTTTGGATCCATGCTTTGCTTTCCAATTAATTATGTTTCTTCTTGTTAAATATATATAAAAGGAATAAGCAAATGCTTTTTGCTGCACATAGTGTCATGCCTGTGTATATGTGCAGTGCCTTCAGCCAGTAGGAGGACACAGGATAAGATTACTTTCTGAAAACAGTATTGGCACCAGCAAAGGCCCTCTTTCTACTGAAAGAAAACATAGAGAAACAAAAAGATATCAAGGGAGGAAATATCCCAGCAGCAGCTGTGGGACCTAAAACATACTGCTATCTCACAACATACACGCTTCTTCTGAGCTGTTAATCCTCACATGTATTCTATAAATGGAATTATAGTTAAACATGAGCAACTCCTAAGAATAACTCAACTGGTTCAGAATCTTACTATATTTATTACCTAGATTCCAATCATATTCAAACACCATGCCAGAAACCACCCAATCTAAAGCTTCAGACAGCTTTGAAAAACATTTAAGAATACAAGAACATGGAAGATACAAAGCAAAAATTGACCTGAAAAGCAACATTTCATCCATCTGTTTTATCCCCAAGTGTATGAGAGGCAGTTCTGTCTAATCATAGGAAACAACAGACTGTGACTTGAGAGCAGGGCTTGAATCAGCCACATTGCAGCTGCATAGTCCAAGGCAAATGACTCCATGTTTTTTTCTGTCCCACCCTTTTCCAGCCTCACCAACAAAGGATGACAACATTCTGGAGCTGAAACTCTTTTCATATAGCTGCCCTCTGTCCATAGGCTCATTCCTAGACAAGTCTCAACCCTTAGTTCCTGTAAGTCTTCTTGACTCTCACAGCTTAAAAAAAAAAAAAAAAAAAAAAAAAAAAAAAAAAAGTAATGTAAGACCAGGAGAAAAATGAGATCAAACAGGTGTTCAGTAGAATTACAAGGAGGGTAGGAACTAAGGCCAGGAACCCACAAGTTTATTGGAAATCCTTTTTTTTTTTTTTTTTTTTTCTCTCTCTGTGATATAGTATGCGTAGAACAAAACCATAGGAGTTAGGATTTCTGGGAGGAGACAGGAAAATGGGAATGATCCTGCAAGAGACCCACTGATGATGGCTAGAAAATGAAGGGAAGAGATGGGTGACAGAGAAAGAAACAAAAAGGAGAGGAGAAATCTATTTGCAGATCATACACCTGGATTGGGAAATTAGGAAACTGACTGCTTTTAGAGATCTACTGTTTTGAACAACCCACATATTTTATTTCACTAGGCTTTGTATTATCCAGGGTCTTTCAGGGAATGTTTGTTTGTTCATTTGCTTTGTATTCTGAGAAATTCCCCATGCTAGAAGCCCCCAGAGTTTATAATTGACCACATACTTGAAGATGGATGAAGCTGAAAGAAATGACATAGCCACAGAGAGAAAAATACTGAATTGAAGCCTATTAACAGGGAAATATGCTGCCACTCCAAATATTTGCTTGTATAACAGCAATTTTCAGCAAGGGATCTGTACCTGGTGTCCCCATAGGCTTTGCAGGTAAGCAGTCTGGAAAGCTAACCCAGAGGAGCAGCTCTATCTTCTGCCAAGGCCAGGAGATGCTGTAATAATATCCAGTATTCTTACTGTAATATTTATGAGGGGGTTGGGAAGATTGATTTGGCCACTGAGGGTAGATTTGTGAGCATCTGCTGTAATGGTACTAAAAAGAATTAGACTCATCAGGAATAGTGATTCATAATGATATAGCAATGTTTGCTCTTTGCATATTAAGGAAATCTACTAGGCCCTTAAATCTAAGAATAAGTTACACTTCTATATGCAAGAAAAGCCTCCATTCTTACACAGCTAGAGTCACAGTCAGGAAAGGCCCCAAATGTGTTTGTGTGCCTGCACACAGGAGTGAGTGGATTAATTGAGGGATTTCCTTTGCTGACCTGCTACTACAGACAAGAGGAGACGCTACCATATTTTAAAGCCATGTTAGAAAAAGTTGGTGTCTGAAAGAGCACAGATGAAGAAATCTAATGTGCAGATCAGGAAAATAAAATGACTTCGCACCAATCTGACAATAGCATTTGCTAGAGCCAAGCTAGACTTTGGGATCCCATGGAATGAGAAGAGATGAAGTAGGCAATGCATTCTCAACTCCATCTGGGACCTAGGAAGATGATACATGAATTTGTTTTCTTTTCATGTATCACATTAAGGACAAAGAAATGATGTTCATTAACTGCCTTCCATCCTTTCTGAAGTATGGCCAGAAAGTCATCATAACAGCCTGACCAGAGGTCACTCATAGTTGTGAAGAAGTCACTCAGACTGGGTGAACCCCTGCCCCCTCCACTTCTGCCCCTCAGGTGAACCAGCAACACAAGAATTTTTTAACTCAGACTCCCCATTCCTTTAGTTAATTCCTCCACATTTTCCAGAGATAAGGAGTCCTAAGGAAAAGTCCTATAGATCTTGATAGAGCTAAAATAAACATTGTGTTTTTAAAATTAGAACTCAAATTGATATTTAAAATGATGATCTGCATATCTAATTCTCCATAAAATTCTACAGAAGAGATTAAAAAAAAAAAAAAACTGTGGAAAAGATTTCTTGTTTAATTACGGGGAAACTTGCCATAAATGGGTGCAATGTACATTAGGCTTTCTGGAGATACTAATCGAGCCCCCCCTCCCCTCCATTTTTGAACCTGAATATTCTCTCCTTGAGCCCACATATGTAGCTGAAAGAACAGCTTCTTTAGTACCGTCCTGCTCTAAAAATGAGTCTCTGCAAAGTCATGTGCTCTGCTTGTAGCCGTGTTTGCGACAAGTGTTGCATATGCGGTGTTTAAGAATATGGCTGCATAAGATTAGCATCAAACAGCTGCTTGCTTAAAATGAGACAGACATTGGAAACAAATGAAAACGCAAGAGTCTTCAAAGACCATTGAAAAACCTCCTCCTTCTAAGGAAGCTCTGCCCACATTAGCAGTTCAAAGAAGTAAAACATACTTATTTTGGTCAGCACTGACAACCTTCCTCCACTGTGTAGCAGTTTTCTTCTCAAGGTACTGCTTGCAGAGCACAGTCCTATTCATTGGGAACAAAGCTGACAAAATCTGCCTCTCAGCTTGGCACTTTCAACAGATCACAGCATTTATATGGTATATTTGGTGAGTCAAACATCCACACTGCCAAGCCTCCATGTGTAAATGCAGGGCTACCCACGTTGGCACAGTGTAGCTGAAGAGGTTCCCAGTCTTATTTATTGGGAATGTATGTTTATTAAACAACTATGCTTCAATATACAACTGCCTTTTTCTTTCGTTTCCTCTTCTTTTTCCCCATGGCTTCCTATGACCTCTCTGGCACCAAAAATTCCATTGCAATTATAGCCAATGACATGAATTCAGCCTGAAGTCCAGATATAGACTTCACACCCCTCTGGAGCAATCATTCATAATTTCAAGGGTTTAAGGAATTTCAGGAATGTCTGCTAAGAGCTAAATCTTATAGAAGAATAGCTTGTTCACCACCTGAGACATAGGGACTGTACTTTCTATTTTAGCTCTCATAAAACATGTACAAGGGCTCAGACATTTTTGACACATAAATCTCAGATGCTGAAAGTTCACTCTTGTTCTGCTGCCCCTTAGAGTTATTTCAGGCAATATGCCACTCCCCACATTTCTGGAACTGTAATGTCACCCTTTCCCCCCACGCCCATAAGACTGTTATTATGAAAACTTTGGAAGTTAAACTCATTTTGTTGTTTCTTTATTCTTTTCTGAAAAATGTGCTGCCTTGCTTGCCAGTCAGTCACACATCATACAAAAAACATCTCAGAGATGGGGGCACAATGTATCCCAGGCACATAGATGGTGTCCATTTATCTTGTTTTCCTGCGAATGCTTATTTTAGAACAAGAGACAATGCGCATTCCTGGTGTGTATTCAGTATGAGCTAAATAGTCACAGGCACTGAAAAGGGTGAGTTGTGTGGCCAGGTGCCCCATCTCCAGACCATGAAACCAAACAGTCTGGTTTCTGGCTCCCAGCTACTCCTGGGAGAGAAAAAGCCAAGGTGAGTCACTCTGTCTGATGGAGGTCACCAGCAGCCTTGCAGCATTCCTATTCTAAGATGCCAGGAAGAGTTTTTGCCAAACTCTGATGTTTCTTTGCTCATAGGAAGCTGTATGAAAATGTGCAAGAGGAGTGTTCCTTCCCTCAACCTACAACAAGGTGGTTAACTTAAAACAATGAAAAAATATGGATCTAGCTTTTTATTTACCAGCAGCTTCAGAACATGACTTAGAAACTGTTTGGTAGATCTTCAACAGAGGTCATGCCGTGCCATTAAGAGTTGAAAAAAGACAAGATATGCTTATGCCTGCATTTGAAGAACATGCTTTTTCTACTTCACCAATTCTTCAGCAAAAACAAAGATAGAACTCAATATTCTTGATAGATCTTGGATAAAATGACAACAGAAAAGAAAAATGTTTCAGACTGGTTTTATGGGCTGGAAAGAAACGTGACTGGGGGCTTAATCTATAACAGAAAAATAGTACTCCCCAGATGATTTCCACATATTTTAACTCAGTAGGTGCTAACCAAAGAAAACACAACATGTGTTCAGACTGTTTCAAAAAAAAAAAAATCTTCCCTTTACATTTTCTTAGATTTAATTGTCAAGGTACTCAAGTACTTGTGGCATATTAAGCACTGCCATATCTGAACTCCTCCCAGAAGTGCATTGAATAGCATTATTAACATTTCCATATGCTGTTTGTTTTTTGTACTTTTCAGGATATGTACGTGGAAGAATGTCTTATTTACTCCTATATTTTTTTAAAAATACTTTGCACTTGGTACATGAGTAGAGTGTCAGATGTGGTGGTGTAAATGAGCACAGCCTGGAGCCATTCCTATTGTACTCACTGAGAAGGGCCTGTCTGCTGGATGCTTCTCACTGCTTGAATAGATGTCCTGAGAAAGGAAAGGTACTGCAGTCTCCTCTATTCTTCTTCCAAACTAGCATTAGTCAACAAAGATGTTTTACACTCTGACATATCAAATCCACAGACATACTGACCTTGACAGTGTGACATTGCTATGGGTGATGTTTTCTGGTCCCTTTAAGCATGGAGTAAGAAGCCATTTAGAAATACTTTTCCAAAAGACGTCTTACAGAAGTTTTAAATTATTGAGGTTTTGTGTTGTTTCAGTCCCATTAGCTTCTCCCACCTACTGCCCAAAGTACCATCAGGAGTATTTTCTGGTCAGGTAGAGCCCTGTGTCTTTCCCAAATGCAGAGAGACAACCACACAGTTTGCTGTGAATATCAATCCAGTAATACAACACAGTATATGTAATGGTTACCTGGCTCATGTGTACCATGTAAACTATTTCCTTGCTGAAGCAAACAACCAAACAACAAATGACAAAACACTGCAACTCCACTGACGATCATGCTGAAATCTGAGTTAGGTGGCATTGTGTGTGTCTACTGACATCTACATCAAAGTAGTAATGTGGAAGAAGGAACAACTGTCTGTGGTTTAAACCCCTGAGGCAAAATGTAACACAAATACTCCCTGAAGGCAACAGACTTTCATGTCATACATCTGTGCTGAATTTGCTTCCCAATGTCCTGTTTCCTGGATTTCGTGGGGCAGGTGGTAGAAGTGAGCTCCCTCGGAAGCAGCATGCTCTCCACCCAGGAGGAGGGCCCTTATGTTTCACAGCCATGAACTGTCTGGTTGATTAATAAGCAATTTTGTTGGACTTGAGAGAGAGTTCAGATTTTCCTCCCTTGCCTGCAGAGCAGGGCTTTACTAGGGCAGGGGTGCTAAACAGGGACTGTCAGAGGCGTTAGGAGCAGATGGTGGAAGGGAACAGAGGGGTTGAGAAACAAAGAGGATGCTACATCCTGCTAAGTCACGGATGCTATGTGGCCTCTCCAGATAACAGCCCGTGATGCCTAGCAGAGAACCTGGCACAAAGTCTTGTTCTCTGAAAAGACTTCTTTCTTCCCCTGGATAAGGAAAATCTTTCTGCTCCTAAAGGAGACAAAAGCAGCCATTCAGTTCAGAGCTGGGGCTGTTTTCATGGCTTCTAGAGAACACACTGAACTCCAGTATCGCTGATAAATGTCTTAAATGAGAGCACATTACTTTCAGAGGACAAGTGGCTACTTTACCTAAATGTTGAATACCTGAATGTTAATCAAGAAAGATGTTCCAAACCAATTCCACTACAATAACATTTTTCTTTCCCCAGCCAGGCATTCATTTGCACAGGGTGCATGGAAGACAGTGCTATGATCTCAGTTACACTGCTAACTGTTTTTATCACTGCCCTTTAACTACATGTAAATGCCAGAGTCTGGGATACTTGTAGTTACAGATTTGCAACAGAAAACTCGGGATTCACTGGCTGAATGTTACCTGACTCTAGGATAATGGAGAACCAGGGAAACACCCCAAAATAACATTTCCACCTCAGAGGGATATTTCAAAGAGTGATAACTCAAGTAGCTCTGCAGCAGGATCCATTTTTGCTTTTCCTATGGAGAAGAAGGAAGCAAATAAAGAAGCTCTGGGGTGAGGCCAAGTAGTCCTTCCCACCCCATGGTGTCAGGTGGGGACAGGGACAACAGTCATTCATAGGAATATGTCAGCTGGGACAAGAGCTATGGTTAGGGCATTAAAAGGCCTCTAGGATAAAACCTAGGAGGTCCTTGTAAGTCAAATGTAGAACTGGGCTTTCAGGGGCTATGTGTTAATGACAGAAGGCTAAAAAAATTGATTTTTTATGGAATTAAATTTATTTTTAAATGGATTTTTTACTGAAGTCTATGGATGAAAATGCAACCCCCTGTGAAATGAGCCCAGTGGGACCACTCCAGAAAACCTATGTGAAACCAACACAAGGTTTCTTAAGCCTGTAACTGGAAACTCTCCTTCCACAAAGTCTTAACTCAGCCCTGTCGGTATTTACAGGGTTATTTCTAATAAAATGCCTGCAGAATTCAAAGTATGACAAATGCTACAAAATGAGAAAATTTAATTTCTTGGTTATTTTGCAAGATGCTGGAAAGGTATTTTTAAAATAATAATAATAATAATAGTCATATTAATTTGATATGCTTCAGAACATGAATGCAAAGGAGTTCTTTTTCAAATAGATTCATAATATTTATAATAACCCTTATGCTATGCTGCTTCTTGCCACCCACATGAAAGAGATGCCATACAATGTTTTCTGATATTATTTGCTTAGCTGCAGAAATTTTGGCATAGTATTGTGTAGAAAATGAGAGGAATCAGCTGTGTGCTCTTTATATATTACCTCCTCCTGTAGCTTTAAATGGTTACAGCTCTCCCATTGCACCCCCAGAAGTGATTGCATTACAGTAGGTGAATGCTTTCCTGTGTATTTGGATAGTGTGTAACAGATTCTTTGGATTTAAAGATATTTGATGAATTTCTAATAGGATTTTTAGTAGAGCTGGCTGGCACATTCAAGACAACTTTATTTAATGTATACCACTTCTTTGGGTAACTCTTCTGCCAAACCCTGACTGGCAGCAGCGAGGACCAGGTTCTGCATTCAGATGCCCTCTTTTAACATCATCTTGAGACATCATCCAAAACCAGGGAGAAACCAAATAAGACTGTCAGAACAGCTAGTGAGCAATATATCCCCTACTCACAAGCAGTGAATCAAACAGGCTTGTTGAAATGGCTTGTTATTTGGGAAAGGACAAAAAGAGAGAAAAGAAACAAGACAACATAAAGAAACAATCTCCAATAGGTTTCTTTCCTCTCTGCTGCACTCCCTTTTAACCAAAGTAGACAAGTAATCATTCAGATTGTTCTTCTCTTTGCATATTGATGCTTATTGCCTTTCCTAACCAAACTCATAATTTGCTGACCCCTACTGATGTTGAACTGTCTGAATTTGGCTGCTGGATAAGATCTTTTGAGGAAAATCACAGCTGACAGTAAAGGGGCCAACTCATCCACCAATGTCTTTCTCTGCTGTGATTTCTACTTCTCACCAGTAATAGAAAATGGAGCCCATAACACCCCACTTAAATAAAGGAGCTTCCTTAAAAGTAGGGTCCTTCATTGTCTCTCAAGTTTTTTTAGCCCAATTCTTTGATCTGCAGCATTAGATCTGGGTGTCCGCTCACACTCTGTAGCACTGGATACGTTTCAATGAAAATGTCATAGGAAATGTCTTAGGGCTCACGGTCAACAATCTCTCTCAAAAATGTACTAATAAGTATGGTATCAAGACCCAAAACTGGTTCTAATCTTCATTAATTGTCATTGCTCTCTGGAAAACTTTGCTTTTAGTGTACTCTGTAAGTTCTATTTTTTTTTGTGTGTGTCTGAATCTTCTCATTGTCCAGCTGGAAGTGTTCACTGTTGAGGGAACAATCTCACTGTTATGCACAGGATTTTCAGAATCACAATCCTCTCTTAATCTTATTCATTGATTCCAGTCCACACACTGATTTTTTTTTGCAGAATATGCTATTTTAATCAGTAGTAACCAGAGTTCTGTGGGTTTCTGTTTGTTTGTTTGTTTATCTTATAGGCAAGAATGTGGTAGAAATGTTAATCTGATTGTCTACCTAATTTGTAATATTAAATCTGTAATTTTATCATCACTTTCCTGTGATATGTTGTCTCCTTATATTCCTTCATATATTTAACAGAATGGTTTGTTTACAGTCTGTAGGGCTAGGCTGAAAAACATGTATATATATTGTGGCTATATATTCTTTGAACATAAAACTAACATTAAAATGCATAGTGAAGATTGAGATGGATTATATATAAAAGGCAGGGATGGAAGCCATATCGTGCTGAAAACAAAGTAAGCTTTACCACTAATTTAATTTGAGGCAGGATATCACTCAAGTTGGGTACATGCCTTAGGCCTTCCTCACAGGAACACTTCTTTATGTATGCACCCTCTCACCCTACAGCTACTGTACTTTCTTATCTTGGTTTTCCCATCAGCAAAATCCAGTATTTGGGGTACTGATGAGAGACCTAAATGTCCATCAGTTCCAAAACAAGGACAGTCTGTTAGCTGACAAATAAGTACTTTTACTTTGTACTTTGTCAGAAGTCACAGTTTCCTGCAGAAAACACTAGTATCCACATGGACTTGGAAGTCGAATCCCCAGTAGGATCAGAATTACTTCATTAAAGCTGAACAACCCTACACTTATATTAGCAGTTGATCTGACTGGTAGACTCTCACCTTGCAATATTGCAAATGTGGGTGTGAAAAAAAAAAAAAAAAAAAAAAAAAGAGTGTTTTCCAGCGCTTAAGTATAGAAAATTTTAGTATTATAGGGATCATGGATGCCAAAGAGTGATCTTGTCTGTATATGAAGGTTACAGAACTTGTAACAACCTTTGCTGACAAACCAGAGCAGCTGTAGGTTTCAAAGCCCATTAATTTGTACCGTGATATAGACCTGGATGAAAACTTTTTGCCAACCAAAGATCTCAAAACTGGAGAACTCACATACTTTGAATGAGAACATCATACAATCAGCTGGGCTACAACCAAACTGGACAAGATGAAGCTTAAAAGAGGAACAAACCCTTTCCCAAAGAGGTCAACTATGACAATAATGATTCTGGGGCAGACAGGGATGCCTTTTCAGTACTTATGTATTCATTCCCTGAATGAGCACTTCTCAAATAAAATTCCTTTCTTTGAGAAATTCCCAGACCTCTGTACTTAGACCTGCAGGTGCAAAATACAGTAGCAGATACTGAGTCCTCTAAGATTTACTGGCTTCAACTGTTTTGATGGTGCTTAGTGTTATGTGGGAGAGAGCTGATAGCTGTAAGATTTACACTGGGAAAGAAATTAATATCACAAAAAACAAGAAGACCTTGCTCTTGAAATGCTTCTTTCTTTTTAAATCAGAAGAAAACTCACCTATGTACCAGGATATTTAGAGGTTGTAGAATTTATTAGGCATAAGGAAATAAACTTGGCAAAACTTGCTTTTCTGTGTCAATACCTTGAGCAAGAGCAGATTCAGACAGATGTAAAAGGAAGTCCTGAAGGAGGGAAAAAGATTTAAGTAGGCTGGGATGCTGCTGTCTTGTAATGCTGAGCTAATTCAATAGCCCATCAAACATCCTGGCACAAGCATACAGCTCTCTGTCACATCATCCAGACTGCAACCAGAAGCAAAACAAAATATTTCAATTAATGTACCAGTGCTGGTAACATGAAGTCCTTGTCTTGTCTGGATTTACCCTTTAGCAAATTATATGCATAAATAAATAATGGCTGACATTCATAGTCTTAATGAAACTTGTGCTCACTATGGGCAGACCTTTCCTTTCACAATATTTTCTTCCTCCACCTTTATCAACTTACTAACACCATTACGTTTTCTCCATCACCCCAAATTTAATTCTATATTGTTTTTATGCTGGTGTAGATGATGAATCTCACCCCAAACCAGCTCCAGCACCTCAGCTTAGTTCTCATATTTTTAGGGCTGTTTTTATGTATCACAGCCATCTCCCACAGATGGCATGTCACATCTTTAGTCCTCTTGAGACTACTCATTTCCTGATTCCCTTCCTTTCACAAGCCCCTAAGATTTCTGTCAGTCTTCAGTCTGGAACAAAAGTTTTGTTTCCCCCAGCTTCTCTGTCTCCATCAGAGTGCTGTAACCAGTCCCCTTCACTCTCCTTCTAATCCTTAATTCTTTACCATTCGGTTCCTGGTTGCTCTATATGATTAATTTTCACCCAGGCTCCCTTACAAATCTCACTCCTTTGTATGTCTCTAGTAGAATTTGCATTTTCTTAAAGAAAATTCCTGTGCTTTTATCTAGCTCTGTGCACTACAGAAAGCAGGGCAAGTTGTGAGCTAAAATAGGATGCTCTTTGGGGATGAGTGCTTTTCGCATCCATATTCCTGAGTCAGAGCAGTTCTGGTAGCCACCTCGAAGGTCACACAGAAGCAGAAACTGAATGGATAATAGTCAGTGAAATCCCCTGCATGCAGTATCAGTTGGAGCTCTTATCTTATCAGTTGGATTATGAAAGCAATCTCAGGAGTCTATTTTACTTTGCCTATTTTTTCTTTTGACAGGTTGATGCCTTGATGAAACAGCTTATCCTGAAAACAAAGGAGTACATTTTCTATAATAGCCTGCCAGATTTAGGAAGGACCAGCCATGGGTTCTGGTACTAGGGACAGTTCTTTGCCAGCTAGAATCTCCATTCATGCTGTTCCCAGGATATACTTCTTCCTTCCTCCTGTAAGGCTTGTTGTAGATCCAGTCTTTTAAAGGGAGTGATGTGTTCTCCAGAGAACTGTGCACTTCATTGCACCCTGCATGCTTCAGGAAGTGTCCAAAATGCTAACATCAGCAATATGCACAGCCAAGTGCTCCCTGTACTGTCTACCTATTTTATCCATCAGATAAGAGACAACTGTAATATTCTAAAGATGTGTCCCGAAAGGTATAACCCTAAATTCAAAGCACTCTCATGAGATCCATGTAAGCAGAATTTGCTGATGTTCTTTTGTTATATCCAAAGCTAGATATAGATGGTTTGGCCTATTATTTCTGTTCCACTCTCCAGAGAATTCATCTTGCTTGTCTTGTCAAAGACTACATTGAACCTTACTTGGTGTGGGAGCCAGCACAATAGCAAAGTCACTATCTACTGTATGATTTTTTTCACAGATTCTCACATTTTCTATCTTCTATTTTTTCCCTTGTTAAAGAAAAAAAAAAAAAAAAAAAAAAAAAAAAGACCTTGTACCCTATTCCTTTTGCTTTATTAAAGGAGGGGCAAAATCATTTCTCTCTCTTGGCTATTCAAAGCAAACTGTTTTAAACTCATGAACTAGACTGGTGCCCATATGGCTTCAATATTTACGTGTTTTCCCGGTTAGAATTCATATAGCTCTTCCACTTTATGGCCTCAGCAAGATCACATGCTATGTTGCCTTTCTGACAACTGAGGTAAAGAAAGCAACCATAATATTACGAACAGTGAAACATTTCACCTGCTCTTTGCCCTGGGGTTCGTAGTTTAAGTCTGATTTGCAAGCATCAGGCTTGGAGTGCTACAAGCATAGTCCATGTCCATTAGCAGCACATTCGGGGAAGAAGATCAAGGGTCTCTCAAAGCCTTACTCAACTTCTAAAAGTCACTTGTCCAAGGGAGGAGGATCTCTCTCCCTCTCTGTTTTCTGGTGGGTTCTCATCATAGACGAAACTTAAAATACCCCACAGTTTCTCTTTGTATTTCTGTTACTGGCTCCCTTCTAGCCAGTTACTCTCCTCACAGGATAGCCAGAATATCAGCTGTGCAATTAGTAACCTCCTGCCACCATACCTACAATGTATCTCAGTGTCTAACAGCATAGCAGAACTTAAGTAATGACTCTCAAGATGCAGAAGAACAGAGGGAGGTAGAAAACATAATGAGTTACTGAGGGATAATGCACTTATCCCTGCTATTGAGGAAATGAGCTATAAGGGGCATGGTTAAGTCTGGGGTTTTGTACAACTATATGTTACTCCACTCCATGTTCATTTTAGTCTAATTGATCCCTTTCTTTAAAATATTACTTTCAATTTCCAGTCTTCAGGAAAAATCATTAAAATGGGTTACTTTTTCCCTTTGTCAGTAGACTGTACACACATCCAAATGTTTCATCATTCTCTAAACCCTAATTTCTGAAACACTCATAATTTCTGAGACTGCATGGGGAAAAAAATGTGCTTGAAATTGTAGTTTCATACACTGAGCTTATAAAAAAAAAAAATCTGCATTTCCTACCACCTATTGACATTCCAATTCAATGTGAGCAAAATGGTGAATTGATTCTCTCATATGGGTTAAAACAGAAAAGTTTGAAAGTAGTTTCTTATTTATTTATCTACAATGACTTCTATTTGATTCCTAGCTTACAAGTGTATAGTCTTCAAAATCATTTTATTGCTGCAGTTTAATGTGGTAGATCACCCTCAAACTCCCACTTAGGGGGCCCCTCGATACTTCAAATGATTTCCAGTTCTCAAGTAGCACTGCTCTCAATATCATATTAGTCCTGGACAGTGAGTTTTCTGATAAATATCACATCTCCCTAAGTACTTTTCCACTTATCCTTAGCAGTTGCTCAGGTCTGATAATCATTTCTCACTCCAGGGAGTAAACAAGGACTTACAGGTCTACTGGCCCATAGACCATTGCTGATGGACTGATTTGTTCAGAGGCCACTCTACAGATGAGCACAGCTCTAATAGTCTCTTGAGCTGTTAGAGCCTGTGCCTTCTTCCCTTGCTTATGGAAGTAAGACACAGTAAGCCTCTTGCTTACCCTCCATTCTTGGCCCTCCAGTTTTAAACCTCCTTGATCTTATTCTGCGATAACTCTTCAAGCCCTGTCTGGCAGCTCCTTACACTTTGCTAACACCACTTTATAGCCTTTTCATTGGATCACAATGAAGTGTCCCCTGCAAGGTCTCCCCAGAGCTTCCACTTCCCATCCAGACTTTGCTTCTTAGTCCTTCCTGTCACTTCTTTAATCTTTCAAAAGGACAGATGGACATTGAGCAGTATTTGCTAAAGGTCCATGACCCATGTTGTCCATGTGAGGTTTATAATATCCCATTAGAATGAAATTGAGCAATAGAAATTAAGTATTTATTTACCGTCATTACCAGATGGTCTGCAAAAAAAAAATCAAAGATTATTTTGTGATGGGCATTGCAAAATTGCTAACTTTTGCCATGGTTTGGCTCCTGTTTAAATTTACAGTAATATTCATCCAGAGTCTCAGAGGTAGAGAGTTTATTATGGATAGATGAGGAATGATTTTTAGAATGTCATCCATCTTGTCTAAAATAAAGTCTTTCTTACATTTCAGAGAATAAATGTAAATTAGCATTGTGTTTTTTAATCGTTGTGAAAGGAATTCTGAAATTAGTCTTACGATTTCAGCAGCCACTTTGTGCTTTATTATCCATCATACGATTATTTGGATACAGCTATTTCTTTGGCTAATTATTTTTAGTATTTTTACATACACAGATTTGAAAGACTCTGTAAGAATATAATTGTTAAGACTGCATTTCTTCAGGAATGATGAAACATAATCATGTAACTACAAGAATGCATTGCGTAGAAAAGTAGAATATGGTCTCAGTTGTGGTTGCTATGTAATTTTTCTTTTCAAACTAATATTGAATTTTGTATATAAAAGAGAAACTGATTTCCAAAGGCTGAGAGAAAGCCTTAACTCAGAATTTCCTATAGATTTGATCTCTGCTTATTTTGGGAAACTGCATTACATATTTTAACTAGCCTGATATTAAATATGATTTTTGTTTGAATGCAATTGAAGTTAACTTCAACCATAACTAGATAATACATTTTTAATGGCCACCGTCCTTCTTCATTTATTATATACATGCATGTATATATCTCTATATCATATCAGATATGTAATAGTCCAATAGAAAAAAAATTATGGTGATATTTTGCATATTAAATTAAAATTTTATAGGAAGGCATTGCCACACAGAATGGTCTTGTCTGTGTGAGGACTAGAAATTGAATATACATGTAGGAAATTTTGCAAGAATTAAGATTAAGAATTGCCTTTCTCCTCAATGTTCCTCCAATGTGCACCAAGTCTGATGGTTCAAACTGGAAGAGCTTCACTGAAACCAGTGGAGTTGCACCAGTATCCTCTATCAGGGAATCTGGTCGTTAATGTTCTTTATCTCTGGAGGGGAATTGCCATCAGCTGTGATAAAGGTATGATCTATTTCCAGAAATGGTCAGCTATCTCATCACCATCACTCAGAATAAAGTCTAACAAATTAATAGAAAGTTTACCTGAAGAGGTAATTAGGAATCAGCATTTACAAGAGTAAAGTAATACAGTAAGTACTAAACCAGTGTGTTGCTGATGTAGTGTTATCATCAAACTCTCTGCAAGCTATCAGTAGGAGACACATGCTTTTCACTTCAGATCCCAAGACATGTCATTGCCCCAGAGCTACCAGGAGGTACAGGTGACTGCAGTGCAGCTAAGAGACTGTAGTTTGCTCTCCTGCAAGCCGCAATAGCATGATCATGACTGACTTTACGGGAGCACCTGCTTGCCATGCACCCAAAGACTCCTGCTGTCCCAACCCCTTCAAACAGCCCAATAATGGCTGTGGCTCCTCGTGGCCTCTTGTTTTGACCCTTAGATCCAAAAAAAACAATGTTATGTTTTCCAGGAATGTTTGCACTGTCTTTGTGGAGAAATCTGGGGGTTACAGTGGATAACAACATGTGTCAGATGCCATTGTATAGGTGAAATCAAGCTGCCCTATCTGATGCTGTAATACTCCTTCAGGGCTGCAGAAAAGCTTATGTACAGGTCTACTGCTTTCCACTGCCTTTACTGTCCCTTAGGTAAGATAGCAGTGTCCAAGACAGTCATCCTGGCATCTATAAGGATGTAACTTTTTAACATGAGTCAGTAACAGTTCAAATGCCTGTGGAGATCTCAGCAGAATTTTTTTGTAGCAGATGTGTTTCTGTGACTGTGCACACATACTTATGCATATAACTCAATGAAATTTTAAGGGGAGATTATCATACAGTAAGAACAATGTAGGGTGGTTATTATGTAGATAATACTAATACGAGTTACAAATATTTAATTGTTACACATTGAAAAAAAAAAGAAGAAAAAAAAAAAGAAGGAAAAAAAAAAGTGGCCATTAGCTTGAAAAGTCTATTATTACTTTTTCCACCAAAAACACGGAACAAATATAAGACAATTCTAACAAGTTTTAGCATTATTTAAAAAAAAAAAAAAATCTCTACAGATACTTCTTCCAATGAGTAATAAGTAATAGCTAACAACTTGTTATGCTGTCACTGCATGTCACTTTTAGAACAGCAAGGTAATACAAGATTTTGGAGAGTTCTACAAGGTACTGATGGGGATAGACCCCTTATTCCGAAGGTAAGAGTAATTCCTGCACATATCAGAGTCTTCCATTTCCACTAGGTGTTGAATGCTCCTAGATTCCCAACAAAATCTAACACAAAATTTGCATAATGTAATTAAGTATTTGTTATCACCTTGTTTGTCTGCTTCTGTTTACAAACATAAAAGCTTTTTCTTATTTTAATTAAACATTTAAAACTTGTCATTACTACCCAGCAAGGACCCTAAAAATTTTACAACCTAATTCTAGACCTTACAAATGCATGGCTAATGTTGATATTGCTTCTCCTCCTACTCTGTATACCTCTTGTTGCCAGCCAAACAAGAGGAATTAATGAGCCCGGTGACTACTTGAATCTTTACTGAAGACTCATCAGTTTGCAAGAGGACCCCTGAATAAAGCACACAGGAGACAAGTTCCATCTTTCACGCTTTATGCTCCTCCTTATCCAGTGTACATGATAATTGTGGAACTGTCTCTGGTCACTGGGTTTGGAGGACCTATGGCTATCTCCCTCTTTGTAACTAACAAAAGGAAAGTTTTGTGTCTCTGTTTCCACCATCTTGGCCATTGGAGATTTCTAACAGCAGAGGAATTCCCATATCACCACCTCAGACCTTGTCTTTGGATGGGAACAGAGTAGTGCCTAGGGACAGGTCTGTGATGCAGCTGATTTTAACCTGCTCAACTTTTGAGTCTGACTGGAGGCTTAGACAGACCCCTGCATGTTCCCCAAATATCAAAAACCTCAAGTGGAAGAGACTTCTTTGTATTTCTGCTTCCTTCGCACTCCATTGTAAGCCAAAAAGAGCAATAAACAAAAACCAGACTCACTGATGCCAGACATCCCTGTTATATCTACAAACATTAGTGAAGACTGACACAAAGGGGGACTTTTTAATTTAATGCTGTAGATTACAAATTGAATTCTCAAACTTGAGAATTGCCAGCCTGACTTGAGGCTTGACAGTTCTTAATAGACCAGTTACAAATTAATAATTTTTATCTAGCTGAGTGCATAACATTTTGATAAATTGTCCATTTGCCTGTCTGCTTTATCCAGCTATGCCCTGTTTCCTTTTTAAACCCAAGGAAACTCTGCCCATAAGTTGATGGTGATGGAAAAAGTTATTTAAAATCCCAGATACCCCAAGGTTTTTCACATATTCTATTAGAAGAGGTGTTGCTGAGCCACTGAATGAAAGTGGTTATATGTATAGATAATTTCCTCCTTATTTATTTACTCCCTTTTCTCATGCCATTGAAGACTTCTAATTTTTATATATACTGCAATATTAACCTCAGTATCTTTAACTTACCAGTATTTTTCACTGTCATTCTTCAGCTCTTGTGGGGTGTTTCAGTCCATCTCAGGTGTCCTAGAATCTCGTCCTTACTGTGTCAGTGACAACACAGACAAAAGAGATCTCTTAGTGGCACACAACAGTCTTTCCAAAGCGAAGCTTTATCTTCTCGATAGAAGGTCTAGAATGTTTAGTAGTTTTGAGTTTTAAAATCAAAACAAAGTGTAACCAAGTATCTCTCTCCAAATCTGACAAGTTGTTTGTTCTGAGCTTGCTGGATCACTTCTTGCCTGGACTGGAATAGAGCATGCATATTTGCCTCCTCTGTTTGCATTTCTTGGGCCACTCCAGCCCATTATTTCTTTACAGACACCTCTCAAAAACCCTCCTCCTACTAATTTGGCTTCTTTTTTTGTCCCCAGTTCCCATGCCTGTCTGTAACAGCTTATTGTTCCCTTTGATATCTCTGCTGCTACTTATGGCTATAAATCTGTTTGTTCTGCTGGTGGGCATCCACCTAATCTGGTCCATTGTTTTCCTTACATCTAGTACAGGTTACAGCATAAAGTGGATTACACACGGCACCGTTGTCAGAGAGCTTCACGAAACCTATCTGCATTAATATTGCAATTTACATTCTATCACAAAAAATAAGAGTTTAAGATTACATTCATAAAAATAATGTGCATATTCTCTATTTGAACACAGATGGAAAAAGACTTTTTGGAGATGCTCAAGAACACTAAAAAATAAAAAATAAATTAGAAACCAAGTGTCATCTAAGGCATAGGTTTTTATGCTTGAAATGCATACTGTGATCTTGGGAGACTTTCTCATCTCAAAATATACTTGAAGAAATAGAAACATTTAGAGGACCCACAGTGACTATCACATATACTGGCTACACTCAGTCTTGCCTGTGAAGGGAAAGTCTTTCTGACTCCTTTCCTCAAAGGGATCACATAATGGTCAGCAACAGCTCGCTGATAACTGTCGTGTATATTCCACGGTCTATCATAAGCTGTACTAGGTACAAGGAAACAAGGGATATCACGACGTCTCTCATTTCACTCCCCAGACCTGTGGGTTTAAGTAGGCCTAAATTGTTCCTAATAGATACTACACCCCTTCTTAATTATTTTTCTAGTCTCTCCAGGAAATCTATTCCTATGTCATCTTTCCAGGTCAAAATTATTTTGATGCCTGGCCTAAAATTTTCTCCACTTACAAGTAAACTCATTACTTTGTTGGCAGTGAACACAAAAAAAATCTGCACTTTCCTTTTCAGTAAACTTCTTCTGGAGATGAGCATTATCTGCCTCTTCAAGTCTTTTCAGAAACTTGCAGCCCCCTTTTTTTTTTTTTCTTAGTCTTCCCTTAAAAGCCTTCATTTCCAGATCACTGATCTTTTTAGTTCCTATTTGGACTTTCAGCAAAGTGTGGTTTTGAAGATGGAAAGATTACCTAAACTAAAGTCTCACCAGAACAGACTAAAGTGACAGAACTACTTCACCTATCTTATCTGCAGTGATTGTGTTTATATTTTCCAGTATAATGTTTTCTTTTTCTTCACAGTTAAGTTTCCTCATATTTAGTTGGCAGTCTACTACAAGGCCCAGATCCATTTCTGCAGAATGACTGTAGAGAAATTAATTTCCTATCTTGTATTTGTGTGGTTCATTATTTCTGTACAATACTGTAAATGTATTACTCCACACTTACTTTTACTGAATTAATTTATTTTTTTTCTTCCCTGGACCATTTCTCCAATTTGTCATGATAATCTTGAGCTTTCATCCTGTACTCCAATGTGTTACGGCCTCTCCTAGGCTGGTATCACCTCCATGTTTAATAAATTCACTCCATTCCATTACCCATCTCATTAATGAGATTACTGAATAGGAAACACCTTGGTGGCACCAGTGTAGAGTGCTTCAGTTAAGTTTGACAGCAAGCCTTTAATAATTACTTCCTTTCAGTACCATCTTCGTGAAGGGTGGAGCGCCTGGTGCAATGTGCAAGCCTGAAGAAACATCTGCCATCCATGAGCTACTGAACTTCCCACCCCCAGGGCTGGGAAGCTGTGTACTGTGTAATAGGCAGTTTATTTTGTGCCAGTATTTTAACCCCTTTGGCCTTATGCTAAAGCCAGGTTTGCCTGGGAATATACTAAATACTTAGCTAGCCATGTGTATGTGTGTATCTGCTTTTTGGTACACAAGTCCCACCTCCCAGCCTCAAAATGACAGGTGTCCCCTAGGCTGAGCAAACATGATTGGTGCTCCTATAGACAGCTGAGTAGCGCTGGCTTTTCATTAAAGCTGATAGGTTTGAGGAAGATCTTTTCCCTTGCTGATGTGCTGCTTTGCGGTGTTTCTCAAGCATGGCTTACAATGGAATAGGAAGCAGTCACAAGTGGGATGACTCACACTTGCAAGCTATTTTCATCTGGCTTATGTTGCTCTGCTAATAATGTTTTCCCTCTGTATTCAGAAGTCTTTGCAGAGAAAATGAGATCTGCTGGTGTGAATCTGCTGGTGCTGTCCCCAGCTGGCAGCATGTCTTCCCAACTGAGTCACCTTCTCTTTTCCTCAGTTTCTCCACTGTGAATATGAAATTCACTTGAAAATGTGAAACATTCTTCAATTGCTTGTAAACAAAAATTATTTCCCATGTGTACTTTTATGGTGATTTTGTTCCTAACCTCCCATAGAGGAAAACCTGCTTCTTCTCATCCTCAGACCAGTATGGCATCCAATCACCTGCTGAGATCACCCTGCACCTGGTGTGAAGTTGGAGTAAACTGATTTCATAACAGCTCTCCATCCACTCTGTCACATTTTCCTTGCCTTTCATCTAAGTAGCAGCAATAGAAATTAGTTTAGCAAGTACAAGACAATGGGCATTCCACCCATTTTTGGAGAGGTTAGGCCTGACAACTCAGTGAAAGAATTTAGCTGCAGCAACTGTGCCAAAGGCAATAGAAGATTTTTATTTTCTGCCTCCTAAACATTTCTGAAATGACATCCTGTGTAGGTGTGTGTCCATGAAGGTCCCCATGAACCTGCCCAAGTCAAGCATTTGTCTCCATTAAGTCATGTGCAAAGATAAGGGCATTTCAGTAGTCAACAAGACAGCACATTGTATTTTAAAATGAAGGATTTGCAGGGTTGGCAGCTCATTTGCATGCAAGCAATGTAAATGTAGCGGAGGAGGTGTTGTAAATCACCAAAGAGCTACTTGACAGTGCCACTCTGTGAGTCTGGTTCAGAATTATTAATTAGAGCAGGCTGAGGATGGTTTGTTTGCATATCAGTTGAGCTAAGCCATGTTGGAATCCCTGTAAATAATAAAACAGTCTGATTAGGCCTAGTCATTAATTAAGTGTCTTCACTGTGAATAAACAGTGAAATCTTTCCGTTTGCCAGGGACCCCTATGACACTGTGATAAATATGCAGTTGCAAAAGCTCCTATAACATGGTTTGACATCTTCATCTATTAAATTGCAGCATTCTCCCCAGTGATGATGGGTTCAAATCCCACAGTGGATGATACATCTGCCTAGTTTTGTTCGTTAAAATATATTTCTTTGGAGGTCTCAGATAATCAGGGTTCAGAACCTGCTAGGGAAAAAGAAAGGGGGAAAAACTTGTTAAAACTCCAAACTGCAGTGTTCAATCATCTGTATAGGTGGGGTTTTATTGGTATAACAATGCAGAGGATGATTTTAAAAATGGTTTTATTATTATATGGATGTAAAAACCAGTTGTTATTTATTTGACTAAAATGTTGTACATTTAAAACCCAGTTACACTTGCCTCAGAGGTTGGTACTTGAATGGCTGTTTCTGGATTTAGCATCCACTGCCCATCAGTGTGGAGTAAGACAAAGAGATAATTTTTACAAATGCTATTTTTTCAAACTGAAGACAAAGTTAAAGGCAATTAAATCTCATGCTCCAAGACATGAATTGATCACTGTAGGTGACCAACAAGGAGATTTTCTCCTCTTATGCACTGCTGAACAATTGGCGAGGTGCATTATGGGGATCTTTCATCTTCTGAAAATTTGAATATTGGCAACTTTTGCAGTCAGGATATTAGACTAGTAGGCAGATCAATGAGCTGAGCAGACAGTGATGAGTTCTATTTTCTTGTGTAACATTCAAGTACTGCAAGCAGCACATGAACATTGTCTCCTGGAAAATAAGGTAATTTTTATTGTTTCAATGACAGGACAGAGATCTACTCTGTTCCCATAAAAACTGATGGCCTTGTCCCCAAATATTCCCTCTGCATTATTCTCCTTGTGCTCAGCCACAGCAGACAGGGCCAACACAGCCTTATTTACCCATCATTTTGGTGTTCTGATACTCAAAACAGACAATTTAAAGGTGCTGAGATAATTACAATGCTGAGCATGAGCATTTGAATAGGTGGGAGACAGATGACTCAGTGAGATCAATCTATTGATCTCAAGATATTCTAAGTATTTAAGTGCCATGCAACAATTAGAGGTATTTCTGAGTATGCAATAAATGACTTTATTCTGACAGGCTCTCTTGTTTCTTTTATACATAATAGAGACTGAGAATGCCACTGAACTTAGAATAGCTTTTAGGAAGACAGTGCTCAGCAGAGTTTGGTGCTGACATTCTTGTGTACGGGTAAACAATCAGCCAGGTGGCAGGAGATCATTGCAATTATTGTTGCGGCAAGTAGCAGCCCCTTGAATCCTGAGATTTACTTGAATGTTGTCAAATAGATTATAGGCCTCAATATGAAATTAATAAAGAGATATACATACATGTGCAACAGATGGATCAACTCCTGTTTGATACAGACAAAGAAACAGAATCCACATTGGTTCCTTGATGCCCATCAGAAAAGGACAGCAACGACCATGAGGCTTGATGACTTACTTGTGGAGACCACCATGGATGCCCAAAGTCCCTCCCTACAGTTGTCACTTTCATATTCCAAAGAGACCCTAACAGGCAGCTGTTGGCAGCATTCCTCTCTACTGCAGTGATTCCAGCGAAGTAGCATGGGAAAGGCTTATTATAGGTTTGCTGAGAGACCTGGCCTGTGCAGAGATTTGCAGCGATATTCAGTATGCTGATGTCACCCAGCTGGCACAAGAGAAGGGATTAACCAACGTCTAGACACGCTCAAGGCTTGCAGGGGACTGGCTATTTGCAAATGAGTCTGGAAGAGACTAAGACAACCTTGGTGGGCTGAGCAGAGAGGCAGGGAGAAGTCCTGCCAGAACTTCTGTCCCTGCTGCTCGCTGAGGGAACATGACTGCTGGTGGTGAGGCAGGTGGAGAATTTACGTGTGTGTTGAGAGTCTGGGCTTCTCCTCCTGGACATTGTCCAAGGAAGCTGTGTTAGTCTGTGCATGAGGAGCGGAAGCAGCTCTTCTCGTTTCTGTTAGACTTTCCCATTACTATCTGCACCTCTATTGCCTGCAGATACGGCTGCCATAATTCTGTCTGATAACCTGCTGTGGACTCTACTGTTGCTTTTTATCCCTGGTTTCAACAGCCTGAGGGATCACATGCTCTCAGTTATGATTAACTGATCCCTTTGGGCTGGAGCTCCTTTGCTATAAAAGCAGGGAACTGTCAATGGAGTAGGCATCCCTGAGTATGGCATTTATTCTCCTTTGAGACCTTTGGGACTGCATGAGTTTTAAGTTATTAAGCCTTTGGCCACATCACAAGCCATGTCTTTTTTTTTTCTTTTTTTTTTTTTTTTTGGTTTTGCAGAACAAATAGCCTGGGAGCTGGAGAGGTTTGAGTTTATTTTATTGTCTCCTTATCTTGCCAACATGCTTTGTCAGGTAGGATGAGCTGTCTTTTTGTGTGTGTGTCTGGAAATGTGCATTTCACCCAGAAAAGAGAATGACCCCCAAAGAACTTTTTGCAGAGCTAAAGAAATATGTAATTTAGAAAGCCTCTCCTTCCCCATAGAGCTCAGTTAAGGCACATTTCAGCTCTCATTAAAACTGATGGAAAGCCTCCTAGGTACTTCAGTAGCATGGAATGAGCCTATTAATTATTATACTTCTCACATTCTGGGGATGCATACCCGTGCTGCACAGTCCTCACAAAATATACCACAGGCAGATGTGGGAGTTTATGATAACTTTATTTCAGTTGATGGAACAAAATGGCATTACAGAGAAATTTCAAGGTAAGTCTTGCACACTATCACAGCAATTAGCACTGGATCACTTCAGCTTGATCATCCTTCATACGCAATCAAGACCTTCCACTGGCATCTCTGAATTTAGTCCTGTCAGGTTACTCACACACTTGCCTTGTACACTGAAGGAATGGTTTGGAGTTTGCTTTTCATATACGGTCAGGTCTTCTAAGACAATAAGAAAGTGTCATCCACTACAAGTAACTGCATCTGGGAAAGGAGAGCAAAGGGCCGTGTCCTGCTTTGTGTAGCAGACCACACATTTGGCACTCTAACAAAAGGAAAACATGCACTGAACTGCTGAAAACTCCACAGAAAAATGCAGGATTTGTTTTGTTCTCTAGACCAGCTCCTCCTCCTTTTCCCAGCTCCATCTTTTTTAACAGAAAAGATTTCTAGCTGTGAGAATAGCCTTCCCAATGCAAATGACAAACAGTTTTGTTAAATTCACAACCAAGCAGACAGGGAAAAAAAAAAAAAAAAAGCCTGGGGAGACAGATCCAAATGTCTCTCAAGTGACAGAGACTCCTATTAACTTCAGTGGTCTTTGGATCAAAAACTGAAAAAAGCTTTATTATCACATGATTGTCTTAATGGAGAATATTTTTTCTGATGCCTAACAATCATTTACACACCTCAAACCTCTGTAAAAAAGCACATAATGATATACTAATAATATCCCTCAAATGTGCCCATCTAGTGTGGCTGGCACATCCCTTTAAATAGATATTACATGGGAAATTGTTCCTGGAACACATGCTTATTCAAGCAGCAGTAAGGTCCATTAAATACCAAGCCAAGACATCAGTGTCTGATGGTGTTGCCTTTGTTTGAGAACTGGTAGAAAAAGAAATAGAAACTTTACAATTCTACAGAGGAAGCAATGAAGGCCAATGAAAACTTTCAGTTGTCTCTCTGCTTTACGGTATCTGTGCATTGGTTAATTCTGATCAGACCTACAAGTTTACATTTTCCAAAAATGAATCTCATTTTTTCTCCTAGTCATGCTTCTAATCTCTAGGCTCTTCGGTAGTATTTATCTCCCCTCTCTGGTGCCTCCCAATTTATTACCACCTGCAAATTTTGTTAATGCATTTCATTTACCCTCTGTACTATCACATAAAAGAGGGCAATAAATTAGATGTTGCTGTGGTTTTACTTGGGTGGGCAGCCGAACTTCACCACAACTGCTTTCTCACTCCCCCTCCTCAAAGAGGAATGGGGAGAAAATATGATGAAAAGGGCTCAAGGGTTGAGATAAGGACAGGGAGATCACGCAGAAATTATTGTGATGGGCAAAACAGACTCAGCATAGGGAGATAGTAAGATTTATTACCTATTACTAACAAGCTAGAGAAGTGAGAAACAAAGGAAAGAAACCAAAATAAAAAACCACCTTCCCCCCCATCCACCCTCTTCCACCTCCTCCCCCCAAGCAGCGCAGGGGAATGGGGGAATGGGGGTTATGGTCAGTCTATAGCGCTGCTTCTCCGCCGCTCCTTCTCGGTCACTCTCGTCCCCTGTGCTGTGGGGTCCTTCCCATGGGATGCAGTCCTTGGTGAACTGATCCGGTGTGGGCTGCCCACAGGCAGCAGCTCTTCAAGAACTGCTCCAGCTATGGGTCCGTACCACAGGGTCCATCCCTTAGGAGCGAACTGCTCCAACCTGGATCCCCCACGGGCAGCAGCTCCTGCCAGGTCACCTGCTCCTGCATGGTCTCCTCTCCACGGGCTACAGGTCCGGCCCAGAATCTGCTCCGGCAGGGATCTTCCACAGGCTGCAGTCTCCGTTGGTGCAGGTCCACCTGCTCCACTGTGGTCTCCTCCACGAGCAGCAGCGTGGAACCCTGCTCCACCGTGGTACTCCATGGGCTGCAGGGGCACAGCCTGCTTCACCATGGTCGTCACCACAGGCCGCAGGGGACTTCTGCTCCGATGCCTGGAGCACCTCTCCCCCTCCTTCTTCACTGACCTTGGTGTCTGCAAGGCTGTTCCTCACTCCTCTCACTCTCCCAGCTGCTGTGTGGCACAGCATTTTTTTTTCCTGTCTTAAATATGCTCTCACAGAGGCACAAAACAACATCGCTTATTGGCTCAGCTCTGCTCAGCAATGGTGCCCTTATCAAACATGGGGCAGCTTCTAGATCCTTCTCACAGAAGCCACCCCTATGGCCCCCTGCTACCAAAACCTTGCCACGTAAACCCACTACACATGTTAACTCTGTAGAGGGTTGGAGTGTAAGATTGGCCCTAAAACATTCCTGCTGTTGTGCTTTAGTCATCTCCCTTCAGAGTGACCCTTCCAAATACAACTGTTTACTCTCGTCTGGATGCCTCAGTAGTTTTTCATCCACAGGCCAATATTTCTCAACGAACAAACTGAACTCATTTTGAGAAGAGTGATGGGCTCCAGGCTGCTTAACTCCTACCTATTGTGGACAGTAGTCCCTAAAGACTATGAGGCCCCAAACAGGAATGGGCTTCTACAGCTTTTTTATGCTGTAGACACTTGAGACCATTAGATGCCATTTAGACTGAAAGTTCCTGGTCTGCCTGATTTCCTTCCCATGCTCTGAGGTGTCCACTCTGGTGGGATGTTTCCCTCTCAAACATTTGTTATAGCCCAGGTTCAGGCCTGAAAATCATAACTCTTAACCTAGAAACCTAAACCGGCAGCCAGCACCAAGTCCCCAGTGCTAGCTCTCAACTTCATTAAAGAAAGCATTGTGTTCTTCAGCTTGGAGTTATTTCTGGGAGTGTGTTGACTTTTTTAGTAAATTTTCTCCAAAATTTCTCTGAAAAAGATTTTAGCAACTCTAAATCAAAACACAGTTTCAAAATCAAGACATTTTTGTCAAAATCTTTTTTTTTTTTTTTTTTGAATGAGAGACATTCAAAACAGAGAACACTTTTGTTTTTAATTCTGACTTGGATAAGGAATATTTTTCAGAAATCTCACCAGTTTCTGAAGGCTTTCTACCCACCTTCATGTTGATTAATTATTCCTGATGCTTTCGTTTAGGTTTTGAATCTCCATGAAAGGCCCTTTAATCCAGGCTCCCAAATACAGATTACATTCTTTGAAAGCTCTCTATTTGTATGATCATCTATGTATATGACTGTATTTACAAGTGTGTGTGACTATGAATAACTGTATGTCTGGAGCCAGTGGCCTCAAAAACAATAGGAATACACCATTACAGAAAAAAATACAGAAAAAATTCTCTGAAGTCACAGTGAGGGGGAGATGCAATCTGTTTTATAGTACACTTGCAAAAATATTTATGCCATAGCATAAATATCATAAAACAGTCTAGTATAAATATAACATTTTGCAAAAAGCCCAGTGAATTAAACAAAGCTCATTTTTGACTAACAGTTAATAGTAAAATAAGATATGCATTCTGGGTGCTGGAAAAGGAAATTGAGCACTCCTGGAAAATCCAAGAGCAAGAAAGAAGTCATTAAGTTTTTTCAAACAGGCTTTTCTCAGTCTCTGAGATCTGGTGACTCTACTAAAATGTGTATACTTAGAAGCTGGCCTTATGAAGGAAAACAAATTAAGATTTTTTGAAGCAAAGCAGAAGCCCAATGAATCTTGGAGGGGCAGGATGGCTGACTGTCTATGTGATATCCCAGACCAGTGCCAGGGTCACTCTGTGGCAACTAATGGAACATGTCTGATGTGCCAGAGAGGGGAATCAGATCTGCTAGTGATGAAGGAAAAACAGAGAAAGAAAAGAAAGAAAGTGTTGTCATTGTTGAGACTAGAGATGGGCTAAATTACTGGAGAGAACAACAATAAACCAGTTCCCTGGCTGTCTGCATTAGAAGAATGTCCCCTACCAGCCCTTGATGAGACGTGATGAGGATGAGATGCAGGCAGCAAGGATGAGGCATGATGAGATGAGCTGCAACCAGCAAAGCTGTCCAGCTGATACTGGCACACCAATATCAAACTAACTATCCAGTCAGTACTACAGTGTGGGCTTCGTGGTGGCAATAACAAAATTAAAATCTATATGGAATAAGGAAACAGCTGCAACATTATTTAGATACAAAGAACCATATAATTTCATGGTTTAAAAATTAATCTATTTCTTCAGTACTGACTACAATGTATTTGCTAAGCAGGCTGCCGGACACATGGAGGTTATTTGCATTATATAGATACCAACACACCAGAGAGGATTTTGCTATCAGGAAGCCAAATACACTATAGCAAGGTTTATCATTTTGTCTATGCTTCAACTGTTCTTCACTTGGAATATCATCATTTAAAATGATCAAAACAGTAAAACCCAGCCCCTCTACCCAAGAGTGCCTGAGCACATTCTTACCTTTACACAGAGTTACCTCTGAGAAGCTGCCAAGACTCTCAAAGAACTGGACAAACATCACAAGTTATGGTCATGTCTCTGGAGAATGTGTAGACCACTCTTCTTTCCTGGAGAACACTTTACATCTTCAGAGCAGTAGATACCAAGGACTGGAATTTTAAAGATATTCAGACATCAAACCCATTGATTTTCACAGAAGTTAGTTGTCAAAGTGTCATTAAATGTACACTTTGCAGATTTTATCCAGGAAAAGTCTCCATAGGTACAGAAACGGAGACAATTCTGAGGCCTGGCAGCATTTATGCAGCTACTACAACATGCATCCCTTTGTGGCCTGTATGTTTTACTGAAGAAATTCCTATAGTGTTGTTGACGCTGCATATAGCTTGAGTAACAACATTCAGGGATGCACTGTACTGTGCAGATGCCCTATAGGATGCTGTGGCATGTGACTGAGGAATATAGACAGACCTTTATACAGACGACTCAATGGAGAATAATAATGCAATACAAACTTCCTCACAGTGAGCTGTTTTAGATGAACACTTGCAGTCTACCACATATGATTGACAGTGAAAAGTCTTCCTGAGTCCTGAGAAAAACAATTTGTGTATATATACTGCGATGCTGTCTCCCCCAAAAGAGAAATGTCATCCTCATAAACCTCTGAGAAGTACCCAGAGCACTTACTTTTTCACAATGTCAAATATAACACAGACAGATCTGAAGGCTGGTTATCTTTTTGCCTTCATGGTTTGGGAAGCTGGATGGAAGCAGAAACCCTGCAAGGATAGTTTATTTATTACAAGCTAAAACATACTGCTTAAAGCCACATTCAAGTCCATTCCTCTGCAAACAGGAGGAGGAAAAGCAGTCAACCAAGGATGTGACCAACAGAACCAAACTCCTCCTTTATTGGCCACATCGACAAGACTTTAGACATATGAAACTGTCAGAAGAATGTTTTCTAATGTGTGAGACATCTTCCACAAACTATGTGCTCCTGATCTTCTGTACTGTGAAAGAAAGTCTTACTATCAGCTCCCAGATTAAAATGTGTCTTGTATAAAGGGAATGTGAGAGGAAAGATTGCAAATCAGTGCAGAAACCTATTTTTAATAGTGGCTAAAGCCAGGGGAAGTATTTGTTCTCCTGCTGCTAATATGCCACTTGCAATACACCAGTCTGATTCCAAGGAGAGACTCTATTCCACTGGCAAAGGTTGAGTTGGTACTGGTGACTACAAATGGGTACTGTTTTAATATGGTTAGGAGAATATATGCACAGTTTTCCTTACCAGAATGGAAATCAGTGACTATGTCAAGAACTATGTTTATCAACCTTCTGGACTGAGAGTTTCTCATGTATTTCCATAATTTCCCTAGAGGAATCTACTGGTTAAGACAGCAAATGCTGTTTGTGTTTTCTTCCCAAATGACTCTCAGGTCTCTTGCAGGTGATCTCCAGAACATATTTACATGAGGAGTACAGATAACTCTGGGTCTCTCCCAGAGACCCAGGCTACCCAAGGCTGAGCTGACCTCCTGGGTATGTATCAGATGCAGTAATTAGTCCACCTGCAGTCCTGTACAACAGTTTGATGTATCTCAGAAGGCAACCTTGGAACGTTCTTTCTTCCTGACACAGTAGTACAGCATAATGGTAGAAAAAGGTTTATCTTTGTAACATGGCGTCTTACTGGGCTTTCAGCACAGAGCAAAACATTATGACAAATAAAAATGACAGATAAGTTAAAAAGAAATAGCATTATCACAAAGGTCACTCTGCACCAATGATTTGCACGTGAACACAAATAAGACTGTTACTAGGTCTTGGACATGATCCTGCAAGGATGCATGTCTTCCGAGATGTTTGACTCCTTCTGTCCTCTTTGAAGAAACTCAGCACCTTGCATAAAGACATCTGTCTGTAGTAAATGATAATGCGGCCAGCAACAGCAGATGTGACAAGCACAAACATTTTGAAAGGTAAAAAAGAGTTGCCACGAATCAGAAAACCAGAACCACTTTTGTCACTGGTTTCTAAAATACCAGTAAAGGTTTGGATTAACTCCAGCTAGAAACTCCATTGTCAAAACAAACAAGCTAAAAAGTGCTTTCAATTTTGAGCTAGAAATATTTGCTGTGCTATTTGCATATGGCAAATCCTAATGTAACCTAATGGTAAAAGGGGGAGAAGGAGGTTTCTCAGGGTGCACAAGTGAGAAACTGATTAAAGAAACTGTGATCATATTTAGATGACTTTTAAGAATTGCACAAGACCTTCAGTTGGACACTTACCTTTCCATTTTATTAAATGTTACAAAATTATTATCTTTCAATAAAAGGAGAGACTTAGTGACAGAATTTCTCTCTAAATTAATGGCAAATAAAGCCTTTCTACTTCTGTATAATAAATTTGATTACACAGCTCTAGCCTTTTACTTATAAAATTCATGACCATTGAGCAGCCAAAGAAGTGAAGGGATTCTAAAGAAATATACAATTTTAAATATCATACAACTGAAAAATTTTAAACATCTTAGCCATCTGAAATGCTGTTTACATACTGTGTGATGCAGATATACTTGTTTTACTGACTATTTAATGTCACTGTAATCAGCAATAAAACATTAAAATTATGGCACAGGAGCTGGAGGGGAAAAAAAAAAAAAAAAGGTTTTCTATCATTTTTATCACCCTGATTTACATACCTACATAAATATTTGGAGATTCTGCAAAGAAAAGGTAGAAGCTGAGCAGCTAAAGCAAAAAAGCATAGTGTTATTGATGTCTACAACCACCTCACCTGTCTGACCTGCTATTAAGATCTGACCCATTCATCTGCATTAGAAATACAAATACAGATAATGAGAGCTTTCCACAGAAGGACCCAAAAGAAGTAAATTTCCTTCAAGATGTAATTTGAATTTAATGGCTTGTCCATGAAATAAACAAAGCATCATAAAAAGAGAAAGCTTAATGATGCACAGTGAATCAAGAAAATGTATGATGTGCCAAAGAACTCTTTAATCTTAACAGGCTCCTGTCTATATTTACTGCGACATGTCAGAAAAGCTGAGCTCATCATGCTACTTTTTCGGTAACATCGTGATGCAGACTTTTAACTGGAACAATCAATTTTGATTGCTGTTCCCCATTGCTTCATACTGGAGGCTGAAATGTGTTTTGCTGGTGAAAATTACTTTGCAATTTTTCCTTCTGCTTTGCAGAGTGGTCTGTGTCTCTTCTCTTCTTACATGCTGAAAAGGAGTTCATCCTGCTTTTATTGGTTCAGGTGTAAATCCATATTTCCCCAGAGCAATTAAAGAAAAGGAGAATTTGGCCTGACCTGAGGAAGATGAATATTTTTTGTCTTCTAATGCCAGTATTAGGTAATCATACTAGCTTGGTTTAATACTAGACTCCGATGCTATCCTTAAAGTAAAAAGAAACCAATTTCTTCTTTCACCTCTGCACTATGCCACATCAATTTTCATAGTGCAATCTTTTTTTGTACTATGGAGGAGCGTAATTCAAACCTACTCAGATTTCTGACTTTGCTGTAAATTAATCTTGCCGATGCATGTCTGACACTTGAACTAGGCTGTATCTTCCACTTCTTCAGCAGCCTGCATGACATCAAAATGCTACTCATACTGTGCACTGCTGTTTCTTATCTAGATTATGATGATAAAACGAAGACCAGAGGAAAAGGTAAAATGCCAAAAAGACACTCTGTGGTGTTTTCATAGCTTGTTCCTATCATCCTCCAGTTCAAAAACCCATCTACCAGAGCTCTGAGCTGTCACAGGCTGTGAGAATGGGTGACAAGAAAATCTATTTGTCTTGGCTGTAATGACAGTTTAAAACTCCAGCTCTTTTATTATATGATTGCTCTTATGGATATAATGGACTTGATTTTCCTCTCGGTTACCTGAGTATAAATCAGGATTATCTCCTTGAAATTGCACCAACTTAGTGCAGAATCAGGCTCACTCCCAAACATGTTGCTCAAGTGAAAATGTCGTCCTTTGAAATTACATTTTCCAGAATTAAGATACTGTGGGTTCAATGGAGAACAGAACCATACTTCTACGGTGTCCGGTTTCTCTTACTACCAGGACTCTTAATACCTTGAAATTTTACCAATATATTAATTACAAGAGGCAATGGGCACAAACTGGCACACAAGACGTTCCATCCAAACATCAGGAAGCATGTCTTTACTGTGTGGGTGACGGAGCACTGGCACAGGTTGCCCAGAGAGGCTGTGGGGTCTCCTCCTTGAAGATCTTCAAAAGCCACCTGGACGTGGGCCTGGGCAACCTGCTCTAGGTGGCCCTGCTTGAGGAGGCATTTGGACCAGATGGCTTCCAGAGGTCTCTTCAAATCTCAACCATTCTATGATTGTGAGATTCTGTGAATTTCAAAGTTAAAAGTGTGAACATGCCAGAAAATGGTTTCAGCATTAGCCTACTCTGAAGAAAAAGATTAGCCTCCATTTCTCTGCTAACTAAAAACAACGTGTTAAGGTAAGTCTAAGGAAGATTGTACTAGAGTAGGAAAGTCCTCGGTGAGCATGCTACAGCTACAATAACCCCTAAACTCCCCCAGCAAAGGCTGTGGAGAGGATGTAGTCAGACAGGGGAACAGCTATGCATGCCTGTGCCTCAGGGAACCCCAGCAGCCCCCAGATCTTCCTCAGCAAGCCCAGGCTGTCATCGGGGCTCTTGCCCTGTGTTTCACCGGTGAAGATTACAGACATTTTCAATATGCTTTAGTCAGAGCCAAGGGAACTGGCAGAAGCAGACAAGGACTAGGGAAATGAAAGGGTTACTTAAAATTACCTTTGCATACATGTAACATCTGAATCCTGCTGAGCATTTCTTTGTACTAACCTGGGACCTGTTCTATGATATTCCTTGAAGAGAGTTGTTCCAGAGAGGGTATTTCCAGGAATTAAATTGTAGCCTATTTAGTTCCAAGGAATCCACTATAAGTAGGTAATATGTTGTTAACAGAACACCAAAAAAAATTTGTTGTAGGGCTGTGGGAAGAGAAAAGAGAGAGACGTCAGCATTACCTGACATTGGTGTTTTTCTTCTCTTTAATGCTTCCCAAGAAAGTTTCCCTTATGGTGAACCTTCCAGAGGAAAAGCTGGTTTTCTACTGCAGTGGGAGTTAAAATTGCTATTTATTTGTGCTCTTTTTTCCTGTAGATACAAATAACTATGAATGATGAGTCAAATGTCAGCCATGATGCTTGGAGCTATGGCTCAGCATTAATCTTTACCCTGGCAATTTTTTCCCCTCCTTCCTTCAAATTTGTTTCATTGTAAGGGATATCCCCCTCAGCTGCTCAAGTGGGAGATCAGTTACCCAGCATCAACTTCTCTGCTGTAATCCCTCTATTTAAAGGTGAGATAATCAGCTTTTGTTTGGTTGACTTGGATCTAAGACAATCTCTGGACAAAAATAACAAAGAAGAGCCTACATGGAGAGAATGCAGAGTCTCTGCTTGCCTGAAGAGAAAGGAGGTGGCCTTTTATTCTCTTTCCAACACTGAAAATTCTCATGCCCTGCAAACCCCAGTGGTATAACTTAGAGCATTACCCAAAGACAAATGCTCCTGTTAGTAAGTGAATATCGTCTGGACAGCAGGCTCAGGAGCATGCCAGAATACTTGGCATGAGTGATCATCCCAAGAGAGAGAAAGAACAAATACTTCGTTCATCAAGTGATGGCACACAAGGTTGCTGCTTGGGGAGCTACCTTTCAACTCCTGTTGGCTGTCTTTCAGGACTGTGTGCTTTGGAGGAGAGACAGAATTCTTTCTCTCTCTCCTTCTATCCTTCTGTTTCTTTCCTACCTTCCTTCCTTCCTTCCTCCCTTCATTTCAGAAAAAATCACTGGACAGAAAACTGTTGAGAGAAAGTGTTTTATGTTTGCAGAAGTTGCACATCATACACAGGAGGCATGAAAGCCACCAGGCTGTATCAAAACATCTCAACAGTGGCCGGGCATTTCCACAGTGGATTGTATTCCTGTATCTCTTCTCCTTAGATCTTTCTTCAGAAGAGGCTCACATGAGTAGGTAATGGACACTGAGTTTGGGCTACTCCCTGCTAGGAACTGAGATCCCTCAGGAGATGTATTCTAGCCAGAGATTCTCGGCCTCAGGAAACTAAAAAAACCCACAAGGTATCAGATCAAATTTCCACAAGGTGGTGAGTCTCTTCAGAAAAAGATAGTGGAATGCTGAGCTAATACAAAATGAGCAGTTTTGTTATCTCCAACAGATGTTTCACTATGCAATTCTATTTCATGCCTTTGATATTTCAGGTATTCAGTTCTATTTGGGAGTAAGCAAACACTAATACATCAGAATTTTATCAAGGCAGAAATTCACATTTTAGGGCTATGTTAGGATGATGGGCCTGAAGAGAAAAGTTCTGTTCAGTGTTTTCCTCTAGGAAATTGCAGGTGTTTGTTCAGGGAACAAATAAGTTTATTTGTGCCCCTATAGCAGGGTTCCTGGTTATGGTTGGGTTCAGTAGATGTTATCATACAAGAAACATACTGGCTCTTCAGACCATAAAATATGATGCTTTGTATGTCTGTGTCTGTGGGAAGTTAAGGGAAAACACATCTGGAATAGAAGAAAAAAAAAAAAGTAAGTGTTGCTAAATGCTTGGGTTCATGAACTAGTTGAACAAGGCAACACAGGATAGACCTGCCTGCAAGCTCCTATAGGTTCACTTGGAAATGTCAAGGGACCACAACAGCCCCTGAACAGTCACCCTGGCAGAAGAACAGTCCATTGTCTCCAGTGTCTCCCCACCCTGATGTGTGGACCTGCTGGTGGTGAGATGGAGCTTGGCAGGGAGGTGTGCAGGAAGGAATTCCTCCAAAGGGAGGGGTCAGAGGTATATGACCTTCCCCTGCCTTGCAATCTTATGATTGCACTATTACAGATTCAAACTTGGCAAATGCAAAAGTTAAGGTTCCTATGGCAACAGTTATCTCTACTGCGATTCATGCCTTGTATACTTATCATACACATTTAGTGTCAAAGAGGAATATATTACATGACACATTTAACAAAGACAGAACAGAAAATACTCCAGCTGTGGAATGCAGCCAAGTTAAAGATTACTAAAGAAACCTTGATTTTTGGACTGCTTGACCTTTTCTATTTTAACTGTAAAACTTTATGGTTACATTAACAAAGATTTGTACTTATTATCTGCCACCTCATCCTTCAGATGGTAAGGGCATTCTCCAAGCAGAAGAAATGTTCTGTTCCCTAGATACAGTCTATCTTCTACTAAAGTCAATGTTCATTGTCATTTTCCACTGGTGGGCTTAGTTTCACTTGTAGTCTTTCTGGGAGAGGAATTAATGAATATATTTAAAAAAGAATACTGGTGAAAATTTCAGTGAGGCAATGTCAGTGCAGGTAGCTATCTGCTTTAGTCAGTTTTGCAATTCCCTAATCTCTCAGAAATATAAGCAGAATTGGATGAAATTACATGATTTTTTGTCACATAGTTTTGATGCAGAAACATGGGTTTATTTGTCCTTTCATCATACATATAGGAACGGCCCTACCAGCTCAAACCAAAAATTCAGCTCTTTCAACATCTTGCTATCAACAGTGACTGACAACAGGTTTCTGAGGAAGAGTATAGGAACAAAGAAAGATATGGAATGACTTTCTAGTTTTTCTCAGCCTTAAGCAAACTATGCCTCAGGAACCTCATGAAAAAGATTATTATTTTTTTAATTCCTGTTGTGAAACTGTCAACTGATTGGATTCATTTGATGTATAAGAAACAATGGGCTATATTCAGCCCTGAAAGCAGTGGGTATCAGTCTACCCATTTCAATGGAGTATTTCACAGACAAAATTGTGCTACATGACCTACTGCCTACATGGTTTCCTTGCAAACACAATCAATTTCCCTAAATCTGTGCAAAATGAGGATAAGTAAAAGAAGAATGCAGGTAGATGTTCCAGAATTTCCATCTCCATGCACTTGTGTCCTTGTTGACAGCTGCTCAATGTCACTAGAAGCCACTGTCAGATCAGATTGGCATTGCCTTGCTCATTAAGCCCACATTTCAGATGGTGTAACCTGTCACGGCACTGTCAATTGATGTGAACTGATTTGCTCTAACCAGAGCTTGGAGCAATTTGAGGGCAGTGCCTGGCATTACACAATGCACAAGGCAATGACAAACAATAGCCACATAAGAGTGCTTCCAGTGGTACTAGATGAGCCAAATCTATAGGTAACATAAAATGAAACAATTTCTTTGAAATCAGTGGGGTACACATCATTTATATTAAATCAACATCTGACAAGCAACATAGACACTAAAACAAAGAGATCTTTGCTGCCTTCAACAACAAACACAACTTTCTTCAAAAGGGGTAGCACCTCTGTAGCTGATATGAATCTGTGAAGCAGCTCTTATAAAACCCTACAGGGCCTGGACCTTCGTCCACAAGAAGCTAGAATGGCAAAACTCTTTGTCTTGTGACCTAACAGAGGTGTATCGGTGGCATATTTATTATGGAGTGCACTTGTCTTGGGTAGAGCTGCTCTTTCAGAAGCTTCAGATTTGGCTCCAACTGATTTATTTGGATAATATATTTATTATCTCTATGGGCATGATTAAAAAAAAAAAATCAGAATTTGAGGTGTTTAGTCTGGGGGGCTGGTTTGAAGAGAGCTGATTTTGAGAAACAACTAAAAATTAAATGATGGGAACAAAATAATCAATCCTAAAGGAAACAAACAAACTGTCCTTCCTCGAGGTGTTAGGCATCCTTAACTGCACCAATTTCACTAACTTTATCATCATGGTAAGAGTGGAAAAATAGATTTTTATAGCTATTATGACAGTTTTGTGCTGTGGTTTCTTGAGAGTTTCACTAATTTCACTTCTGCAAATCATTATTTCCCCACATGGGAGTCTCCCAGACAGACTACCCAATGCAGGTATGCAGTACCTTCCGTGCCCTCTGGCACTCCCAGAAGATGCGCAGTGTGTATGTGGGTATGAGTGTATATGTATGCAAGCTGTACCAAACTATGCAATGGTTTATTTACCTGTTCTTTACTCATGGCTTCCCTGGAAGTTAGATACATGCATTTCTTACACAAGAGCATTGCTCTTGTATCCACTTGGATAAAAGTAAAGTAAGATAAGATTTAAGTAAAAATTACATAATCATGCTAACTACCATGCCCCAAAATGGCTGTTATACAAGCAAAAGACTTTGAAATATAACCCTAAGTATCATCAATACACTTTGTGAACAAATTCTTTGCATAGAGTTATGATCATTGTATGCAACAGCTATAGTGCAGTATACTTGAAAGATAGGTTTTGAAACAACATCTTGTTTAATGGGACTATAACATCTCTAAAGGAAAATATTAGTTATTTAATATCAAAGAAACAACATAGATGCATACGCATTGATACAAAGGTTGTCTTTGCCCTAAGGCTCTCATGGGCTGAGATTTGGAAGCGTCTGAAAAGGCTCACTCTAATTTCTGCAGATAACTCTTTCTACATGCGACCAGGTATGATTAGCTCTTGATACTCATCTCCATATACCTACACCAAAACAAGTTACCTAGATTTCTTGGATTGCCTAATTTAACATAAAAGAGAGCATCAATTCATAAAAGAGGATAATAAAGCTGCTTGAATGTGACTATTTGGGAAAATCTGACGTTTCAATTATAAAAAGTTGTTCCTTATTGTAGTATTATAATCCTGGCCCACAGATTGGCCATTCTGGCCATCTGTTTCTTTTCTCTCACCCTCACAGACAAGAAATGTCTTTGCTGACGGTGGGTCAATATTAGTATTTAATTTGCTTGACATACACTTGAAAAATATCTGCCACCTCCGTCAAGTCTGAGGTGATCTACACTGATTCCTGCCATTATTGCAACTTCTAACTTAAGAAACAGTTTCTTCCTTGCAGACAAGCCCCCTTGCCAACTGACAAAATCTCAACAACATACTCCTGGCAATGACCTCCTGGTCATAAAGGCCTATGTACCAAGCTGTGCAATCTGTACTCAGATTAAATTGATTTCCTGATTAAAGAAAATATTTGAAAGCTATGGAGTGGGAGCATTGCCTGGCTCCATCTCTGTTTCCGTAGCAAGTCTAAATAAGAATAACAGGAGCCACATGGGATCCAACTGGGTTGCAGTTTTCCATTGGGCAAAGATGGCAATTTATACCTAATCTTTTTCTTTCTTTTTTTTTTTTTTTTTCCCCTAACCATGTATTAAACCATGTGAGGGGCCCTCCCTTTTATCCCATGACTGATTAACTTCTTTAAGACCTTTTGGTGATGTGAATAGCTTTCTGAAAACCCAAGTCCACTATATCAGGCAGCACACCCTCAGCCTGATTCTCATTAACTTCTTCAAAGGATGCTAATGGATTTGTAAGGCATGTTTTCTCTCTACAAAATGATGTGTTTACCAATTCTATTTTCTATGATCTGTACCAATTTGTCTGGTACAGAAATCAATTTTACTGGTCAGTAGTTTTTCAGCTCTGCTCTTTAAACTTTTTTTTTTTTTAATAGCATCACATTTGCCACTTTGTATTTCTCTGCTTTCAAGGCTGATTTCAGAAATTAGCAGTTCAGCAGTCTCATATTTTAGCTTCTTTAGAATGCTTGGTTGAACGCTACCTCGGCCTTGAGTTCTGCTACTGTTTGTTTTATTGAATTGCTCTGAAAATCTCTTCTGTGGACAATTTGATTTGAGACTGTTCTGGCTTGTCCCTGTAAAGACTGGTTCACATGTGGAAACCTCCATGACCCCTTCTGAAGAGAACATTGATGCAAATCATTCCTTTAGCTTTCTTGCCATGGGCCTAGCTTCCTGGAGTATCCCATTTACACCTTAATCATCTTCCAGGCCATTGACTTTCTAACAGGCTTCCTGTTTCTGAGGTATCTGAGAACATTCTTATTAGTCATTTCTGTGCCTTTAGGAGGTCACTTTTCAAATTTTTTTTATTTGGTTTGCCTCATTAGAGTTCTACATTCAACAGGGTAAGTTTGCTTTCTTTTATTTTCCTCACTTGGACAGGATATGCACATTCAGATGGATGGCTGTTTTACTTCTAATAGCTTCCTTTGTTCTTTTATTTAAATACACTGGCTTTTTTTCAAATTCTTTTTAGTGTCTTCTTGTTCAGTTTCTGTGTGTGTGCATGCGTGTGGTTTTTTGTTGTTTTTTAGCGTTTTTTTCCTTTTTCAGAATGTGTGATATACAGACTATACTATTCTACTAATCTAAACATTTACTTCTTTGTCCACTCCTTTTAATTATTTCTCTTAACTTTTACAGTTTTCCATTTTTAGAAATTAAACATGACAAACCTTACCTTTTTTCTTCATGTTTTCACTCCTGATATGATAATGTAAGTTAAGTATTATTGATCCAGCATCCACATACTGCTTCAGAGAACATAATATCTTTTGGGGGGTTCAGATTAGTTGCTCCAAGAAGCGGCTATTTATGTACCTCAGACTCTGAAGACCTTACTGCTACTAGAGATAAACTAAGAGAAAATTTCAAACTGAGATTTAAAATTTGCTGTGAACCATCCTTGGAAACACAATTACAGAATCATCTAGGTTGGAAGAGACCTCCAAGATCACCCAGTCCAACCTCTGACCTAACACTAACAAGGCCTCCACTAAGCCATATCCCTAAGCTCTACATCTAAACGTCTCTTAAAGACCTCCAGGGATGGTGACTACCACTTCCCTGGGCAGCCCATTCCAATGCCTAATAACCCTTTCGGTAAAGAAGTTCTTCCCAATATCCAACCTAAACCTCCCCTGGTGCAACTTCAGCCCATTCCCCCTCGTCCTGTCACCAGGCATGTGGGAGAATAGACCAATCCCCACCTCGCTACAGCCTCCTTTAAGGTACCTATAGAGCACAATAAGGTTGCCCCTGAGCCTCCTCTTCTCCAGGCTGAACAATCCCAGCTCCCTCAGATGCTCCTCAGAAGACTTGTTCTTCAGACCCCTCACCAGCTTCGTTGCCCTTCTCTGGACTTGCTTGAGCACCTTAATGTTGTTCTTGTAGTGAGGGGCCCAAAACTGAACAGAGTACTCGAGGTGTGGCCTCACCAGAGCCAAGTACAGGGGGATAATCACTTCCCTAGACCTGCTGGCCACACTGTTTCTTATACAAGCCAGGATGCTGTTGGCCTTCTTGGCCACCTGAGCACACTGCTGGCTCATATTCAGCCGACTATCCACCAGTACTCCCAGGTCCTTCTCTGCCAGGCAGCTTTCCAATCACTCATCTCCCAGGCTGTAGCGCTGCTTGGGGTTGTTGCGCCCCAGGTGCAGGACCCGGCACTTGGCCTTGTTGAACTTCATACAGTTGGCCTCAGCCCATCGGTCCAGCCTATCTAGATCCTCCTGCAGGGCCTTCCCACCCTCTAGCAGATCGACACATGCACCTAACTTAGCATGCTGCTCACACTCCCTCATAGCCCTTAACCTCTCCACCTCCTCCTTGAGCTCTGCCACCAGGCTGACCAGGTCATCCACCTGCTCACACCTCACACACACAGTGTCTCTGCCACCCTCAGATGGCAGCAACAGGCTCAGGCACTCCTTGCATCCAGAGGCCTGAACTGCCACACTTTCGACTGGGCACTCAGTCTGAGTCACCACAGACTTTCTAGAAAGCTTTCTGCCTACTGCAGACCATGGCGGTTTAGCTATACGTAGACAGCCGGTAGATGAGTTGTTCTTATGATACACCCTGCCCTGCCTCAGCGCGCACTGCCGCACCACGCTCCCTAGGGGCCGCTTTTGAAGGTCAGGGGAGGTCAGGGGAGGGGGCGCTGCTGGCTCCGCCCAGGCCTCGTCAGCCTCCCTCACGAGGGCTGCCGGGCCCTGGAGGCTCCCTCGGCTGCCTCGGTGCCAGAAAGCCCTGCCCGCCTCGATCCCCCGCGCTGCTGCACAACGCGTCTGTCCCGGAGCCGGTCGCCTCGGCGAGTGGCTGCAAAATGGCGGCGACGCCCGATTTAAATGGCCCAAAATCGCTTTTCTGTGTCTTTGATGGATGGAAAAAAGGGTTAAAAACGTGGCACGATGCTGTAAATCAGGACCCACTTACTAATCTGAAAAAAATAAGAAAGAAAGACAGCAGTGTTACCTAATATCTGAAAAACTGATGGCCCTCATGTCCTTAATCAGCTACCATTACCTGTGGTGGGAAACACATGAAGTATACTAAATCTTGAAAGATGATGTCACTCTTAGTAAGCCAATGCATTTAATGAATTCCCTTGTTTATCTCCTAGATTCAGAAAGGGCTGTGAGGTTTATAACGAACTATGAGGCAGCAAAATTGTGTATCACCTGAACTGGCCAAATTTCAGCTGGTCCAGCCCCTTTGCTGTTGTTTGCGGATAATGTCCGCAAATCTGTGGCCTGCCAGGAGAAAGGAGGTGTCCAGCCACTGCTTCTGGCAGGAGGTCTTTGCTGTCAGCGCAGAGCCTGGGACTGAAGCCACAGGGCCTCCCTTCCTCTTCACGCAGCTGGTCATACCAGCTTGCACCGTGCCGGCCACCCCCTCCGTTTTGTGGCCCTGATGCCAGGCCTGGGCTGGCAAGCTGAGCTGTGGATGCATCTGCAGATTTTTCAGGGCAAATTCAGATGCAAATAAGAGTGAGTAGAAATGTGCCTAAGGGCAGCTGCTCACCTTGAAGCTTCGCAGCCTGACCCAGCCTATAGGATGCGTGCCAACATCAGCTAGGGAAGGGAATTTTCGACAGATACCCAGGACTGCTTCTCCTTGTGCGGCTTTCACAGGCTACTTTGAACCCTGAAACTGTCATGTTAGCAATACTCCCATCGACTGACTGCTCTAAATTTGGGGTGTTATCGCAGTTTCCTAGAGGGCCTTCAAAGTGCTCTGAAAAGTCTTGGTCTAATATGCATTTCTGCTGCTGTGGCTGCCTCAGAAAAGATGGTTGACCTTTCTCAGAGCTTAGAGACCTGATGTCGTAGTTTTTTAAGGACAGAAGAGATCAGCATGTTCATCCATCATCCTTAAACATCATCCCTCTATCACCAGGAACAGACATGACCCTGGCATTAAAGCTTATTTTAAGTTATTTTAATAGCTGCTTCTCTGCATTCGTTTGACCGAGAGGAAAAATTATCAAGCTGAAACTGCTTTTCTATTTCATATTATCTTATCAACATGTTTATCTTTTGGGGTGACAGGAAAAGTAACCCCAGTACTTCTGTTTGTGAATATTCACAGAGGTAAGGGGATTTAAGCAGTTAGCGAATGGTTTGAAGGAAAATTTAGATCCCCTTTACAAACATCATTATGTTGATGGAAATTCTCATTTTTATGCAAACCTTTTCCCTATAATAATTTACTTTAAAAAATCTTCCTTGTATTATTTCCAGCTATCAGAATTAATCAGCCAGGTATACGCTAAACTCTGATACAGGGCAATGGCAGTATATGGAGAAACAAGCATAAATTATGTCACTAGTGAGTCCAGAAAAGGATTGCAGTGATAAGGGAAGATGAGCTGAAACATTTATTTCACCTTATCTCCTACTCGTAATAAAATAAAAAAAGAATGAATAACAAATAATTCTTTTTATAAAGAACCAGCTTTGTTTGCCTTTCCCTGCTGTACCCATAAAAAGTCCTCACCAGCAAAGTGTAGCACTTGAGTTCACATGGTTTCATCCCAGGGACATTTGACTGTCTCTACATCGTGTGACTTTAGATCATACTCATTTTCTAAAGTTTAACTTTTTGTATCATGAAAGTCCCATGTGGTATGCAAGCATTTTCATTTAAGGCAAGTAAGCTGTCTTCATGAACAAGACTTCTGGATCTACAAAACCACAGTGTCAGTAGATAAGTCACGGTGTGAGCTAGCATGGATATCTGGGAAGTCAACGTACTCGCCAGGCACTGCTGAGGCTGCAGTTGTGGCATTTGTGCCTCTACCTCTATTTTTTGCTCATTTTGTTGTCAGAGAACTTACCTCACTAGTCGTCCCTGCCGCACAAACTCTGTGAATCTAGCACAAGCATTTTAAGAAGGGAGGGTTAGTGCATCCATGTTTCTGTGGGCATGTTCACAAGGGCAGAGTCATGTTTTCAGCAGGAACAAACATATTTGCACTAGTACTGAGCAAACCAGCTTGGGCAGCAGCAGCAGCACACTGGGGCACTGGGAGCTCAGGATAAATTGGACAAATCTGCCCAGAAATGATGAGTACATGCTGAGGCAGCTGCTATGCACTGAGGTCCATACTGCAGAGCATCGTTCTAGTGGTACCCAGGCACCAGAGGTGCCTTTGCCCTTGCTGCAATGACACCTCTGATTACAGTGTAGGTGTTTTTTTGCTGCTAGATACATCAGTGTGTTGAGACTGTTTTGTGCTGCTCTGGGGACATGAAGCAAAAGTAAATAAACATTTACCAGACAGTTGAAATGGCTGGTAATGGCTACTAATTATGTAAGTCAAATAAAATAACTGGTGTTTGAATGACTGACCTTTAATTTCTGTAACTCAGAGAGCATCCATTTGCTACAACATTCAGACCTCAGCTATGGTTACGTGGCTAAACTTGCTTTATTATTCAGAAATTCCTCTTTCTGCCTGCCATAGCTTAGAGCCAAGAATTTTTCAACAAAGTTTATTACCACTTTCTCTGAATTTTAACCCCATGATGCAGGGTTTATAAGTGGGTGCTTTTGAGGAGTTTCTGCTTTCAGATTTTCCTGTATGTTTGGTGTCTGAGAGATGAGTTTTTTCCTATAGGATGTTTTATAGAAGAACAAAAGTTACCATCAGAGTAATATAAAATGCTTTGATGAAATAAGACCATCTACAAACTGCTTCATGGAACTTGTGGAAATAATTGATTTAAAGCACTGTGACTGTCAGCAACTAAAACAATGCAGCTGTTTTGCAGACCTGAATTGCCTGCTGAGTAACAACCTACACCAACAAATAAATTATATTTCAGAGATGTTAACAAGCTTATCTATTAATTTATGTGTGCATTTAAAAACTACTAAATAGAAATTTATTCCTGAATAAATACTAATTTCACTTTTGGTGGCAAATTGTCATTCAATCTTGTTTATTACAACAATGCAGAGAAAACACATTGTTTATGGAAATTAAGCCCAGACAATAGTCTGATTAGAGCTAGGACACTGACAGGCAGAACTAGGAGTGACTTTGCATCTGTCACCTACATTAGTATAAACTCTTTAGACAGTATTTGTATCTATTAATGATCATATTATCTGCCCTCAGATTAACAGAATTTCTCAGATCCTATTCTGCATGTCATTAATTTTGAGTCATATTGACCAGAGAATGAAAGGCATGTAGGAATAATCAAAACTAGTCCACACTTTAGTTGCATATAACTTTGTTTTGATGGAGGGTTTCTTTTTGAGCTTACTACTGTTGGCTAAATCCCTCTGCTGATCCTGAACAAAGTATCCAGAAGTTGCTACCAAGATATACAGCTGTGGAGAATTGACAAGAAAATTGTTCTTAAGGTATAAGCACAGGCCAAGACTTGAAAGATCTGGTTTCAGGTCTCATCTGAAGACTCTCTGGAGGCTTTATCAAACCAGGTAATGTGCTTTCCTTCTTGCTTGAGGTTTTGGCTTGAGGTTTCCAGACTGTTTTTCAGGCTCCTGGACACCCACAGGTGGCAACTTGTTAAGGAGTGGTGAGTAATGGCTAAGGGAAAACAAGCTTACTCTTAGTCGGCTGCTATTAGTGACAGTGGAGATGTTTTAAAAGGGCCACAAATAAAGCTTAAAAGTCTACACATTTAACTTTCAGTTATACTAGATGAGCTCTTTGCACTGTGGACACTTGATACAGAACTGTAATGCCATTGGTATTGATGTAATACTGAAGTCTATCACTCCATTCCACGGGACTTCTAATAGAGATCTCCCACGCTGACCTCCCCTATGATGCTCTATTTCTGCCCATACATTATTGATAGCTACTCAGGAGAAACATGTCATGTTTTCCATTTTTTCTAGCTTTCCTGGTTTTCAGTTGTTCATGGTAAACATTGCCAACCTTCTGACAAGGTCAGGAAGCCAATAAAGACCGCAAAATACAAAGGAGAGGTGGATACCAAAAATATGCAGTTCAGGCCGCTTTGGCAATTTTGTGGGCTTTTTTCCACGTCTCAAGAGCATAAGCATCATAAAGGTGGGAGAAAGCTTTGGGGAAAAAGGATATAAACCTTGTTTTAGTTGTCTGTGTAAATACAAACTTCATTCTCATGCACATAAATTTTATGTTTAGAGCTAGTCTAACAACTGGAAGAATACTCCTTTAAAGATTGGGCCATTAAAAGGAAATACATGACCTTAAAACTTAGCCAATTTAAAGACAGTGTCTTTCTATTTAATGAACAGATGCGGAGAACTATAGGCATTTTTTCTTTTCTTGGAGATGGATTTATAACTACTAATATTTTCATTCTGGTATTATCTTAATGAATATGTTTTATGTTTTATGATGTACCATGGTTTTATATGGACATTTCATTCTTACTATTCCTTGAAAATAATAATAATTAAAAAAAAAGCACCAGCAAATATGAAGAAGAAATGTGGAAAGCTATAATACTGGATTTACCTGAAATCCTAGCAATAATGTGTCAGAAGCTTTACCAAAAAAAAAAAAAAAAATAACAATAATAAAATGTAAACCTCTACTCTGAAAAGACACTGACTGAATGTCATAAACTGCCTGAAAGCTGAACACTGAACTTGCATGCAATCATTCACTGGCATGCTTACATCTTTCGGATGAATGCAAAGCTCTCGGATAGCATTAAAAATGAAAATATAATGGCCTCAGCATGCAAAATAAAACCCTAGTGTAAGATTAAATATATTCCAATGACTACAATTAATTGAAAAGGAGAATAAATCACTATACAAATAATTTATGTGTTTTAAATATCATTAAAAAAGCCATTAACAATCAAACAGGAAACTGGCAGCTTGACAATTTTATGACACTAAGCAGGACTGCAATAGTGTGATTCTGATTTCATTTAAGACAATGACAAACCTTCTGTTGACTCACTTGGGGAGTACTGAAGTGTCAATAATTTTTCATTAAAAAAAATCTATTTTTCTTCTGCATTGCAAAGGAAATCAAAAAGGCTCAGAAGTCTAGATAGACCAACATTTGTGCTGGTTTAAGTATGCTTTACTTACTTCTATAAATTAGCAGAATATTTTGTTATAGTTAGGATTGCATTGTCAAATAACTCTTGCATTGCAGAATCCCCTTATGTTCTTTTGAAGTTTAACACTTACTTTTTTCCTCTGATCAAGAAAGACTGTAAAAAACCCTCATAGTCTTATTGGATGGTTTGAGTCTCTAAAGGTAACAAAAAAAGGTAGATGATTTAGGAGAAGCCATTTTGTATTGTTAATACACCAAGTCTTGTATTTACAAAGAGCAAAAAGTAATCTCGATATTAGGGTAGTTGATATTTCTCATGTTTATATAATTTTCAAAGCAGTGTTAGAGTTTTGAAAATATTGTGCATAATAGAAGCATGAGTAATGCTGAGAGCAACAAACCAAACAAAGAAAGAGAAGAAAAGGTAAATTCAAATTGCAGCCAGTGTCTGAGCTATTGGTACTTGGCAGACAGGCAGTGTGGGTAATCCTCTGCTTTGCACTTCAGCAGCAGGGTTAGAAAGCCCAGGGCCGCTATGGAGGGGAAACCCATCGACTCCATTCCCACTGGAGGACAGAGCCACAGAGAACCTGAAAAAGCAGGCAGGAGAGAGCTTCTGTCCTGATCAAAAGGCAGGAAGAGTCAGTACCTCTGCAAGAAAAGCAGCCACACCTCCTGCCTGAGACCTTCTGCTCCTTTATCATGAGCTGGCATACTGGGATGAAGGTAGATATCCCACTTTAATCTGCTGTCTCCAGAAATAGTCGGAAGCTCTGCCATCTCCCCTTTCTCCCAGACTTCTTTCTTTTTGCTTCTGATGATGATACTTCCAAGGGGAAAAGGGAAGGGGCACATTGTGGACTTCCCAGGGACCATCCACAGGAACATTCTCCATGCTGCTCTTGGCATGAAGCAGCTCACTGGGATGAAGGAGCCACAGTCTGCTCCTCCCTTCCTGCTTCTGCAAATCTCTCAGCTCAAAATACACCATCAGTGGTTCCCTGCTGGGTTCCACCTGCAGAGAGAGGGGCTACCAAGAGTCTGCTGAGGGACAGCAAGCGAGCAAGATGGGAGGGGATAATATTTTGGGGCTGGGAGTGGGGGGGAGGGAAGGGCACTTTATGAATTATAGTTATCTCCTATACTGAGTTTAATTTATCCCCTAGGACCTAGGCTGCCTGAGAATAACTACTCCACAGTGCTCTCTGCTTGCATACGTCAAACACATGTCCCCTTCCCAACAAGGGCCCTGGGCAGAGGTTTATGAGACAGTTGTAGTGAGCTACTGTTGAGGCACTGCAGTATGCCAACAGATGGGCTGGGATGAACATCTTATGTTGGAGATTGCTCCCCAGAGGCTATTTCTGGCCTCTTGTGTTGCTGGAGGGCAATGGAGCTACAACATCACACAGAATTAGGCCTGCTAGGTCTGAATGAGGAAGGTGTTCCTAGCATTTGGGAAGCAAGTGCGAGTCAGCTATTTCAGTACTGAGATGGTAATCGCCTTGCAATTTGAGTAATTACCATGTGTGGCAATATATGTGCACTGTGAAAGTGTTTCCTAATGCATCCATTAGTGAGCAGCTATGCCACACAGTAGCAAGACTTTGCCTCTTTCACAAACTTTTTAAAGTCTGTGAAAAAAGTTAAGTGCTTCCTTCAGAGTTGGGAGGAGGGTAGTTACAGCCTTAACTTGAGGCTCACCTCCACGAAGGTGTATTTTTATTCTGTGGAGAAAAATAGTAGGGCTGCCTGCTGCTTTTATGCTTTTCAGTCCCTATATGTAGAAAGACTTCAATGCACAGCCTTCCTTCTTTGCTAAAATGAAAATAAAATGAAGAGTAACTGTGTTAAGTGAGGGCAACAGGAAAAATATAGCTCCAGAAGCTAGGAGATATTTAGGCACCAAATTCCCATTGAAACTGTCTCACTAAAATCATTCATTCACGTGGATAGTTTGTGCTTGGCCTTTGGTTATGTCAATATAATGCAGTTTCCAGAAATCTTTACCCGTTCTCAGTAGTTAATTATGACTATCTAAGCCAGTCAGGCTTGATGGGGCTGAATGAAAAAATGTGTGAATGTTTGAGTGCCCCCCGGTTCTGGGCTTTTAGACCTTTTCCCCGTCTGAGGCAACTGCTGTCAAGCAGTACGGCCCTGTGCTTTCTTTCTCTGCCTGCCCCAGTCAGTAAATGGCATCTCTTGTATAAGGAGAGTGAGGTGTGTGGTGGTGTTTTAACTCCAGGGCTCAGAGAGCAGCCCACGGCTGAACATGATGCTCCAGATACCCTGAGCTGAAGGAATGGGCCCTGCTCCAGCCCCAGAGCTGTGTGAGGGCCCTCGTGGGCATGGGCCCCCGGGGCCTGGTTGCTCACAGTTCGTGACCAGGCCTCGCAGGCAGGCTGAGCGCCGGCACTCTGCAGCAGTTATGCAGCTAGTTACGGACTGGCAGGCAGGTTTCGGCATTTATTGGTGCCCTGTGACACCTAAATTATCGTAAGGTCAGAGAATTCATTGAACCCGAGCAGCAGTTAAGCAATTTCAGACTCATTTGTGGCCATTCAGACCCAACAAGTTTTTCAGAGGAAGACTATTGGCTCCCAGTAAAACATTAATGCAAAGAGCACCAGAAGAAAGCAAGGCTGTTTTAATAAGCTGTCTTGCTGCTGCGGCAGGGACGGGCAGGAGATTATTCCCAGCAAGTGGCCTGCTGTGCCAGCTAAAGGAGTCCCTGGGACGCCAACAGAGGATAATCAACAAGGAGACACCCACGCCACATCTTTTTCTGCTGGCTTTCCTGTCTTTCCACCTACTGTGGCTATCTTACTGATCTCAGAGCACCAAGATTCAGCAACCACCTTCTTAATGTTTAGTACCTTGAGCGAAACATGAGGCCATCTTGTTAATAGCCTCACTTGCCTGCTCTAACACGTCCATTGCTGCTTTCGCTATCCTGGTAGCAGTGGGATGTCAGCAGGGGAAGAAAAAAAAAATGCAACAGCCTGATGTAGATGAGACCCAAGGAACATAAATCAGAACCTTCCGGAAGGCAATGCTGAAACCCAGGCTGCTACAGAGATGCTCCCAGGGTGGCAGGAGGAGGGCCTTGACCTGCTCCCTGAGAGAAGGCCAGATTCCCCCTTCTGCTTTGCCATGGGGCAGAGGGGACAGGGAGGGGACAGGGAGGTGGGGAGGAGGACCCCAGGGGGACAGGCAGTGGAGGCTGCATCCCTTTCCTCTGAGTCAAGGGACAGCAGCTGTCAGTGTGAAGGTGGAGACATGTAAATGGCAGGACAGGTTCGCTGCCTTCCCAGAGCAACAGCAGCTGAGTCAAAACAAGCACAGCCAGAAACATGAAGCCCTTAAACCACCCCCCCGCCACACTCACTCACATATATACACACATCATAATTCATGCTACATCAAAGCAGTGATTACCACAGCTTCCTGGCTGTCTATTTCTGTTTATTTATGGTGCATTACACATTTTAATGCTATTCTCAAGCCGCGACTCAGCTGCCACTGTTCTGTATTTGGGTGGGGAAAAAAAGAAAAGAAAAAAAAAATGGCTGTAATGTACAGCATGTTGTTCCCCGAGAACAAAGGACAAATGAATGCTCAGCACCTTCTGGGGAGCAGCAACTCAGAGTTATTCATAGCATGATGACCCATCCCCATTTCATTCTAGTTCATCACCAATTCACTTGAGTAGGGGGAGGGTGACATGGGGTAGGGAGAGAAGGGCCAAAGCTGCTCCCCAAGTGACCTTTAAGCCTGGCTGGCTTCAGACAAATCTTACATCATCGTTCGTCTTTATGATCATGTCAAGCTCTGGGCTGCTTCAAGGCAGGGGCAAGGGTTTGATGTCAGCCTGAGCAGAAACACCAAACTCTTGGCTTGTTTGAAGCTGGATTCAAGCTAATGGCAAGAAAGCAGCTACTAGAAATGACACCCACTGTGAGGTTGCAGGCTGCTTCCTCTTCTGTCCCTCCCCATAAGGTTAGAGCATGTGGACTTGACTTTATTAATTTATTTAAGGAAACGACACTCAGCTCAGACCAAGCTGAGCATACAAGATTTATTTCTCCTTGCCGTCAACCTTAACACCATTCCCTCTTGAAGCCTGACTTCTCATTACCATTACTCTCCTTGCAAAATGCAAGTCATTTTGTTTATGCCATGGGAAAAATACATCATCTCTTTAAGTGCATCAACAATATCAACATACAACAAATAATACTAAACAGGCAGGAAAAGCAGAAGCCATTGTGCTGGCAATCCCTACTGTGAGTGACACACAGGCTGCCGCTGTGTACCTCCTGCTGTACCCTGGTGTGTAGGAGTGGCACTTCTGAAAGGCTCTTTTTAGACCCTTTAATATTCCAGCCATCCTTGGGGGTGCACTCCAGGCAACATCCTATCAGCTTCTGCTGTAATAAACTGCTCTTAAAATGCCTAGCTATGGTGCCCATGAAACACACTACATGTATATCCAGGGTCCTGAAGCACTCCTTCCAAAAGGCAGTAGTATAGGAGTGGGGGACATGTGGCTATGCCCATGGTGCTACACAAATCTACCTTGGCTCTGAACTAGGAGAAAGAAATAAAGAAAGAATCTTTCACCTACTCTATTGATAGCAATTTTTTCCAAGAGCAACCTCGGCTCATGCCAGAGGGGCCAGCAGCTTCTTAGAGAGGTCTCTGTCCACTGGAGGTAAAAACACCAATATAAAACTGCTCTTGATGGCAGCAGCCTTCAGGCACTATTGCATGGTGTTACATCTGAACCAGAGATCCAAGGCTGAAGAGCTCCATACCTTATCACAAACTTTTAAGTCACCCAGTCTCTCCTGACACCTTGTTTACAGAAGCTGTTGCAACGTGAAAGGATAGCGCAAAAGAGCTAAGCCCTGTAGTCCTTATTTTTTCAAGCTATTACAGTGACATTTGTGTTCTTCATTTCACAGAGTTGCTGAACTTCATTAATATGTATTTATATGGATATTTTTATACGGATATACAGATGCAAACACAATGGCAAGGACAGACTCTAAGCCAAATGTTGATCTTATGAACAGATAAAAAAGGAAACTCTACTCATGCTGGTGAAAATGCACTGGATTTACAGTACAAGGAGTGACAGCCAAAGTGTCTGGACAGCATAGTCCACATGGAGTTACGTTTCCTACTCACTTATCCCCTGCTCGATCCACATACTGCTGGTGGGGGCCAAGCCCCATCCCATCACCAAGCCCTATCCCATCCCCTCAAGGATTTGAAAGACTTTCCAAAGGAAAGAAGGAGGAAAATCCTCACGTGAAGGATGGGTCTGGGCAACAGCAATAAGCAGGAGAACAAAAACAGAGATCAAATGGCAGAGAGCATGAGGGCAAAGTCACTGTGGGGACCTGGGGCAAGTGGGGTGGCACCAAACCCCACATTTGGACTGTGGCTGAAGCTGGGAAGCAAAGCAGATGCCTACCCCTCTGAGGGAGTAGCCCCCAGAGGAGGCACCTGAGAAGAGCCCTGCTGAGCCTCCCACCCACCCTCCAGGGGGCTCTAGTTAAAGGCTGTGGCTGGGGGGCTCATGCTGCTCCCAGCTGGTCTCGGTTTCACAGACTGCTTAATCCCAGACGGCATGTGCTAGCCCAGGCAGGGACCGTAACTGAACTCCCAGGGAGGGATTTGGTAAGCAGAAAGAAATGCTTCTGCCTGTGGTGGCCTGTGTGACAGGGGTATTTTTAGCCTCCCCGCTCAGTGCCCACGGGCAGTGGCCACAGCACCGAGGGCAATGTGGGAAGAGCTGCAAGCAAGCTGCGTGCAAGGGGCAGCCAGGTCAGTGACGTGGGGCTTCAAAAACAAAATTAAAGGTCTTGGGACTGCACTTAGGTGAGAGATGACAACTGTTCAAAAGAGCTGGTAGCTCCTCTTGGCTCAGTAACCTAGCTGCAGCTGGCCAGTTCTAGGGCTGAGCATCAGCCGATTCTTTTTTTCACTAAGTGCTTTATGATCTGGGGCTGTAGTTCTCTTATCACCAAAAAGAATAGGGCTGAGAATGCTGTTGCTGTGTTTTTGCAACCAACCTGCTGTAAACCAACAGACAAATTGGAAGAATTTTGGCAACTCTTCTGTCACTCAAGGTTTTGCTGTCACTGCAAATGAAACAAAAGGTGTTCTCTTTATCCTTTCATGGGTTCAGCTTAAAGCCAAGGGGTACAAAAAGTGTATTTATTTTTTGTCCTGTGTTGACGAATCAGGGAAATATTATTTTTATTACAGCAAATTATTTTGTGAATTTATTATGTTCCTCAACAGGGTAATTCAGACTAAACTGTTCAACCCAAAGTCTTCATTCTCCAGGTGTTCAGTTCTCTTGTTGAACTATGCTTCCTTTTAGTTTGGGCCACTTTTAAAATAATTTTTTTAAAAAAAATCCATTTTGAAACAAAAGGTGAAAAAGTTTCATTTAGAAAATGTCAAAATAAATCATTTTTATGGGCTTTTTTTTTTTTTTTGGAAACTATTTCAGTATTTCTGTAAAGACTGTTGAAACAAGAAGTTTCAAACTTTTTAAGATTTCCCCTTGTCCCTCATTTTTGACAGAAACTCCATTTTTGGACAATTTTATCTCCTAAAAAAAAAAAAAAAAGAGTTTCTAATACTATATAGATTGTAAAACAAAGGAAAGTAGAAAACAGAAATTACAGGATCAGCCCACTTTAGCTCAGCTAAGCTGTGGTCTTTCTTGGCCCATCAATGAACCCCTGAGAGCAAGGAATAGGGATTAGGTGTCCTTGAGAGACAACATTTTTTTGTTGTTTTTTTTTTTTTTTTGAGAAAGAGGAAAGTTCTCAAGAAGAAACAGGGAAAATGCAGGGGAAAAATACATGAGAATGGTCATACTGCTTTGCAGGGTGATACTGAAATGGGCAAAAACGTGCTGGACCTAGAAATATTTCTGCCCTTTATCCCCATGACCAATTATTTGTGCTTTGCAAGCTGCCAATAGTTGTGTAGGCAATTGCACTCCTATCATAAGAAAGATGTTTCCATTTTAGCAGAGATTTGTTTGCTGAGACCCTGCAGCAACTTCTCAAAACCAGACTTGCAGTGCTTTACTATAAACACCGAAGTAATCTTGCAGTCCTGATTTGACCATCCATGTTCCCCACTCCGTTCACAAAATGTTTTGCTGTTTACAGCAGGAAAAATAAAAATAAAAATATAAAATATATATAAAAAAAAAAAGTATATGAACATTATCTGTCTTGTAGCCAAAACCTTTCAGTGATTCCCAGAGAGGAAAATTCAGGATTAGAGATAACATTTAGTTTTCTGCTGTTGGTTCCTTTCTCCTCTCCCTGCTCTGTCCCCACTTAACACACACACCAACAGTGATTAAATCAATGGGAATTAATCATATCCTGTGAAAGAAAAGTGGACCTGCAGTTTGCCTTTTCTATGTGATGGAATAATACAATCAACTTCAGGAATCATTTGTGATTGCTCTTGTCACAGCCTTTTGGCCAAATTAATCACTGTTACAGGCAGGCAAATCCGGAAGCGTTTCCTCAATTTCGTCTTCCAGCTCAGAAAGCATATGCAATACATTCTTTGTATGTGGTGTGTTTCACAAACAACACCAAGGAAAAGTCACAGCAATTTCTTCTTAGACTATTGCAAATTCCTTGCTGACCTCAAAATCTGAGTAAGGACCTGTAAGGACTCAGGAAATTTCACAGCTTGCAGGGGAAGGAAAGACATTCAAGAACAGCAGGAAACCATTTCCAAATTCTTCTGCAATGCAAAAATTGCACTGATCCAAAAATTCTCCCCCCTGCTGTACCACCCAGAGGTGCTTTCTTTCATTTCAACAAGATCTCTCGGAGAAAAGGGAAGTCAGACTTTCTTCCATCAGCCTCAGGGCAGCTGAGTACCCCCAGGCCCCCACCATTTCTCCTTGGTGCAGCAGCACCTGGCCAGTCCTTCCTCCCTCTCCAGTCACAGCCTGGGTATTCCTGCACCCAAGTAAATAAATGTCAAGAACTGGCCAGGAAGAAAATCCATTTTGTCATTAAAATAACCAAAAGACATTTTGAACACCTTACGCACGCAACAAATTAACACACCCCTTGGCTAATTACTGCTTGCTGAGGGCTGGAGGTATGGGATGCCGGGCACCTGCAGCAGCAGAGAGGGCTCCTCACCAAGCTGACATCAGCTCCCTCTCCCCAACCACACGCCAGTAAAAAGCCCATCACAACTGGCCTGGGAGTCACCACAGCGCTACCTCTGGGTCACCCCCTGGATAAGTGAAACAGACTGACCTTGCTCCAGGGGTGGGCGGCCTCTTCATGAGACTGTGCCAGCACCCACAGCAAGGCCTTGGGAAGCGCCCCTACAGCAGTCACCTCAGCCCTGCACCTCATCTCAGTGTGATCAATTAACAACTTACAGTGCAGTGAAGCCAGCTACTTTTCTGCATCGGGTGGGATGTATGATCAGCTTGGGGGACTCCAGGGGCACTCAGCTCCTTGGCAGATAGCGTGCTCTGGACTGCAAGAACAACAGGCCCACGTCTGTTTGCAACTCAACCAGCATGTGGTTCTCACTCTTACAGCCATCCCAACTGTTGTGACATCTTTGCCCTGCAGTTTGGCTAACTTTGTTAGGATTCTTTGTCAAAAAGAAGAGGAAAAGCAAGAATTATAAAATAAAATAAAATAAAATAAAATAAAATAAAATAAAATAAAAAATAAAATAAATAATAAAATAAAATAAAATAAAAGATCCCAAGAGCAAATGCAAAAGCTGATAACACAGAAGATGAGTTCCACTGGGATCCAAGAAGTAGGTACAAGTCAGAAATTAAACCCTTTATTTAAGAAAATTAATAAAATTCTTATTAAATATTAATGAACAAGGCTTGAGTCCATTGTTTCCCTGGTGAGTACTAAGCAAAATTAAATATGTCATTCTTCTCCCTTTAATCTGATTGATAGGGGTTAATTTTAAGGTTAATTTTTTTTGCCATTTGATGTGTGTATTTCGGAAGGTTTACATAGTATAATCACCACTGGCATTTCACCATGGTGACAAGCTCCTCGCAGAGACTGCCCATGGAATTGTTCTTTTCCTTTCCTTGGAGAAACTGGGGAAAAGCGTGTCCTCTGGCTACAAGGCACTAGTGCTCAGACTGCCGGGGTGCAGTCATGCTTTGTTACCAATATACAGTGTGATCTTCAACAAGTCCTTTCGTTTTGCAAAATTTGCATAAAATTGCCTCCAGGATGTGAACTTCTCCTCAAAAATAGGTGTGTATGTGGAGTCGTCAGTAAACTTCAAACCTTGTCTTCCCAGCAGAAAAGCAGACAATGCCAATCAAAAGGTGCATACTCGAAGAGAAGGACAAGAGGCACACCTCGTCCATAACCTTGCTAGGCACGTGTCAGTGCTGAACCACTCTCACAGTGATTTTTTTTCTCTACATCTAGTTAGAATTTCTCTTGCTGTGACTCCATGCAAATGGTGCAACTATCCTCTTCCTCTCATGCTGCAACAATTCTCAGAACGGCAGCGAAGCCCCAGGCTGTTAGTTTTGTTCCTGAATAACTTCCCTAGATGAGGAAAACACTGGACTGAAGCATCCTGTCTCTGCAGGACTGGATGGCCGACTGTGAGGAGGAAGCCTGGTCCTTCAGGGAGAAAAAAGCAGTCCCATCCTCTTAGATCAGTCCCATGAGCGCAGCCAAAGGCTCCTCTCCAACAAGGAGCCTGGGACAGCCAGACTCTGCCCTGGGGTACAACCAGCTTCCCCAGTCCCTGTGATAATCCATTGGGCTCCTTGCCTGAAAGGCTCTTGGGGAACACAAAGCATTATTTCATTTTCAAGGAGCTTAAATAGTCTGCCTGCCTATGGCCTTTATCAGCCTCAACTTTTTTGTAGCCCTGCCATCTAAAGTTATTGCTCATTCACTGTAGCTAATTCCTTTCGATGAGTTTCACAGCAAATACAGCTTCTTGAAAACTTGTTATGGATGCTGGCTTTGCACATAAGTGAAAAAAAAATAATACATGGATGGATGGTACATCCATCTTACAGTAAATTAAAAATGAGAGCTACTTGGTGGCTGCTTTAGACATGCATAGGCATTTCTGGGTTGTGTTTGTTTTGGCTGGCAAAGCAGGAAACCGTGAGCATCCTTAAGGTTAAGAGAATGCACATGGACAAGGCATGATATTTTGAAAAGTGTCTTGACCTGAACCTGTGATTAAACAAAAAGGAAATAGCATTTGGAAAACAAGTAAAGAATTACTAAAATATTCAGGGCCTTGGAGGGAGAAATCTGCTTTCACTTTTCCTGGCATTTTGCCTGTCAAATTATGAGCTTATTTGTGGTGCTAAATGCTTTGCTTGTGTCTCAGAAAGCTGCAGGAACTGCTGGCTTTTTTTTTTTTTTTCTTTTTTTTTTTTTTCCAGTGGAAGGGAGAAGTCATTAATGATCCCAAAGGTTAAGAAATTGGCACTGTCAGAAGCCAGGACTCATTATTTATTTATCAGCTGAACTCATCGAGGGCCCCCAATGTGCAGGATTTCCCACCTGACTGCCTGTCATCCCCAAAGAATGCTCTACATTTGCCCACGTGTGCACACAGGTATCAACCTATATATAAAGAAGAGTAGGTTTTCTCTCAGAGATGTACAAGAGATATACATAGACCAAACCTATTATATGGTTCAGCTATGCGAAGGGATCCCAAACCAAGTATCTTTGTTGGGTCTTTTCTTTGAGCTAAACCAAACTCTGAATTGCAATATACACTCCAAAGCTTCAGAGACAGTTTATATGTCTATACATCCTATATACGTATAGAGGTGGTGTGTCCTGGGCCACTGAGCCCCACCAAGTATCCCCCTAGACTTAAGTAACTAATCCCTGCAGGATTGGCATGGGGGTGGAAGATAACCAGCCCAGTCCCATCTACAGAGGACCTTGGGCCTCAGGGTCTTTAATGAATGTAGTAGTCTGTAACACAGTGTCATGCTGGCACAGAGTTTCAGAAAGAGCTGTGTGAAACCCAAATTTAGTCACATCATTGTTTAGCGTTTTGCTGTCTGCAGAGCCCAGGGAGGCCCTAGGGTACATAGAGAGGCTCTTTCCAGCATATTGTGACCAGACCTGATGCTCCACTAAAAAAGGAGTTCACTTCCATTGAGCCTGTGTCACCTCTGCATTGACATGCCTAGGGTCTGGGGGATATGGGGAGGAAGAGAAGAAACACAGCTCTGTCTCCCTTTCTGCCCTGCCTTTAACATGCTGCTTCCAATGAGAAGCATTGAGACCACAGGAGGGGTCTCACTGAAGTGTTGACATGTGCCAGTGAGCCTGTGGAGGTGCATAGCCTCAGCCCTTCCACCCAAAATGAGGAGACCCTCTGGACCAGATCAACCTCTTATCTTTGGCCTTCAGAGACTTTATCAGAGAACAGGTGAGTGCATCAGCTTAGAAAATCTTACCCATTGAGATCAGAAAGCATTGCTTGCTTAGGCAATTGCTTAAGCAATTAAGTGTAGTGAATTTTCCTCTACAGTGGTATCCAGAGAAATCAAGAATCAACTCTGCTCAACTTTCCACTCAAACTTCTCTCCAAGGAAACACAGGAGGGCAAAATAAAAAGGAAGAAATTACAAGAAACTTTGGACTAAACATTGTAACCCTTGTCCCTGTCCTTCAGATTGCCCCTTGCCTTTTCTCTCTGTTTAATTTAAAATATTCATCTTTCAAGGGAAAAAGGGAACTTTAAAGGGAGGTATAGAACAAACCTGTTAAAAATACAGGTGAAATTTCACTGCTTGTTTGTGGAACTGAGTACAGAAAATCAAAAAGTGTTCTGGCAGAGGAAGAAATGCATTTATTGAGGTATCACGCTGTAGCAGTGCACTGAGGCCTCTAATGAGAGCATGTTCCAGTATGCTAAGTAGTCCTTATCTACATGGGAAGATGTGTTTCCTGACACCTTCTGAAATCTAAAGACATAGCGACAAAGCACGGTGGCTTCTTTTTTACCAGCAGGAAAAGTAATGCACTGAGAAATCAAGCCTCATACCTCAAAGCTCAGAGCGGAGCAACTTTGAAGAGTGTGTGTAGTCTAACTTACCCCGGTGCCGCAGAGCTGGAACTCCAGTGCCAATCTTCTTGGGGCAGGCCAACACCTAATTAGATGCCGGTTCACACGTCCTTTTGCATCTATCACCCATACACCATACACTGGGATTCGGAGCTTGCTATCTGAAAAGCCCCTAGCACTCAGTTCTAGCTAGATAAATAATAATGGCATTAAGAGACTAAAATATTAACATAAAAGACTAACTGTTGTAATTTCTTCTTTGTATGATTCAAGCTAACAGTGCCTCCTTTACTCAAAGGGAGACTGCTTTGAAAGGATCAAGAACAGCTCTGTGAAAGTGGGAGGAAGGGACATTTATATAACAATAAGCCTTTCCCCCCTTAATTTTCTCAGTTGGCTGCACAGTCTTCTCCTGTCTTTTGATGAGATCTCTTAATAAAAACATTAAAAGGATGAGCTTAGGCGGCTCCATTTCCAGTAATAGGATGGGTATGAGACCAATGAGAAACTTCATTTCATAAAACCTCCCTGCTGAAATCTACCCTACCTCAGCGTTTATCAGCTTCTCTGCTTTATTGTCTAGTTAAAATGGAAATAGCTCAGCTTCGGCTCTTACTCATCAAGGCATGTGGATGACAATGTCAACTGACACCAGTTTTCATAAGCTAAAAAAGCTGCTCTGGGATAAGCAGCAGTGAGACCAATCAGATTTAGTGATTAATATTTCCCGCTTCAGAAAATATAAAGACACACATGCAGTTAAAATTACACTTCACTGGAAAAGATGACTTGAGAGAATAGTTGGGCAAAGATCAGGTTTCTGAATGAAGGACCAATGGCTTGATTCTTAAGTGGTATTTCTCAATGCAGAAATGAAGTTTTCTGGTTGTTTGACACAGATAGATGACAGTTAAAAAATAAAGAAGGAGTTGCCTCCTATTGCCCTATGTCTAAATTTATTTCCTGGGACATTAAAAAAAGAGGTCTGCTCTTGGTACGTGCACAGTAATCGCTGTCGCCATCCCCAGCCAAAAAAAATATTCCTCTCTCCTTTTGCCTTAGACATATTCTTTAGGATACCTGCTGCATTCCCAGTGTAGCTCTGAGAAATATCACACTCTCTTATCCTGTTTTTTTTAATTCACTTCACCCACCAGCAGCCTTCATTTTGCTTTGCTTGCCTGGCCACCTGAAGGAAATGCTTACAGTCTTTCAAAGCGGGCTCGCAGAGTTTGACGGAGGTGTTACATCAGTGCTAGACCAGTGCACCACCAAAATGGAACAATCCAGCTGATAAACAGGCAAACTCCAACCACTGGGTTCGTGCCAGTGACTTTGGCATGCTAATGTGCATGTGTAAGAGGCTTGCATCAGATTCACTGTCTCTTCTGAAGTTTTATTTTGTAATATTTATTCTTCAAAGATGTAGAAAGAGGAAAGGCTTTTTCTCCCTCTCAACATTACTTTTGTAAAAGGAGTCTGTGCTGAGAACTGCCATATGGTTGAAACATCCCTTTATGGACACACACAGCTCTCTTACAGCTTTCACAACACTTGCCTTTCCTTGGCCCTTGCACAAGGAATAGAGTGAAAGATAATGCTTGTAGCCCTTAGGATCAGATACGGTTGGTAAAGCTACCCTGCAGTTTCTGGCTCGTCAGAGATCTCTCTTAAGTCAGATGCAGAAAACCCTGGATAATCTTTGCTGTCCAGTAGACAAAATGGGCCAGAGACCTTACAGTCTGATCTTATGGCTCGTATTCTCTGGTTTAATGTTGTCCCCAAGTCACAAATGGGGTGGAAAGCCATCAGATCTTCTCATGCAGGAGTTTCATGGCCTTTATGACACATTTGGAGCAAATCAAGCCTGTGCTATGAATATGGAGCATCTGTCAGCTCACTATACCTAAGACAGAGGCTCTTAGGAGAAGAGCAGAACACTGAGCAGGCTATATGCTGCTATGTGTTTGGTCTTCACAGTGTTTTGGATCACAAGGTAACTCTGAGAAGCTCCGGGGCTGTAGCATGCAGTTATCAGGAGCTAACATGGTCCTTGACAGGATGATGAGGCTTTCTGAGTAAGAACTTTCTAATAAAAAAGAAACACGAGTCCAACAGGGGAGGCTTGGAAACAGAAAAAGAAGCCTTTGAAGGGGGAGAGAACAAGAATAAGAAAGAGAGACAACCCAGGTGGCAGAAGAGGAGAAGAATCCCCCTAAATAATGAAAACTTGAGGAGTGAGAGACAGGTCTGCCAGAACAGAAGGAGAGACCAGGCTTTGAAATAGGAGGGAAAGAAGAAAAAAAGAAAAAAAAAAAAAAAAAGTCACTAAAAGCAGAGGACAAAGCATTAAGAGCCAAAAGGGGCTGAGTAGGGCACTAAGATCAAAGGGACTGCTGTATGAAAGTTGAAAGCACCAGTAGAATATAAAAACCATGGAGATATTCCATTTCAGGTAACTCCAAAGATGAGGTTTTGGGATTTCACAACACAGGGTGAAAAATGTTTGACCCGGTTATCTAAAAAAGAAAAACATCTCAATTGCTGTCTTTTTCCAGAAGAAATCCTGCCAATCAGTTTGAAACACAGGAGTGCTACTGTATTCTTTAAATCCTTTCTGATTTTAATTTATTTTATTTCATTGGCATTCTATTATGCCTTAATTAGATGGTGATTTCTCACTATCACACATTTAAGTCAGCAGATAGCCCAATGGAGTGAGAGAATGAAATCAGATATAGTTGAGGCATACAGTTTCTTGGATTATTTGCAGTGCTCTGAGAGTGAGGAGATGACTAGAGAGAGACTGGATCATACAGATAGTTGTGGCATAAGTATATATTAAGAGGCAGATTTTAAGTCCACGTCACAGGTCGTGGCTTTCAAAAGAGCTTGGTCTGCATTTGTGCATGTAAAAAAGTGGTCAGACTTTTTTACATACACCAAAACATATCTCCAGAATGAAATGAAATAAAATGAAATGTTCATTTGGGGGTGGTAAAAGTTTATGGTCAAGCCTGAAGGTCACTGTAAATTAGAAAGCTGGATTCCTCTTCTCTCCATCACGTGCTCTTAGTCCCTCTAATTTATACTCCCTTCCCCCTGAAGGATTAGCAAATAAATTCATTTTGTTTAAATGGGTTGTCAAAATATAATGCAGTCAGCTTCAACTCGTGTTTCAGCTCAAGAGCAGAAGCAGTCCATGCAGAGAGTGCTCTGAAAGTCACACTAGTAGCAGACCAGAGTTTTCAGTCAGGGCTACTGGGGTGGCTCTGATGACTTTACAGTTAGTTCATGATTAATAAATGTCTTTTGTAACACGGTTCTCTTGCATCTCTCCTCTCCCCTCTGCCTGCTACCTGTGGGTTGTGCTGTTCTGATGTCTGATTCTGCTCTCACCCGGTTCATCCTGATTAGAGGAAAAGCGAGTATGCAGGGGGGATGTATGCTTGCGCGTGTGTACAACAACGCATAGCTTGTGAGCTTCCATCCTCTGAAAGCAGCTTTTCATTCTTGTCAAGACAAACCCACAGCGAAGTTCAGAAGTCACTGCTGTTAGACAGGAAAAGGGCCAGTTCAAATCTGTCACTCCATCAGAGCATGGTATTCCCCCCTGGTAAAGGTCACTTTGAGAGAAGATATGAAAGTGATTCAATACTTGAACTTATACACAAAGCCAAGCAACTTATTTACTATGCAGTGACCCTGTAGTGACCTCATCCACAACATATGCAGCTCCCACTGGCATCGGTTGGTGTCCTGAGTACAGATCAAGAAAACAGTATTGCTGTTCTAGAGGAATACACTGAGTGCATCTGCGCTTTAGTTTTACAAATCCCGTATGCACCTTTCAATCACTTTTTATAACCATTAATAAAGTATTGAGTGGAACTTTGAAAGATGAGCTTTTATTTTCATCCAGGCATTTCTAATGCTGTTTCTCAAGGCACAGTGAGTAAGACACATACACCAAAGGCATGCAAGAGTTTTTCAAGCTGTGCCGTCTTTTACCTTGAACAAGAATGTTCACAGCGATGCTCTGAAATAAATTCCAGTCCAAGTGATCACTTGCTTAAAAGTGAGGAATAAGCAATTCTTTTTTCTTTTGAAAAACATTGGAGGCCAAAGGGATCATGTAGAACTTTTCTTGCACTGAACTTGATTTTATTAGTTCTCAGGGAAGCACCTAGTTCAGAAGGTAAAGAAGAAAACTGATGATCCCCATCTTTCAAAGGCACACCATGGTTACCAGTTTTGCGGGACTACCGTATGAATCACTGTTTTGTGTCACCGCTCATACACAGCTGTGCTGTCACTGTGCAGAATTTTTCTGAGCACCAACATCCAAATTCAAATTAAAAGGGAAACCCAGACAAATTCATCTACTTCTCTCATGATTCATCTGCTTCCTTGCCACCATCATGGATGCAATGCAGGGACAGAGAAGGAGAGCAAAAAATAAAAGCAGCAACTTCTAAATTTGAAAAGCTGAGGCTGTTTGTTTAAGAGATAGAAAACATTTATAAGATCTCACGTTATTCTGAGGTTTCTAATGCAGGTTTTACTGTTGTTGTTGTTGTTTTAAATTATGTTCCCTGGTTTCCCCCAAACCAAGTTTACAATTCTAGTATAAAACAGCAAATCTGTCTGCCTGATATAAAAAGCTATTTTCTCCCCCCTCCTTCCCTTTTTATTTCCCCTCCTCAATCGACAGCATTTGCCTCCGGTGCCTCAACACTAGCTATGACTGTGTCTTAATGAAAAAAGATGTATAAAATATTACCATAACCTCAGAGGCATGAGTAAAACCCTTATTAGGATTCGGGACCTACAGCTGGAAGTGGGGCTCAGGCTGGGAGATAAAGTTAACTATTGTTAGCTCACAAGTGGCTCAGACTTCCTGGCAACTGAAGTGAATTACTCAGCCCTTTATGCAGGGTTTCAGAAACAGTTCACTGTTTCACAACAAAAAAGGCATTCAGGCAGGCATTCAGGCCGGGAGAGATGGTCTCCCCGGGCTCTAGAAAGCTAGCTTTAAGGCAGTGAATGGACACTGGAGCCTCATAAGTGAATGACCACTGTGGGAAAGGGTGATGATGTCAGCCTGAATGCATTTCCAATGGTTTTGTCCCACTTTTCATTGCTTTTGCGCTCTCCCTCACTCCCTTTCTCTGCCTCAGTCTGTCCCCTTCCTGTTCTTTTCAGGCCATTATTTTAAAAGTTGAGACCTCGCATCAACACCAAGGGCCCACTGCGACGTGGTTGCCATGGCGATGTTTCTCTGCACATTTGTTTGCATATAAAAAATATTTGGGGGTTGAAGGGGAATGGGGAGGGCTGAAAAGAAGATGAAAAAGTGAGAGGTGGAGGGAGAGGAGGAGTGTCAGCATCCTGCGGCTGGGAGCTGGGGCTCAGAGGCTAGGGGTGGGGGGAGGAAAACGGGGGAACCAGGAGGGGAACTGATGAAAGCAGCAGGGATTTGGGGTCCTTTGAAAAACAAATTTGTAATCCTTCACACTGCACATGTTTGAAAGGATCGGCTCTTTTGAAGGCCTAGGGAAGAATCAGAATAATGTTCTTAGTTAAGCCCTCGGAAAGAACAGAGTCATGCTTTGGAAAACATACCCAATTACATAAGTTTATCAAAAGCTTTCAAAGGGTCCTCTGTCCTCAACCAAAAAGAAAAAAAAAATAGCAGAGGGGTGAAAGAAGGAGAAGGTTCCTCAGTGCATTGCCTGCGGTAGCAGGCGCACTACAGCTAGGCCAACATCCCCCAGCCAACACGGCCTGCCATTCCTGGCCTGCCTCCCCGTGCTACCAGCACGGCCTGCCATCCCCAGCCTCCCTGTGCTACCAGCACCTCCTGGAAACTATCTTTGCAAAAGCTATCTGGACACGCACACCACAAGGGAACGTGGAGCAAAGCACTTAGCAGACAATACTTGCAAGTAAAACCATGCCGCTTCGACTCTCCTGGCCTGCAAGCCCACCTGGATTGCTTCCTACCCTTCATGAAATACTTGCTATTCATAGGGATAAATGTATGCAGGCTTGGCTAAGCTTGTCCTGAGGCAAAATTACAAGATGGCAGCGTTGTGCAGGCAGCAAGCATCACGTTATGGATTAGCCCCACCAGGTTCCTGGTGTGCTGGGGTTTGGAGCTAGTGTGCACAGGATTGCAGCTGCACCGGGATGTTTTAGCAGCAGTCCCCCTCGGGGAATGCCCTCCCTCTGCCTTACTGCACCCCTGTCCTGCTGAGACCATCGTTGCGTCTTTGCAGGCAAAATGGGTAGCTTCTGACAATGAATAATTAACACAAGTTTCCCATCCTGCTGTAAAATAAAAAAAAAAAAAAAAAAAAGGCAAAAAAGCAAACACACAGCACATACTGGGGTAGCTTTATTGTGCTGTAAAAGAAGGGGCTGCTGGCTTCACCTTAACTGTCTTTCTGTTGGTGCTTTCCTTCACCCCCACAGACAGCCAATATGCTTTTGTAGCCAGAGGTAAAAGCTACGCACAGGCAATATGCTTTAGCGTTGCCATAAGGTAAATTCACAAAGATCTCCAGAAAAGCTTTGTGAAGTTCTTCTGAACTCCAGAAGAACTTCTGAAAGTTTCTGTCGTATAAAGATGCTCCATTAAGGGTATTTCTAACCAGTCTTACAAGATAAAGCATGAAGATATTTATTTTCCCAAGGTAGTTTTTCCTCTTCCTTCTTTTCCTTAAAAAGACTGTCAATACAGTATCTTGTTCTGTTTGGCTTTAGCAGGGCACCTACTGCCTCAGATCTTGTCCATCCAGGTAGAAACAAAGACCAAGGAAAGCATACAAGGCTGTGTTTTCAGATAGCGTTAGCCTAGTTTGAGATTAAAGTGCCACCCAAGGCACACTGCCTTCTGCCTTCAGCCCTTGACACACATTGTGCCCACACTATACTTGTTAATGGTGGGACAATCTCTGATGAGCTCATGCCACTGTGAAAACCCCTCTTAGCCATTTTTTCCTTCCCTGACTAGTGCAGACTTGTGTGAATAACATTAATATGAATGCTTCAGTTCATTATAAATCAATTCACTGGCTTCAATAAACTCACCTAGTGCCAATAGGAAAGTTCCTTTACACAGACTTCAGCCAAAATAAAAACAGCAGGTCTTATAATTGATATAGGTGTTTCAGTATCATTAATCACATAAACATGTCTACTTGGAATGTATGCAATCCCTGTGTCTCCACAACTGCAGAGACTGAGGTGCTAACTCCTTGATACTGGTGCCATTTACCTAAATTGTTAATCCACTGAAGATAAATAGGTGTTAAGAAAAATACCAGAGTGCCTGCCTGAGGTGTTTTCTCTTCCCAGTTTCCCTCTGCTTAGGTCTTCTGACTTCACCATTTCATTAGTCCTCTTTATGTCCACAATAGACTTAAATGACCAATGTAAAAATAAAAATAAAGAACGTCAATGTTAAGAGATGAAAATACTTTTCAGGCCTTCTTTATATATTGCCCCAAAAAAGTGAAAAGGGCACAATTCTCTTTTCCCAGTCACCTCTTTCTAGCCTTAAGCAAGTCTGGTCAGTCAGACATGTACAAGCACCGCAGAGCCCCAGAGGCCCTCATGTGAGGCTCTCCTATACTAACAAGCACTGGGTGAAGCAAACACAGTCCTTGTGGAAGGACTACTGTGTCTTGTCTAGAAATGGCTCTGAGGCCAAGCTGCTCAGGAAAGATCCCCCCCCCCCCCCCCCAAAAAAAAAAAAAAATTTCTTTCCACAAACCCCTGCAGAAAAACATTTTGCAGTGTTTAGATGGCTCTTATCTGCTTGAATAGTCCTGGGCCTCCACATAACTACTGTGATGCACCAACAATCCCCCACCAATACGCTTAGAAAACTGCTTCTCTGAAGTTGCATCTTATCTACAGCAGAAGTACTGCTGAGTGTCATGGGCTACTGTGGACTCAGTGTGCAATGGGCCAGAGGCCAGCCAGAAAGACTTGCTTACAGTAGCAGGTAATGATAGGCATCTGAAATGCAACCCTCATGAGACTTAGAGGGGATTCAAATCATTGTGAAAATAAATGTACTACTAAATGGAAGTTAATATTCTGAAATTTTACATTTGAAAAAAAAAAAAAAAAAAAAGGAAGAACATTACTGCTTCATGAAGTTTCAAACCCTTTTTTTTCTTTTTCTTTTTTTTTGTTTTTTTTTTTGGTCCTGATTCCAGATGAAAATCCATGTGTAACCGTTGCAAAGACTTGCAGGAGAGAAAGTCCAGTTTTCTGTTAGCTCTGTTTGAAGGTTGTCTGAAGGTTGGACTGTCTCGTCTGGCACCAGGCTCTTAGTAAGCATCCAGCATCACCATTTTCTTTCACTTATCACAGAAAAGCTCACACCATTAGGAAGTTCCAGTCATTTAAGATATTGCTCTAAGAAGGAAGGGATGTATCAGCTAAATTTGAAGCAGCTCAGTGGAACAGCCCCCAAAGTTTGAGTTGGATAAAAATCATAGGAAATAAACAGCTATGAAGGCAGAAGGCCAAAACAAGATTTAAAAGGCTTTTGAACTCTATCCAGACAAGATCAGGGGAAATTAAAATGATTTTCTAAGAGCTGGCTGCTGGCAGGTATATTTTAAAGTAGTCTCTCCTGAAACCTCCCTTTCTGTGCTTTGAACTCTCACAGCTTTGCTGTGAATATGGTTAATTAGATTTTGGTAAGAAAATCTTTAGGAATATAACATGTTCTTTCCTTATATAACATTTCTATCATCTTATATCTAAGTTCCTCATGGACACTGGTAAGTTTATTATGTCTCCCTCCCTTTCTTTGCACTTCAAGAGCTGAGGAGGTAAGCTTTCCAAATTTTCTAGTGGGAGCTGTGAAAATCTCACTCTTGCAAAAACTAGGTCTCTGTCTGCAGCCACCTTCACTTACAGAGGGCTTTCCTTCAGTCTCATTTCCTTCCTGGCACTGATCATGGTGAAAAATTTGGGCTTGCTCTCTAAGCCTTTTCTCCTTCCCTTTCCCATTCTTTATTCTCTGCACAGCACTACAGTTGATGCTTTTTCCCTCCTCTATCCATGTTGCCATCTCTTACCCCTCCAACACTTCCCCATTAGCCTTCCCCTCTAATTTTGTCTCTTTTCAACACAATTTTTCATTTGAGACTTCAGCTTCAATATTGGTGACCTTCTTGATTTGCAGCTGCATGTGTTGTTCCCTTTTGTTTTCATTGCACTCAGAGATCCTTCGTAACTTCTCCCACTCCCTTTACTTCCTCTTAACCAAAGGCTAAGGACCACTTACTTCCTCTTAGCTCAACACAGCACATAGCCAAACACTCCAATGCTTCCCCTTCCCTTACAGCCTATCTACATTAATGGTTCACCTGCTCCTCCTGCTTTCCCCCTTGCCTTCTGTTCCCTTCCTTCCACTGACAACCTTTACTCAACAAGAGCAGGAACAGCACGTGTTACCAAACGGAGACCAAGATCCACCAGTAGCTGTCATTTCCACATCAACTAGCGTGGTATTCTTCAGATATTTAATGCTGCCACAGTGACTGCTAGAGCTGGGAGAGACTTTATGAGTAGTACAAGAAGATGATTCAATGTAGGAACTCACTGTGGTTAAGCAGCATACAGGGACGATGGGGAAGGAGGAGAGGAAGGACTATTTTCCTACCTTTGCTTTCCCAGTTTTCATTTCTACCTCTATACCTGATCTCGTCAATTTCTCTACAGAGAAAATTATCAATGTGTAGTTGGAATTTCATCTTCCTCTTTATTGATCTTCTCTTCCATCTTCCTTCCCCACAACTCTTTTCTCTCTTTTCAGCTGCTAACATTTCTTGTCTGATCTCCTCTGACCATAGCACATGCCCTAAGTCTTATCTTAGAGAAAAAAGAAAAAAAAATAATTAATCTGCTTCTCCAACCCCCCACTGTTGCATTTACCTCTCCTAGAAGACCACAGGGGAAAACAAATTAAAAAAAAAAAAAAAAAGGAATTCAGTGATCTCATCACTGTCAAAGATTTCAACCCTCTTGATCTCAAGTGATTTAAACACAGCTGAAATGACATTATACTTTGGCTTAGGTCTCTCTTCTCTTCATTCTTTCCCCTTTTCTTTAGAAACCTCTCGCTTTTGAGACTTCAAATCTCTGAGAGTCTGCCCCAGACCACCTTCTTTCCTCCCTCTTCAAAGTATACCTGAATAATCCCATCCATATCCATTTTTGTCATTTTATGTCATTTTTAAAAACAGACTGACATGCAGATTTTTCCTAAAATTATGACTATTGTGTTGGTGCTTAATGGTGAATTGAACTCATTTGATAATCCACATTCAGACTGCTTGCCTGTGGTCATGCAAGAAAGATATAACATATCCATATAATCTTGTTCTCTTCCTTTTTTCCCTTCAAACTATTGTTCACAGAGACACTACTGTGGATGCACAGAATTCCTTCATTAACTCCAAAATACAGTTTATGGTCCTTTGCTTTCTGCATGCCTATTTTTCTTCCTTTCATATGTCTCAGTCTCTGGAAATACCTCATTCCTTGTACAAATATCTCACTACCAGGTTAAGGTCTTGCTCCTCTTTGATCTTCCCATGGCACTAGAAGTACTCTTGAAATGCTTGGCAGTTAATAGCCGATCATTGATTTAAGTGGGAAGTGAGGAACCTGAATATTTTATTGGATCTGGGCCATGGTCCCCCCTTTAGGGAGCTTTTATCCACCTAAACTCAGAGCATCTGCCTAGCATGCAAAAGGCTCTGCTTGAGAGACCTACAATACAAGTACTGACAGACAATATCAAGTCTCATATAATATGAATAGACAGGGAGAAGCCAGGTCGATTCTGCTCCCTCAAGATTTTTTCTTCATCTTTAGAGCAGATCAAGCACCAGACTTCCTCCCTTGCCCCAAGTTAAGCATCTGTAGGGCACCAGAGAGTCACAGAGTGATGCAGGCCCTTTGGCTCTGGAAATACATTAATGAGTCAGCGCCATCACCCCTCCTACGGCCCTTGCTTTAGAGGTTCTGCTTATGCCCAGAGCAAGGTGTACAGCCAGGAGCAGCCAGGGGCCTATTTCTCAGGTGTGCTGGAACTGAGTGCTAAGCTATTTATCCTGTGGGTGTTAGAAACCATGACAACACTAAATTCATCTGGAAATAAAGCATCTCCAGCAGTAAAAACTGCAGTTTGCACTATGGATGAGAGGTTGGAATATAAGGCTTCACTCTACACTTTGCTGGAGAGTTCCCTGACTGCACGGCTGTATCCTAGGTTCAATCATGTTGGTAGGAGAGGAAACAACAGTTCCTCCTACCCACCCTTTCTCAATCTCAAGTTGTATCACTCTGCAGAAAGTAACTTCAATTACTTAAAACTTAAAGCTTTACTGATAAGTATAGATCCATGGAAAGAACAAGCAAGAAGGAACTTGATTTGGTAGTCCACCGGAAGTGTGGGGATTAAGGGGAAGAAAATTCTTGTTTCCTATGTAACGTCCTAAGAAAAAAAGTCCAAACAGAAACACAGCTGTTCTTTTAGTCCTTCATGAGGGCTTAGACCTCTAAGAATGGGTCTATCAGATACTTCTAGTCAGAATAGTCAGGTTTTAAGAGCTTTTCTGTCTGGGGAAGCTAAGCAATTTGCAGCGCATTTTGGACCCAATGATCACTTCTGTGAACACACACCATAAGCTGAAAAAAAAATGTCGGAAGAGCAACTTTCTCTAATTTGAAGTTGAAGAACTAAGAACATGGAGCAGTCTCTGTGCAGGTCAAAGAGAGTACCAGTAGCCAATTTGCATTTGAAGTCCCTGCAAAATAAATGTTCCAGTGGACAAACTGTAATGGTCAAAACTGTGCAGACAAAACCTCATGAAGAACCAGTTAATGTAGGCAAGCAACAGTTTTCAGCTACTGGCTGTTTTGTTTTTTTCCCTGTTTTTGTTTTTATTTTACAGCTGGAGCCATCTTTCATAAAATCCCTTCTCACAACATACACCAGATTTCTAGCCTTCTATACATATGGTTAATTCTGGCAAAATATCAACTGGATTCTAGGGGTAATAATTCCGCATAAAAACAGAGAGAGTCATCCAATGTCATAATATTTCTGATATTAATTATTCTGAGATTACTGTAACATTTCACCACAGTTTTCTATGTCATGCTTTCTCCTTTTTTTTCTTTAATTTCTGATTGTTATTTTGTAAGTTTTATCACTTCTTTATTGTGTAATAGAAGCATTTTATATTTCAATTTGTACCAACATTCAACATTACTTATTTGTTATGGTCTTTTTTTTTTCTTTTCTTTTTTTTTTTTTTTTTTACTAAAGTAATAAAAAGTTTAAGCATTAAAGAATTTCAGGCAAACCCTTTTTTCTTGTTTCAGTGCTGAGAGTAGATTTTGGTAGTGGTCAACATATTAGCAGCATATAGAGACAGCTTTCAGTTTCTTTTTCTAGTATTTGAATTTCTGTAATTCTAAGTCATGTGGAGAGGCCTTACTAGGGACCTGGAATCACCAGGAGCCAAGGTTTCAAATGTGCATGTTTCCAGTTACACACTTCAGGCCTTCCTCAGGTGCCTATCTCGATTAGTTCAGTCCCAAGAGCATCAGAACTGCAAATGAATGCACTAAGAGCTTTTGATGATCAGCACCAATGAAATTCAGGCATCTTTTAGACTTCAAGTGTCAGCTTTGACTCTAACAGAAAATGAAGCACAGAAACAAAGCCTGTGCACTCCTATGACAGCACCATATTCTTCCTCAAGGCGTCTTCCCAGACAAAGATTCAGAGGTCATAAAAAGCTGTTCCATGGGGGATGGATGAGGTCTCAAATTCCCTTTACATATGCAGGGGAGAAACCACTTAACTCCTTTACCACACTATTCAAAAAATGGAGATTCCCTCTTCATCTGAGAAAGTACAACCATCCTTCTCTTTCTCTCCATGTCCTTTGTACTCCAGCAAAAATCATTGAGAAGAAGGAGAAGTAGAGAGTGGAAAGAATTTCTCCTAGGAGGGGAACAGAAGGGTGGGAGGGAAGATTAAGTAGGTAGGTGTGACTTGTTTACCCTCTGGCATAGTAAACAGCTGCAAATTCAAGAAATCACAAACAAAGGAATATCTCTGGGGGAGAAAAAAAAAAAAAAATTACTGATATATTACCTCAGAAAGTAAATTTTGAACTGTTTTCAATAACCAGTACCATGAAATATGAAGCACCTGGGACTCTCTTAGGTGTGGCAAAGGAGGTTAACCTCTATGCTCTACATTACAGCATAAAGGAGCATTGCTTATACAGATGACTGCGAAGAATCTTGAATTTATACTCTCCAAGTCAACGTGGCCAACGGAGAAAACGTTTTCAGCATTTAGCTTACTTAAACAATAAATTAAAAAAAAAAAAAAGTGCCGCCTTTTATTTATTTCTTCAGGAGCACATAAAACCAGCTTCTGTTTAGAGGCAAGCCAAATACACTTAAGTAATGTATATAATCTAAAGCAAATAAATATAGCTCACTTCTCTGTTAATATAATTAACATTGCCTATTAACTAAGCCAGTAATGTAATCAGGGAAAATATGAGGCAGAGTCTACTGTAAAACAGACAATAAATTGTGGAAAATAACCACAGGTGAGAAAGAAGAAAACAAAATGCAAAAAGTGAATATAATGTTATATGTCCAAATCCGCATTGTAGAGAATCAGAAAGCCTCGCAGCTATTAGTGTGAAAAGCTGAAGGAAGGCAATGGCAGCAAGATGGCAGGTGACTTTTCCATGTTGGGGTTTGTATGTTAATGCCTCAGAGCATAGGCTTGCCCAAGACCTGAGGAATACATGCACTGGGAAGGGAGTGTTATGATGAAAGACAGGTAGACCAGTGATGGTTTATTAAGAAGTGCTGGGAGCAGAAAAGCATCTAGTGGAGATGTGGAAAAGGCCTCCACTTTAAATCCTTCATACTCAATGGAGCAGAGAAACACTCCCTTGGCTGGTGACAGCAAAGCACTGGCAATGTTGAGAAAGTTAAGTAGCCATTCGTCATTGTGGCATGGGGGAAGTTGCATAAAGAATCTGAAAAGCCCTCCGAAGCACCCTGAACCCGGTCAGTAATTATGTCAAGCGTTTGACCCACTGAAACTACTATTAACCTCTGACAGAGACGCAGTTGTACAGCCAAACATTCACAATGTTAGTCATGTTTAAAAAGCTTCCAGTAAAGATGGCACAGGCCTATGAGAGGAATTTGCACATTCCCCCTCTAATTGACAGGATTCATTCAACTCTTTGCAATCTTATCCCTTATTTTCCCTGGGAACTCAATAAATGAAGTATTGTCCCCACGGATTTATTCTTTCCTATTATAGGAAATCTTGTTTGGTAAGGGTGGGATGGCCTATGCTACAAATTTCCTAAATGGTTGATTTAAATTTGTATAATTACAATCATCTTGATCATAAGTCTTAGTTTAGAGTAGAAAGGAAACACTGTTCTCCTCTTTTTCCTTTCAGGCGCATCAAGGACAAAGTAGCAAGTGTCATAGAAAACGCATCAGCAGTCCCAAAGGGTTTTCCAATACCCTGAAATTCCCATATCCCCATGTTTACGCTTGCCCGTCTTTAGTGCTGACACATGACCATCTCCAGCATTTCTTTGTGTGACTCCATGTTTACACTCAAGGGATGCTGGCAGAATAAAGTTGTCCTTGCCCACACAGGATGTGATCCTAGCAGGCCAGGCTCCTCTCTGGCTCTGAAACTGCCTAATGTCACTGAAATCGATAGAGTTATCCTCATTTGCAGCAGTGGGAGGCAGTGTCAGGTCCTTTCCTTCCTTGGCAGTCTGAAGCTCTGGCTCAAAGCCAGGAAGGAGAGGTCTTATCCTACAGGCAGTGAACTAGCACCCTGCTGTGGGACTAGTGAGCAGAGGGACCAGCTGGAACCCAGACAGGATGAAAAGAAATAATGAAACAGGAGGGATCCCCTCAAACACACACAAGAAAAGGTGACAACTCATTGTTGTCAATCTGCTGATTTGGCCATCCTAATTCTTAAGAGCCATAACCATTGAAATGCACCATTAATAAATCAAAAAGGGGCCATAAGGATTATTACAAGATAAATTTCTGAAATCAATGCTCTATCATTCCAGAATAACTTCACTGTTCAACTGAAATCAGTAGAATTACCCTGACATAAAACAGAAGTAATCTGGTGGTGAATTTAGACTTTCAGGTACAAAAGACAAAAACAGGGGTGTAGCAGATGCCACATACACAGCTTAAGAGGAGTTAACAGGGACAGAAATAAACACAGTCCTTCTAGTTTTCTAATAAATTAACACAGGTGAAGGCACAGTGATGACTGTTTCTACTGTTTCACTTCATATTTTGGTGTTCTCTAGCAAGATTAAACTCACTAAATGATTAATTAACTATGTTCCTAGAACTTTTGGAAGTAAATTCTGTTTATAACCTTTATCTGACATCAAAAACTTTTCACGTATTTCAGATGACCTTAAATAAGTTGACTGCTTTTGCTCTTTCCCCTTTGCAGACCTCAGCACTGTGCTTTTTTAGCAGCATCTTTTCATTTTCTTGTATGATTCAAGCAATGCTACTCACAAAAGCATATTAGAAATTAGCCCCCTACACATATTTCAAAGAAACCAAGCTTTCTGTGTAACATCTGCCTCTCAGCTAGCCTCTCTTGGTCACCTGAATTGTGCCCTGGGTACCTACTAGTAATCAGAGACATATTTCTCCTCCAATTCTGCATTGTGATCAGAATAATCTCATCTCCAATTCCCCACTTACCTCTTTATGATGTTTTAATTCAATCCTGACACTGCAGCCATGATGCCTTTCGGAGGAGTTGTATAGTGCAGTTGAAAGAAGACTTATGAACATGGCACTGTGGGATCAGCAGCGCAGGCACATGAGCTGTACCTTGGAAGCCAAATATAGGGTGCAGGGAAAAAATATATGTGGAAAGGCTAACACATAAGAAATCCACTTTTACAATTACCATTCCTGTAGTTCGGCTATGGTAAGTAGCCTTCTCCTAAATGTTCTTCTGATTGTGAGGTTTTGATTTAACCATTATCAACCCAGACCCTGCCTCTGTCAGGGTCAGTTTCTGGATTCTTCGTTGAGAGATTTCCTCCAGCTTCTTTCATATAAGCTAGGCAGTACCAGTAAATATCTCATGAGTCAGGAAAAAAAATTAAGCTCTTGGCCCACCCTGACTCCTTAACTCGATGCTTAACAAAAGGCTGAATACTTTCTTCTCCTTCTCTACTACCCATTTCCACTCTTTCTTTGCAACCATTGAGTATGTTACTGCAACAGACTGGCAGCAGTGAAGGCAGATACCATGCAGGCAGAGCTAAACCAGCTTTAAACTAAATAGATCATACACCCTTAACAGGTAAAGTTGATGTAGCACGGTTCTGAGTATGGGCTTCTGCAGCACCTCCAGCCTAAGGTAAAGTTCATGACTTGCTGCATCTTACTGTAACTGCACCTAAGCTTGGTAGTATAAATCTAGTTTATCTATGCTACCTACAGTAGGAAGGTAAATGATTACTATATTGCACAGTAGCCACTGAAGCGCAGGCCAGTCTTCACATTTCTCTCATCACACACAACAAACCTATTGCTCAATATGTCTTCTGATCCTGAACCATCCTCAGCACCCTACCTGCCCTGGGAGGTATGGCATTCAGATGCAATGGCAGGCAGACCCCAGCTAGAAGCTGATGAAAGATCTGGATTCAGCAACAGGGTCTTCAGAATGGGGAAAGCAAGTCCTGAAATCATGGGCTGGGAGTTTAGAGGAGGCCCCATGCAACTTAGGAAGGTTAAATTTGATTGTATCCTGTGAGAAAAGCACCAGCAGGGGAAGGACTTGGCAAAATGTCAAGCATAAGCAGAGACTCGATAAGGCTTCTTCTAGAAAATTAATCTGAAATAAGTTTGGGTTTCATTTCAGTGCTGAGAGAAGGTTAGGGTCAGTTTTTTCTTTCCTTCTGAAGTAGTGCCCTGATTCCTTCTTACGTTTCTATAATAAGCTTCTATAAATTCCAATAAAATAATCACCTGCAGGATTCAGTTTTATTGCCCTAGACAAATGCATCATCTTTACTCCAATTTAGGAAAAGCATCACAGCCATGTGTAATAGTCCAGATCCTCTAAAAAGTGGAACAGACATTTAATTTAACAGAAAGGCTTTTCTCAATCAAAAGGCTAGAGAAACAGGTTTTTCTTAATTACAGCATATGGCAGAAAAAAAATAAATGTACTTACTTCTGTAGTTTGAAAGTAGCCATCTCCCTCTGGTTATATGTACCTCAATGAAAGAATGCAATATAAATAATTCTGGAATTGAAAGAAATTAAAACATTGTCACCCCTCAGAGAGCTAATTTAAAGGCATACTTCCTACCCAACCCAAGAAATGGGATACAGATAAAGATCCTCTTTACCTAAAAGGGCTCAACCTCATAGCTTCTCATTCTGAGGAATGTCACTTAGCCATGTTATCTTAAGTTTATGGGCAGGCCTATATTATGGGTGCCACCAGATTGTTGCTCAAACATAAGGTGCCTTTTGGTCTGAAGCTGTAGTGATGGACTGCACTATTAACACTGACATGAGCATCATATGTATCATCCTCATGAACTGAGTAGAAAAAAATACCAGGGAGAAAAATAAATGACGTTTAACTTTTACCTCTGCTGAACAGCTTTTCCTTTGATTTTGAATCACACACATCAAGATGATTTTCAAGGAAGAAACACAAAGTAATCAAGGTAAAGTTTGTCCTCTCATAAGATGCTCTGTGTGAAGGTCCTGACTACCTCTAGGCCTGAATGATAAGGCCAGTGCCTGCAGTGCCTTTTTCACATCAGAAAAGCATACTGTCATACCAGTGCACTGATCCAGAGGCTTCTCCACTCTGGCACACAGAAATAATTCCCTGAGAGTGTCAGCACAGGCCCTACATGTTTGACAGCACCTAATAGGGCAGATCAAACACCTGGTTCCCTTTAGCTCTGTTATTATTTGAAGTTGGGTGAAACAGCCAACAGGTGGTTGTGGAATCTCCTTCTCTGGGGATATTCAAGGCCCAACATGTGAAAGCCTCTTTGTCTTGTTTAAGCCCCCAAATACAATGCAGTGTGTTTAGCCAGCGGTCATTCAGTCAAAGCACACACCTCATATAATAACAGCCTAATGCATAAGGAATGGAAGAAGACTGAACCAACAACCTCCCTTCCACTGTGTAGAAACAGAATCTTACACTTCCATATATTGGTAATCTGAAGTGGTCCCAGAGCCCTGAGGACAAACCTTCAGATGTCTTCAGGAAGAAGACGAGCTGCCATCCCTTATACAATTCCCTGATATTACTAAATCTTCAAGTAATGCTGCCAGTGCCACTGTAGAAATTCCTGTGAAGACAGAAAAGCCCACGTTGTATTGGCCACAAATAGCTAGCCTTCACTGGTAACTTTCAAGCTCTATCCATGTTTCCAGAACTGAATACACAGGCATAACAAACATATATATCATTCACTTTAAACCTTCATGAGGATGTTCTTTTCGTAGCTCTCCTGTTCAGTACGAATTTAGTGCTTTTAAAGTTGGGCATTAATTGTTTCTCAGTAAGATATCATCATAAAACATGCAATTTAGTGCTTCGTTTCTTCCAATTTCCATACAGGAATCAGACTGTTCTAAATTCAAGCTTTAATCCCCTTGGCCCTTCTTGTAACTGGTGCTATAGACTATGAAGGGTTACCGACCCATAACAAATAAATTAATAAGCTTGTGTAATTATATTTGGGTCATTTTATTTCAATCCATGAAATCAAAGACTCTGTTCATATTAGTACAGGAATTGCTCTAACTGGCCATTGGGGCTCCCTTGATACACCATCTGCGAATGCAACAAACTGGCACATGTTGGATAGAAAGAATCCGTGTACATAGCTAGTTTACACGATTTTTTCCATTACCTTTGCTGGGCATAGGCTTCAATATCCTATTTCTATCCAGTATTTCTGTTTATCCTATTCCTCTTGGCCTCCAATACATTTTCTGGTAGAAGGACATGCTCTTTCTAACAGTTTGTCAGGTTCTTACTTGGCTCTCTTCTCAATGTAACACAACTCCCCATCTTCCCTCCCTACATCCACTGCCCTCATTTCTTTCCTTTTTTTTTCCTCTCTCTTGGCTCCATTATACCTCATGATCAGCTTAAATTGGAGGTCTAGGGAAGGTCTGCATCTTGCATTGCTGCTGTCCCCAGAAATCTAACTGAGCTTGAAAAACATTTCACTTTCAGACCTTGTAATGAGGTCACAAAAGAGAAGGCTTGTAGGACTGACTTCTAAGTTCCTATGGTCATTACCATAGCTACCTTGAAGTCTGTAATCCTACAACATGGAGCTACAGAGAGGGTTCTTCCTGTTCCTGCTACATGCTTGAAGGTACAAAACAGGACAGTCATTCCATCTATTTCCCCACCTTATAGGCTCATGGAAGATTATTTTGAAAGCTAGAGACTTTCTGGACAGCCCGTCAATCAACTGACTATTTGGTGTCTCTTTAGAAGACAGCCGCACACAGCTACCTTGTGAGGTAGGTCAGATGGCACTTTCGGGATGTGAATTGCTCATGCACCTTGACAAGGAGGGAGAGAAGCAGGTGAGGATCCTAGCTCTGAAAGTAGAACTGGAAATGTCTCCAGAATGGAAGATTAGTTCACCATACTGCTTATGAAGTATTAGCCAAAACATGGTAGAGACAAGCATCTACAGCTGCATGGACTTTGTAGGGTTAGCAGGACTACATGTGAATATGCATCAGCAACATAGCAACTTTTAGAGAGAGAATTGTTCCATCAGTGACTATAAATGTGACATCCCTTATGCAATCTCTATGTAACAACTCTTAAAAATAGTGGTCCTTGAGTGATGAGAGGATGAACCAAAGGAAAGATCATGCTGAATGTGCCTTCTGCTTATATATTTCTCCTAGCATCTGCTGGGTGCCCTGCCAGCCTGAGGATATTGAGCTAGATGGCCCTCTAGTCTAGGAGAAGAGCTCCTATGTCCTTCTAAAGAAGGATCTATGGGGAGTTAAGTTACTGTGGCAGAATAATGTCATACCTTTTCCAACTACTTTCCAGCAGAAATGCCTCAATTCTGCCCTCAGTTACCTAGCTGGAGTTCTTACCTGCTGCAATGCAACCTATACTTGAGTAGCAGAGGGAAGAGTTTCTGGCATTCACAATTCCATATGCTTTACCTAAACTGAGAGTAGTTTACCTATCTGGAATTTTGGATTTAGTTGCTTCATGCAAGGGTGATTTTTACAAGGTGTAGCCATCTTGTCCTTATAAAGTTAGCAAAAATTTTGGCACTGGATGTTTTGTGTGCGAGAAAACCACTGAAAGAAAATATGAACCAGAAATGAAAGTAGCTGCCAGCTTCCAGCACAGCATCCCAGAAGTTAACTGCGTGTTCATAACCATTTTAGACTTCTATACACAGTATAGGAGGAGAAGAGAAAAATCTAGCCACTTTATTTCAAACTTTTCCTTAAACTTCTTTTCCCTTTGTGCCCAGCCCTTGCAAATACTGCAAGGCACGGAGGACTCCAGGTCCATCGCAGACTGGGCAGACGAGCCAACAGGGGGCAGCCAGAGGACAGGGATTAGCATCAGAGCCCTGACACCCCTTCATTTCAGAGCCCAGAAAAGCAACAGTCAGCCAGCCTACCAGGAGCCTGTTAGTTGGTCTCTAGATTGATTCATTAGACAAACACCTCCCTCTCTGGCTCATCCTTTCGTTATGACACAGGAAGCTGTCAGCCTTTCATGGGACAAAAGGACATTCTTAGGAATGCAAAGGACTGAAATATCATCTCATACCCTGGAATACTTCCAGGACACCAAGGATGTGCAGTCTCCTTAATCACAAGTCCTTTTTTGGTCCTGCTGCATTTTAAGAGACTAGTCTGACTCAAAGACGATATCAGGTTCGCCGAAAGTAGTCTGAAGGATTTGCATTTGAAAGCCATCCAGCCCAAGCTTAACCAAATGAGCCTTCCTTAAATTAAAAACAAAAATAAGGGTTTTGCTCAACGGTACTCTCTTTCGCTTCTCAGCTTTGCCCTTGGGAGAGTACACTGCTGTCTGCCTCCAAGATAATATTTTTGGAAGGTACATTCCTTTTATTTGGGCCAGCACACTAGCAGACAACCAAAAGGACATGTGCAAGCTATTTCAGAAGGCTGTGTTTTTGCTCTGTGGTTGTAGTCACACCAGCGCACCTCTGCTTCACAGCACCAATCCTATGCTTAAAGCTGGCGTGCAGGGAAGACCAAATGAAACCAGGCAGCTCAGCCTTGTAACTGGGCCAGTTGCTGGGACCCAGGGAAGATTAGAATGCCATGGCATAGAGTTGTCACAGTATAATATTAGAGGCTTGACAAGTAGAGGGTTTCTCATAGGACTACTTGTGGCAGACTTGGAGCCAAACATGACCAGCTCTCACTTCCATCTCACACGTGGGATAGTTACATTTTAAATATAAATAAATGACAGATTACCCTCCTCCTCCTCCCTGTGAAACAAGAGAAGGGGTGAGGAAAGGAATATTACCCTATGAAGTCACTAGGACCTAATCTTTTCAAAACACTGCTACTGAAGTCACCGTACTGTCATTTTTCCTTTGTTACCATGACTTTCCACAGCCCCTTTTCACTGATTTCTTATGCTTGAATTTTAAATTCATATTTTCTGCCCCTATTTATGAGATGCAACAATATTTTTCACACACCCATAGCACCTCTTTCCTTCAGCTGTTGCTTATAATCCCATTGCTTCTTCCTAGGCACCTTATCTACCCACCTATTCTTTTCTACTTCTCTGTTATCAGTCACAATCTTCATATTCTTTGGTATTTCTAAGTAAAAAGACCTTTCCACATCTCTCCTGCCTTTAATTTTCTCAGATTCAATATCAAAATCTCATTCCTGCCCCACAGCACTCTCCACTACTGAACTTCACGTTTCCTGACTTCTACCTTGGTTATTTGCCAACACAAAGAAAGAGTAGGAGCCACAGGCATATTCAGAAACATAGTACGTAGAAAAGAAACTTTTAAGATCATGGTATTTCAGCATGGATGAAACTTCGGTTCTGTCCCTATCATTAACTGTAAAGAAGATCTTTTCTGAATTACTGTGTTTTCCAATTCTATAAAGGAAGCTTACCAAAAAGCTTAAGAGATTCAGGATACATGTCCTAGTCAAACAGCAATCAAGTCTCTTAAAAAATTGTTGATGTCCTAAGCACATTTGGAGGATGGTTTACTTTATTCACTTCTCAAACTGCTACATGGTAGCTGAGCCACATGACGAGGTGTCAGCTTCTTAGAAGCACACTTTGTAAGCAAGTCCTATTACCTGCCTTAAAACTGTTCGGTCAGCCACGAAAGTCATTCCAGTTCCTTTCTATTTTCTGAGACATGGTTTGGCCTTTCATATGCTCTCTTAAACACCTCAGATTTATGTATACCTAAAGAGACAAGCTCACTAGATTCTAGAGGCATTTGTTAACATTAAAAAATAGAAGAGAGATAACCAAGGTCCATCAACATATATGAAAGACTGAGATGCTTCTAGCCCCAGAAGAGTGAAATGTATCTTTCTTTACACATTGTTGCTCCAAGACAGAACATTTATTGTCCATCAAAGTCAATGTCTGTCCATCCACCTCAGTGGGTACTGCACTGGGCCTCGAATCAATAGCATGTTTCAGAAATTCTCATGAGAAAGAGCAGGAGCATTAGCAAAGCAGCACGTGAATTAAAGCAGGCTTGATCCGCTTTAATGTGCGTTCTGAGCCTGGGGCCCAGTAAGAACCTTCTGATCACATAATCTGCCTATCTAGAGGATCTGTATATATACAATAAGATAATCCTGGTAATCAAGAGTGTAGATAATAGCATTATTATTTTATTTCCATAAATATTTGAAAAGATAGATTTTCTTCATCAGTGCAATCTGATAGGTAAAATTCCCACACTTGTTGGAAAAGAAAAGACCTTCCAGAAAGCTATGGAAATGTAACAGCAATAAAAGCAAGTATAAAATGTCTCAGAAAGCAAAACATAGAAAGTAGAAACATTTTGTCCACATGCACGTTTTCAAATCCTCATGTGTAATCAAAAATCACTGAGAAACAACATACAGCTAATAGTGTTTAGTGAGAAGTATCAGAAAAGCATAATTAAATTCACCAAGACCTTGACCACATACTGTAGATGTGCACCAGGAACCCTTGGACCGCGGTGGGTAGGGGCAGAGGCAAAAGGAGACTAGGGCATAGCAGAGGCAGGAGAGGACAACTCCTTTTGTCCAAGGGAAGGAGAGTTGAGAATATCAGGGCATCAGGGGACAGGACAGAAAGTGTGTAGCCAGAGAAGGGCAGTCCAGGTCTGGCATGCTGGTGAGTGATCACAGCAGTTGCAGTCCTATTCTGGTGTCCCTGTAGAAATGCAGTATCTGTTTAAGCCCTACTTAGCCCATTATGTCACTACTAAAGCCAAAGAAAAATGTTGACAACTCAAAGACAGGACTGAAGGATGGAGTGTTACCGATATAGTTCAACTGGTAAGAGCAGAAAGCCTGTCATCTCACATGGTATATCAGAGCAAGAACAACTTCTGTCAATTGGGCAACCAGTTTCTCCCAGTTGTTGCTTTCCTAAAGAAATAGACCCTTTATCTTCCCTAAAGAGAAGGGAATTTCATTCAGATCCTAAGGGAACTTCAGTAAGGACAAGAGGTTATTGCTATCACAAAGACACTGAGCTTTGGGAATAACATGTGTTGACAAACATCTATCCAGTGAGTGCCAGAATAATCCTCTAAGACATCAAGGGAAATTCAGGTCACCTTCCATTCCACACGTCTGGTTTATTAATGGTCTGAATATGTTTGCTATTTCCATATAAGTATAGTCTAGTTTAGTGAATTTGTTTTGCTATTGCTTTATAGTAAAATGAAATGATACAAGGAAGGAAGGAAGGGAGAAAACTTCTGTGGCATAACCATTTTCACAAGCTTCAGCAACCTTGGCCCACATGGCGTAGTTGCAGGTTGGGAGGGAAGAAGGGAAGAACTTCTGTATATTCAGGCACTCCAGTTTCTCTACAGTTTTAAATTGTAGATTAGTACTGAAGAATTTACCAAAAAGCAATGGGATTTATTTCAAAATTAACACTGGAAATTGGCTTCTGAAAGTTCCTGCCATCGGACTATAGCAAAACACTGTGACAAACCACAGAGCTACAGCTTGAAATTGGACTTAAAGAATCTTCTACATCATATACCATCTGCAGAGCAAGAATTACTCACCAGGAGCTCTTGAGCAACAACAACAAAATAAATGTATAAGTTTCTGCCAGATGGATTGTGCCAAAAAGAGCAGGCTAAGCAAGGAATATTTTTTGCTATGTGATATTTACACAACTCTTATAATTGCTGTAGCCCCCCAAGTGACTCAGTTTTGAATATCTTCTGGAAAAGCATTCAGAACACACAATATGAATCCTTACCCTTATTTCATTCACAGTGAACTGTTGTTTTTTTGTTTGTTTGTTTGTTTAGGTTATGGTTTTGGTTTGATCCACAATAAAGACAAGGAACCATTTGTAAAATTTGGATCAACTTCACTTTTCAAATTCTCATGACATTTAGTGAAAGCTTAATCCAGCACTATTGAAGTCAGTGGAAGTTTTGCCAATGACTTCAGAAGGGAGTAAGAATTTAATTATGCACTACTGAGTGCTGTCAGTATTTGATTCCGGTACTTGTAAATACAAGATATGGGCCTAAATAGATTACAGTTGGTCCCTGAGTGGCAGTACTGTGGATTAAGCCCAGTTTGAGTGTCTTTTTCTCAGAGAAGAATTTGTTTCTAGAATCTAAACCCCACGATACTTGCCTTGTGTTTCTGAATCATTCCCTTGATCTATATGAGATTAATGCCATTGCTCCTTCTTCTATAGGAGCACTTTTCAGGAATAATTTTTTTCCTGTGAATCTAGATCACTGACATGACAGGAAGGAATAAAAAGTTGTTATTGTCCTTCTAGGTGGCTCCTCCAGTTCAGCTTTCAAAGCCTGGAATGCCCCCCTCATGCACCATGGGGAGAATTGCTTTTACGCTGCTTTCGGAGTTGTCTTCCTTCCCCAGGGGGTCCCTGCAAGCATTATTCAGATATGCTAGGTTTTGTTCAGTCTTTAATTTCATTAGGAGATCAAGCCTTTCATAAATGTCAAGAGATTGTTTGTTTTCCTGTATGGTTTTTGTTGTTGTTGTTTTTGTTGCTCTAGATTTTATATATATATATATATATATATATATATATATATTTTTTTTTTTTTCCCAAGACAGGATTTTTACATTCCCAGCTTTCACCTAGTTTTCCAGGTTATCAAGATTTCTGTCAGGCAGGATATTACCTTTTTCTGTTCCCTGCTCTCCACACAATTATCTAAAGTGCTTTGTGTTTTCCCACATGGGGCCTGCTTCTGATCTCCTTCACACTGTTTTTAATCTGCTTGCTCTAATGGAGTTACTTCTGATTTAGTTCACTTTGGTAAGGATTCATGCCTCAAGCCTCTGCAGATCTATAGCGGGCTTTGACTCCCTAATTGTGCTGCATAATGTTTTTATCTTTCTTAAGGACACTCCTGGCCCCAAATCCCCACTCTCAGTGGAAGTCCCAGAATCAGTCAGCCCTCACATCATGGCCTGGAACAGGGAGAAGAGCAAGAGCATTGGCTTCACAGGAACAGCATTACTTTGACACCTGAAAGGGAAATCAGAGTGTCAGGAGCTCCCCTATGCTGGCATCAAAGGCAACAAGGCATGGGGCAGAGTACCTTCCCAGCAGCTTTAAATCTACCTGAGGGGAGATGAACAACTACACACGACCATCTTTAGATGCTAGACCTACTACTACCTTTGGCCATAGAGGATACAGCACAGGCTGTTCTCATCTTCCCCGTTTTCCTGTTGATGGTGGGTTTTCTCGCCTGGAAGAATAAGACGATATCACCCAAGTTTGGAGCTAAATCCCTTCCTACCGTTGCTTTCATCAAGTTAAGAGATTTTAATCTGTCCTTTCCACTTTGCTCATCCCATCTTGATCTTTCCCTGAAAGAAAATCTCACCTGTGCAGTAGGTATGCATTGGTTTGCTAGGGAAAAATCAAAGCTGGTAAAGAGATTGAAGAGGTGGTACCAGAGATGGATGAGATACATGGAACAGTTTCTTCTGTATGCATCAATCTTATATCTAATTACAGTGAATCAGCACTACAGTGAGCTTAATCCATTTCATGAACACGTGGACTGAGAGTTCATTTTTAGAGCCAAGAGCATTTTATTCCCAAAAGCTAACACCCTGCAAAAGACAATAACGCAGATGGAAGATACTGTGCAGGGAGTTAAATATATGTCTGCTGTATTAAAGTTCTTGGAGAAGTTTTCTGTGTTTGCGTTTTGTAGGCCTTAAGTTAGAATAAACGTTGTAGTTAAATAAATTAAAAATTAAACAGGAACACACTATTATTAAAATCTGTATGCTTAATATCTCAGACAACCACTAAGGCTTCTTCTCTCTGTTGATTTACAAGATATATGGTTAGTTTTACAATCTAGGAACAGTCTCTAAAACAATGTACACATTTTACTAGTAGCATAAAATGTTCCTGATATTAGTATAATAAAATATTTTACTTGCAAATAAGCTTATAAATGTTTTTCTAAAGCAAGCAATATAATGTGGCTGTAAGTTGTAGTGCAACTTCAGCTGGAATTTCTCCACATAATCACTTCTTGTTCAATCCACCATCCAAGCAATGATTATATCTTATAGATGTATTTGGCAAAATAACAGCAAATGTTTTCAAAGGACAAAAAAACAGGATAATCTGTCTCAATATGCATTCAGACAACATATCAGAAGAAATATAGCAGAGTTATCTTTAAAAACACCTCAGTTAGGAAATGTTGCTGAAACTTCTTAGTAAGAATTTAATAATGAAGGAGTTTGGAAGGCATTTGAGATAGGGTCCAGGAACAGAAATGTCCAGAACCCTCCTCAGTAGGGTAATTGTCTTTGTAGACAACTTCTGCTGTCTAGAAGACAGAGGTGGAGCGGTATGCATGTTTTGATTCACAGATCCTCCACAATGGACCCAAGTCGCCCAGGTGACCCTGGTGAACAACTTCACACAGAATAGCCAGGAGAAAGTCCAGCTTAACTGTCCCACTGTACCAAGCAAAGTAAAAATCTTTTAGTGTAGCGCAGGCTTGAATCGCTATCATCCATTATTGACTTTGTAGCTAACTAATGGCTTTGCACATTATTAGCATTACTAGTATGAGTATAGCTAATGGATATTAATATGATATGAAAAAGTGCTCATTAAAACACCGTAAAATGCATTTGGTTAGTAATTAGCACTTTTGAAAGCATAACTTCTTAACTAATGCATTTATTTCACATATTTATAATTGCAAAATTATATGTACTCATTTTTATAAATTAGACTTTCAAAAGAAATGTGCTCAGTATGAATCCAATATACTTTTTCATCCTTCCTTTCTTTCCATTTTGCACATTTACAGAAAGTGCAAAGGAGGAAAATTTCAGCAGCAATACAGCAATGGAAAACCAGCAGACGGAGTTCCTGCAAAAAGCTTTCCTGTGACAGGAAGGGCAGGATGAAATAGGGCAAAATGCCACATGGGAATGCAAAATTCCCAAGTGGATTCCAAGGTCAAGGTGCCTGATCCTGTCTGTCCCAAGTGCTCTCACTTGGAGCAACATTTGTTTCATTGGTATATTCAGGGTCTGCTGGATGAGTATCAAACAGCTATAATGAGCTTCATTGTAAGTATAGAGAGCTTCAACACAAAAGCTTTCACTTCAAAGAAAAAGTGACCCCCAGTTACCAAACACAATCACAGTCAAGACACAGTCTCCTAATATAGACTGTCTGCTAGAAAGTGTATCAGTTTATCAGATCCTGGAGAAAAAAAATAACAATAATAATAATAATCTGATAGACACAACCAGGAAAAACAGAGCTGAAGGAGTGCTGGAGAACTAGGAGTTGACATCACTTTAGCAAGGTCTTGACTGGGGAAAAAGGAAGAAAATTACAACAAAAAATTCCTACCCCTTTATATTTAGCTTTTATTTGGAGCAAACTAGAAATATATTTGCATTTTTTTGTCTTGTGAGTGGGACATGTGAAAGTGCTTGACACCATGCTGTTGCCTGCAGGGACAGTCCTGCAGGCCACGAGAAGCAGAACTCCTGCAACTCCATTTCAGTTCTCTAAGCTACATGAGCTTTTGGTGAGGGGTAGTCTGTCCAGACAGCATAAGGCCTTGCGGTCGTAGCCCTTGAATTCAACTTCTCCATAAGCATGGGATTCAACAGGACTACTTGACTTTTCTAATCCTCCATCTCCGAAACACTGTGGTCTTTGAAACCACCTCCACCCTTGGCAGAGAGGGGCTGCTGTTGCACTGGCTGGGGAAGAGCACACTTCCAGGATGCTACGTGGCAGGCTGAGGCAGCTTATATTTGTATATCATTAGCACAGAGACCCTTAAGCAGGAGGCCTTCCCTTGTTTTTCACGGCATCCTTTAAGCAACTTTTCAGGTTCCTATGGAAAAAAAATCTCCTCAGTGCCTTACTGAGTGCATTTGAAATTCCAAAACTAATGAGGCTTTTGTCTCCCTCTTAACCCAGGAACTATTGTTATCTCTAAAAATAAAAGGAGATAATCTGCTAAAGAGCTAAAAATACTGAACTCTGACAGCCTTTTCAGACTGATGATTGACACACTTGCACCTTTAATCTTCACAAAGAAAACGCTGAGGCAGGAGCTCCTATGCTCACCTCCCAGCAGCTCTTTCACCAGCTGCCTGCTGGTTGTTCTCCCACCGATAGGAGGGGACCAGCACCGTCTGGTTGGGTCATTAGCGCTCAGAATGTGATATTCATCCGGAAGCTATAATTATCACCCAAGGGTGCTTGCGAAACACTGTTTTCAAGAAAAAGCACTGCATTTCTTTCAGGAGGAAAATCAGGGAGTGCTTTTGGATAGGAGTGCCAAAAAGCCCAGCTATGTGCCCTCTGCCCCAGTCCCCAGGGCTCCAGAACAAACAAAAGCTCTCATACAACATGGTTGGATCCAGGGTGCAGGCTGCATGAATGGGTGCGTGCTTTGAATTGAACAGGAATATAAATTAAATGGACTTAGTTAAAAGGGCTAAAAGGTTTTCCAATTTATCATAAAGAATCTTTGCAGTCTCTGTGCAGTGAGCCAAAATACCTGTTTTTCCAAAGCTTACTGGTCAAAGCACACAGTCAAACGTTTGCCTCACTTTATTGTTAGAAAAGTTGTGTTGGTCGTACATGGCAAAGTTTTGACAGTGGGGAGTGCTGCTGGGGTGGCTTCTGTGAAAAGAGACCAGGGGCTGCCCCATGCTGGACGCAGCCATCTCCAGTAGACCCGCTACAGGACACAGCTGAGCCCACCAGCAATGCTGGTGGAATGTCTGTGAAAACGCATCTAAGAAAGAGTAAAAACACCAGAGAGAGAGGAGGAGGGAATAAAAAGGAGTGAGAAACAGTGGAGGGAATACCAAGGTCAGAGGAGGAGGTGGTGCTCCATGGCGGAACAGATGTTCCTGAAGAAACTGGAGCGTGTGAGAAGAGTCCACACTGGAGCAGGGGAAAAGTATGAGAGAGACAGATCAGGAGAGAAAAAATTCTAAATTTCTACTCTCTGATCATAGCTGCCCCGCCCCCCCCCCCCCACCACCACCACCACTCAGAGTAGGGTTAGCGAAAGATTCTGGAGTGAAGGAGTGAAGCTGGGCCTGGCAGAAGCAGAGGAAAGATGTTGTTTTAATTATCTTTGTGTTTCACTACCAGAATCTATTGGCAATAAATTAATTTTTCCCAAGTCAAATCTGTTTCACTTGCAACAGTAACTTGTAAGCAATGTCCTTGTCTTTATCTCAACCCATGAGCTTTACTACCCTATTTGCTCACCTGCACTGCTGAGGAGGGGTTGTGAATGAGCAGCTGGGTGGGAGTTCTGCTTGCTGAGACAAACCCACCACAAAAGTGAAACAATCCCAATGTGTCAAGCATGCAAAGAACAAGGGCTTTCTCAACCTGGAGCCTCTCAATCCAAGAAAATACTGGAAAAGGTAAGGGCTATTTCAGAGAGTTCTACAGACATAAAAAAAAAAAGTGATGATTCCCCAGGGGAAATACCACTTCCAACCTTCGCTGATTACTTGTAGGAAGAGGAGGCATCTGCATGTTCCCTGAAACTGCTGTCTTTCTGCTGTTCTTTTAGAAATCACTGGTGATGGAAGGAAAATTGAAGATTCTCTGACAACGACACCTTACAGAAGCTCTTTTTTGGTTACTTGAGCATGGATTTAATAATACCCCATTTACTATAAGTTGTGTTCTTTCCACTGAAGTTGTAAATCTGCCTCCTGATTTCATTTCAACTATAGCACATATAGCATGCTTTCCTAGTTCTAATTACAATGGGATATTTTGTTCACTTTTCACAGCTGAAAAGGAATCCTGAACCCTCTTTCCATAGCCAGCTACTTAGTTGTTTTTAGTCCAATATCTTCTAAATGTAAACCCTTCTCTTTCTTGGTTCTTTTTATGCCACATGACATGTTCTCCAAGGCTTGTGGTAGACAGAGGGATATCCTTCACCTTCTCCAACCTCTTTGACAATAAAAAGGCTGCAACAGAGTGAACAATAAATCAAGATAGATTTCCACCCATAAACACTCATTCCAGGGAATGACGAGAGGCTAAGAGAGAATGTTTCTCTCATCCAACAGATTGTTCCTGCTGTAATGCCATTTCTAACATAAAGAATTCCCCAAGCCTTTACAAGGTACTATGAATTAGTCTCTAACTCATTTGTACTCTAGAATGTTTCTGTCCATTTAGGCTATCAAGGGATTTGCTATGATTCTAACGTGTCATTATAAAGTCCTTTAAAATATTTCTATCCTGCCTTAAATTTTAACTCCTCAAAGAACTTTAACTGTATGGTGTAAATTTATGACAACCATATGAAAAACGTCAAGCTCAAAATAAAATTCATAGACAAAACAGCAAAAAAAAAAAAAATCATTAGAGTACAACTTACTCTCCAGTGTTCCTGTCTGTTTTCAGTATGCCTCCAGGACAAATCACTGACAGAAGTGAGGCGACCTACCTCATGCGCCTGTGCACATTCTGAAGATGGTGGTCACTTCCATAAAATTTTGTGCAGGATTCATTTAAAGCCTTTCTGCTCCTCAGCATGACCTCGTGAAGTTTTGCAAGACACAGTGGGTTGAAGTTAGTGTTTGAACATCAGACCACCTTTGGAAAAGCAAGGTTGTTTCCACAGATCACGTTCCACCTGATGGAGCTCTGTCTTTTCAACTCACACTGAGTCAATGGCAACTCTTCTCTTAGGCTGGGCACCAGCTCTGTGACCTTTTGCAATAGAAATTAAAATCAAGTTTTAGTTGTTCACAGTTGACAAGAGACTGTGTGGCAGTAGTGCATGAATTGCATCATACCCGTCATGGCCTCCCATTTAAATCATTCTATGTGGCTGTACGCTTGCCGTTCATACTTATTAACATCTCAAAAGAACAAAATAAACCTGTAGATGTTCCTGTGGATTATCAAAAGAATTTTCAGGCCACTCCCAGCATGACTATGTGACATACATAAAGTGGAACATTTGTAAATGCTTCAGAGGTGCAGGACAGTGGTCAATAAATCATTATTTCTAAATTTTAATTTCAACATTATTCCTATTTTTATTACACTAGCAGAATTATAATAAAGATTAAATCATTTGTTAAAGTTTAACTTTATTAGCATTGTATCCTGGGCTTTGTAATTGAAACAAAAATTAATTCTGACTTAATTCTTACACCCTTTTTAATAAACCTTTGATGATTTTGGAAAACAACTTCCATTCCATAGAATGGGAGTGCATTTCCCCAAACCTGTTACATCTCCTCTAAATAAAATGTTTGTTCTCATTATTATGGATGAATCATGCAAAATCCTTTGTTTCCTGAGTTGTTTCTGTGGAATTCTCTCCATTATGGGAGATTAAACGAGACAGGCAGAAAATCTAGAGTACCTCTACAGCATGGTTATCTAAACAAGATTTCTCTCGACGCCCTGTTAAAGAGCTTGCAGCCTTACAGGCAAAAGTCTGTTCTCCAGTTGTGTGGTTACTAACGTTTCCATGGGCCTGTCCTTTAATCTCAGGGCTGTTGGACATGGATTGATGTGTGTCCTATAGTGTCACTCTTTACAGCTGTCCTGAGGCTTCTAGGACTTTCTCTGTTGGCCTTCAGTTCCTCTTTAGAGCAACTTGCAGGCTGACATCAGAGGAATGCTCTTCTTTCTCCCTCTCTCTCCAACTAATGATTTTTAAAGCCATCCATTTCACTTTGCATTTGACATGAAGGCAAAGAAGTACATTTTAAAAATCACCTATTGGGTAAGTAATAAAAGCTTTGAGCCATTAAATTCATACACATTTTTCCTTAGCCTTTGCCAAGTTATGTGCAATAAAACAATTTGACTGTCCTTGACCACACTTGATTGTTGACTATCAGAGTAGCATAAGATATCCCTCAGACAGTCTGATTACATTATACAGCAAGATCATATTAAACGTGTCCTACATTTTTGGCTGGGACAGCAGCTAACCATGAAGATAGTGGAACCTTTGATTGTGAGGTATTTCCTTTCTCTGTCCTATATAAGAGGAAGATCTTGTGCAAATTCTTCATAAGATCTCCTGACAGTTCACATTTATTGTTTTCCTTAGCCTATGTTTGTGTGCTGCATAAGCTGGCAAGCCTGCCCCACTGTGACCCACGCTCCTAACAAAATTCACTTTAAACATCATGCTGCTGGCTGTGTGAAATAGAGTGATTTTAATAGGCTTGCTCAGTGACAAAAATCCATTTCAGATCTTCTCTGGCCCAGCCCTTTTTCATTTAATCAGTCAATAGAGTGCAAAGGGCTTATATGATGCATCCTCAGAAAAGGAATGCATGCTTATACCCTGCTAGACTTTTATTTTTTAAGATGCTTTTATAAAACTAAGCCAACCCAGATATAATGAAAAGATCTTCCATTTGACATTCATCATTCACATTCATTTGTCATTAACTCACTGATATTGAGAGCAATCACGGGCTCAAAAATTAGAGTAAAACTCGCCTTAAAAAATATCTTCAGAACAACTGTAACCGTGCTGTAATACCTACATTTCTGTTTAACATAACGTGACACAAGCTATAGAACACACACACACACACACTTTCAATTTTTAAAGACAGAAAAAACAATATCATTCTCCCCTGCTGATGAAGTACCCAGCTATTCCTTGTTTTTGAGCTATGACCTTCAGGGAATCTTCATTCATAACCAGCGAAAGACACACAGCGGTATTTTCTGTGCTGACATTTGTAAAGGCTGAGCCAAGTTCACCCTGGAGTTTTCTGAAGGTGTCCTCTGATAAAGGCCAACACAGTGGGAATTATGATGAAGAGGAGTCTATGAGAGCAAAAAGTAGCTCACCCCCATGCCACACACACCTCCTTCAAGTCCCATTTACAAACAAACGGGCCAGGGAAGTCTGAAAAGTGGGCAATATCTGCTGAAAATAGAGTGCCAAGGCAGGAACAACGCACACAGTCCAGACATCAGCTCTGCACATTCCTCCTATAGCTTCTTCCCATGAAACCTGGGGAGACTGGAGTCTCTGACAGTTTTTCTATTGACCTCAGTGTGGTCCACGGGGCCTCCTATCTTCATTGAAACTTCCCTGTTAATAAGTCTTGCAAGCCCATTGTTATTTTCATTTTACCAAGGAATAAGTGAAAGTGAAGTTGAAGGATTTGCCGAAGGTCATGGAGACTTTCCTTACCAAATCTGAATTTGGGGAGTTTGTGACTCTTCATCCTCAAATAGAAGGTGAAACTGTTTCTTCATCAACATTTCTAAAATTGCTGCAACATTAAAAACAAAAAGATACCAGGAGACATCTGTATTTTTATAGTACTTAAGGTAACATCACCCACTTTAGCAATGGGTGTATTGCTAACCTCTTTATATAAAAAAAGAAAAATCCTTCTACGCAAATCCATCTCCAAAGTCTCTTCCTTGCTTTCTTGCATGTTGTTCAACCATCATCATGAAAATTAGTACAAATTAAAATAAATATGTTCAACAAATCCAGCAATAACGGTTGCCTAGGTATACATATTGTTTCCCTGGATGTGGTCACTGGCTCATACCATAAAGTCTAATTCTGAGAATCAGTTGCAAAGATAGGGAGGATCTTCTGCCCACTGACATCTGACCTTGAAGTTTTGAATTGCTGAGTAGGAGCTGAAACCTGACTGTTCATACATTACCAATGCCCAAATTATATAGAGAAGAATGGAGTTCGCAATAAGAGTGGGGTTGAGACAGGCAAATGTTAAGTGTCAAGCACTACATTGAAAGGGCAGGCATCTCATAAAATAACAGTCTGTTGATGAAGCATCAGACAACATTTTGTGTATCTGCTCTATTTTTAACATGCACATTTTAAATGAGACTGTACCAGTTTGAACACTTTTTTTTTCCTATCAAAGACTCATTATTACCATAATTTGTTCCACAGTAAAATCAAATATTCACTAATGTTTTTCATGTCAGAATGACAGGGGGGAATACTATTTTAGCACCACAGCAAATTCCATTAAATACAAGAAGAGTTTAAAGTCTTGTTGTGCATCTCAAGCTCCCGTTTTTAATTAGGTCTCTTGTATCCTTATTTTCCATCGGGTGTGGGAATCCTTCAGAGCCAAACCCGTCTGGCAAAAGCACAAAACTTACTCACAGCCCATGGCTTTATTAGATTAATATGGAACTGTTACATATCATTGTGGACATAATGCAGCATCTGGAATGCTTTTCTCTCTCTCGCTCACTGTTCTTTCTCCCATTAGCATTAGTAAACAGTATTTTCTCTTTCACCTCTTCATCTAAAGAGTTGTGTATATCCACAAACCAACTTCTCACCCTCCCCGCAAAAGAGGCTGCTTTTGAACTGCAAACCCAGCACCCAGAAGTCTGCAGAAATTATTTTCAATTTTATTTTTGTTCCACTAATGACAGGGGCTGAATTTATTAAAGAAGCAACATACAAGAACACCTTGATAGGATGACAGGATATCTCTTCTGATTGCAAAATAAAAAGGGGGTATTATTTTTGCCTTGTGGAAGAAGAGCAATAAGGCCAGATATAGTAGCTATTGGGAGACTGCAGCGTTGCAGAAGCAGTGAAAGTCCTTGCTTTTAAGTAATGGCTTGAATCAGCAAAGTCTTTTGTTGCAAAGGCCAAAGTACTTAGCATGGCTTTACATTTGGCCATTCCACTATCAAGCACATCTTATTTTGAAATAGTGTTTTAAAGAGATATTTGAGTTTAATTAACTCTGCTGAGTAATTTCAAAACCAAACCAAACCCAAACAACAACAACAACAACAAAAATCACCCACTTTCATCAGGCCTTTAATTCAAGCCATCATATGAAATCTGAAAAATCAGCTTGGCCTTCTGGAGAAGATGGTGCTATTGATAGAGTGACTAGGTCTTGCACAACATGGTGCTAACACTTTGCTGACCTCAGGATGCAAGCTAAGACAACACAGCACCGTGCTATATTGGAGAGTACCTGGCAGTACCTCCAGAATCACTGCATCATCCTCACAGCATGCAGGAAGCATGCTCCTGGATGTGGAGGCTATGGACAAGCACAAGCCAAGCAAGCAGCTGTCTAGATTAACAGGTCGCCAGAAACAGTCCTGCTTTGCCTACACCAGAGCCCTGGAAATTCATGGTGTTGGTTCAAACAGAAAGGAAGGACAGAATGCGTGTGATGACAATGATTACTGTGTTGGCTGGGCAAGAAGAATCAACCTTTTTCTTTTGTTTCCTTCAGCCACTGCAGCAGCAGCACCAAACTTGCTTCAGGAAGGCTCCCTGGGTCTCTGTTCTTCCCCATTTCTCACCCTCAACCTCTCTCCTTACAATAAAAGAAGCTGGCCCAGGCCACGCTCCTTATTCACCTCCTCTCTAGAAAACCTCGAAAAGCACACCACAACTATCTAGCTCAGGTCACCGCCTTTCAAGTGGTAACACTTCTGTTGAGGTCAATAGTCCCTGCTTGATGAAAGCATCACATTCATTTCTCCTTCAGAGTGATCTCCTCAGGCCTGATCTGGCTGACAAAGTCACTGTCTTTCTGCATATTTTGCATAGTGGTTGGCCACTTGTTCTTATAGTTAAATAAGAAAATTGCATCCAGTTTATTATTTGATTTTTTTTTCTGGCTTAAAGCTTCTCATCTTAGCTGTTGAAAATGAACCCATTTCCAAAAGTTGCCTAACTACAGCTTTCACAGTCTGACTAAGAGGCAGTGATTTTTTCATGTGTCTTAGCTACATGCTTATCTTTTCGTTTCAGCATACCGGAGACGCTTCTTTTCCTCCGATTCACCTCATGTTCCCTGCACATAGGTTTTTAGGGCTCTGACCTAAAGAGTTTTTTCTGAAACTGTATCAGACACTTTAAAGTCTAGATGAATTCAAAGGTGTACTGTGTGCAGACAGTTTTTCCAAACAAACTGGTCTTGAGTCAATGGGCTTGCTAAACGTTTGGGCTCACCATAAAAAGCCTTATGTGCCAAGGAAAACAGCTCCCAGAGCAGAGCAGTGTCCTGGATAGATCATAGGATGTACAGAACTGAGACATGAGACTACTTTAGCTGATTACAGTTCTCTGCCCTTCACAGAAAGGACACTGTCCTGTTCCTACCAGTGGACAGAGATATTCCTGCATCTGGTGGGCAGACCCACTTCACATAGTAGTAAAAGTAGCAGAATCACAAGTAAAAGACCTGAATGCTGGCTTTTCATAGGCGCAGACCTCCTCTTTTGTGACCAGAGATGTGTTAAGGAGCCTCATGCAGTCCTGCAGCCACTTAAGCCTCTCTGTGCTGTATATAGTTAAAAGCATATTTTATTTTTTTCTCCAATTTTATTTCATAGACTGGCTAAATACTGTTTTGTATAATGATGAGAGCCGGGGGTCTAGCTAAGTGCGTACAGCTATTTCACTTACATTAAAAGACCTAATGCCCTCAGTCTGCTGTATGTGAACTTAAAAACAACCCTCAGCTCAACTGCTCCAAATTACAATTTATTTTGCATTATCAAGGAACATGCTGAGGATCACCTGGAAAGAATAATAATTACCTCACTGTAAGCAGTGCTCTTGGAGCTCTCTACCATGTGCTTATTTTGTCTTATTCAGTATGTATCATTTTGATTTAAAATCATTTCTAAAAATTCAGTCATTGCCCTTGGCTTTCATTCTACTTAAGATACACATAATGCTGCACACGGACTGCTTTCTTTCATTATCCCAGGCCACCCCAAGTTAAACAGCATGCATTAACGCTGCACCTCCTATAGGGTAACACATCTAAGCCACGGACTGGAACATAGGGCTCAGTGTGCCAGTAAGGGAGCCACATTTGCATTTATATGCTGGCGCACAGTGACGCTGGGGGAAGAGGTAAGCTGAAGCAGTCACTTGACTCAATCTCTCTAAATAAATGAAGGGGGGAAAAGACTTGATAAATGCATGATAATCAACACAACTGTACACTGAAAGAATTATGGCAGAGAGGGTAAAGAGGAAACAGACATGTCTATTTGTAAAATGCCATCCTAACAAGGAGAGAGCAAGAGTTATAAGATCACTCACCTAAATACCTCCCAGGATGTCTTCTCTGATTAAGGATTTGTGAGAGTTATTGAGTTTTGAATTAGATGCACTTTAATAAAACAGTAGAATGTTCTTATCTGATTGCACCTGTATTGATTGTGTTAAAGAGGTCTATCCTCAGATCAAGGTCAATGATTTTACATAAACTGACTAGCTAGATGGAATCGCTAGCGGTATTTAGAACTCCCATAGTCTGTCCACCCTTTCAGCATGATACTTAACCATAAAACTTGGAGAGAGAAATCCAATATTCATTCCATATTCTCTGTCTTCTAGCAACATATTACTTTAGTTAAAGTACAAAGTTATTTCCAAAAATACCATTCGTGTTACTAAACTCTCTAGTAGCGGTTCTTACCAGCTAGAAAATAAATTTTGCAGCACATTTTTAAACAGCAACGTTTCACAGACTTAAAGAAACATTGCCCACTTTGAAATGCTAGACTTTATATAACCATCCTTCTTAACTTGATTAAATTGGGACGTTAATCTGATTCATTGTTCCATTAGCTTCAGTAGAGCTGATCCAGCTTTCTACTGTGGTATTAAAATCTGGATGGTTTCTGAGTGATCTATTCAAGGATTTCCTCAGTAGCTATGCATATATATATATATATATATATTTAAAGCTTTGTACACACGTGTATATATAGACATACACGTGTGTTTGCATAAAGCTTTATACATTTTTAGTTTTTTAGCTCTTTCTGCTTGGGCCCTTGTTCCCAGATCTCAGGAGCCCAGGAAGTAAAAGCTGCCAAACGATCCCCAGCTTTCTTAAGGGGTGGATAACAAGCCCTTCAGAGCTTAATGAGATCAGGGAGCTACCACAAGTTAAACTCCTAGCAGGCTACTAAGGCTAGCACCAGCCTGTGTGTGTGTAGATGTAGATTGGGGGATAGATCCAGCCTCACCATTAGCTGTGTGGAGAGATCAGCCCCTCACTTTCGGAGTCGTCTGGGAGTGGACCCAGCAGGATGGCCTCCTCCTAGTCACCCTCACTTGCTCCTGACCCCACAGAGGATGAAGCATAGGAAGAGGGTTGTTCAACAGACTGCTTGCTGCTGATGGAGACGCAGAGCACATCAGAGCAGATACTGAAGCTGAGAGTAAGAGCCTTTGGCACGGGTCCAGCGACCCTGCACTGTGGCTGAGAAGGGAAGGAGCAGCTATAAGCAGTCCCCTCAAAGCTCAGGCTGAAGAAACTCTTGGCTTGTGAGTTTTGCAGATGAGAAGTGATGATTTGTTACCAATAAGCAGGCTGGTGAGATGTACAGGTAAATCTGAGCCTCTGCAAACACTGCAGGAGCATTCCTCACTTCATAGCAAGGGATGGAAACCAAACATTAACTGCAAGTGGAGAAAGCTGCCATCACATTTATAGGTTGGGAAAAAGGTCTGGCCAGGATCCACTAACCCGGCTGCTGTCGGAGAAGCTGCTGACAGGCTGAGGAAGAGAGCCTGGAGGGGACAGCTGCAGGGGAGCGATGGCTCGCCGCTGGGAGAGGCCAGGGAACATCAGCGGTGCAGGTGCTGAGCCTGCTGGAGGCCCAGATGGTGAGAGACTTCCCAAGTAATACTTCCAAATGTCACAACTGAAATGCTCAGAGGGGAGAGGGATCCCAATACCCATCGAAAGTAAGTTTTGTGCATCATGACATGGAGTCTATCAGCAAGGCGAGGAAAACCTGCCACTGCAGCTCTGGATGGAAATGCATCCTGTCCATGTAAAATATAGGTCAAGAGGCTGGTAAGGAACTGCTATTTTTTTTGGTCAAAATTCAACCCTGCCCATAGGACAAAACAGGAAAGCAAGATTATGGGGAAGCAAAGTTTACACCAAGGGCATTTGGAGCTTTCCCCGGAAAGTCTCAATTTTTCACATCCCAGGTTTCAGAGATCACCTGGCCAAGACAACATACACCCAAAGGAGGGGAAAAAAGCAAAGCATTCACTAGTTAATTTTAAGCCAAGAAAAGTCACATTTGTTATCCACAGCAAAGAACACCAATAAGAATCCTGTCTCTTCTTCAGCTGGCATGTTTTCACAAAGGGTGGGATTTCATGTGGATGGTGCATTGGCTTCCATCTGTTTGTCTTGTTGTCCTGGTGCTGCTAAGTGCTGGGGAGGAGCGAGTGTGTTCATTTGTGGGTTTTCTTCTCCCTATATTCTCACGCTGGAGTAAGTGCAGGAAGGAATTAAAGGATGGTGCTTCTCAGCCAGAAGTACACCCAAATGGTTCAGATGAGACGGTGTCCACACAATACCTGGTCACACAAGTTTCTCTGGTTTAGTTGTTATCACATTTGCCTCAGCAACTAAATGTTCTCTGTCCGTGAAAGAGGAAAAATCGTGATTTTTTGCTCAAAACCAAAGCCAGAATAAAAGACTTATTTCTTATCACTGATGAGTAGGATCCCTTTTCCTTGCAATTCCACTGAGCTACTAAGATATGAGATATCTAATCCTTTTCTTTCACGCATTTGCTGATTTTTTCAGTTCTCACTAATTAACTTAATGCAAAAAAGAATCCGTAGGCTTTTGAACAGGCTCAGTGACTTGTTTCTATGCTGTAGCAGTTACAGGGCCTAATAAGCACAGAGCTCCTGATGCAATTCCAGGCAGCAACCTTGCTCTTTTGCTGCTGCTCAGCAAGGATTTTTATTTTCCCTCATTTTGCAGGAACGAGCAGAGGCCTCCTTCCAGCGTAGGGGGTAGCTTGCTTAGACAGGTCTATGTTCTGGGGGCTAAGAGGGAGGGAGAGAGAGGAACTACAAGCAAGCGAGGCAGTGGCTTCATAGGAACGTAAGCCATCAGATCAATTCGCTAAATGAAACATAGTAAGCACGTTACTTCAAAGAGATTTGTACCTTGGCAACCGCAGAATTTTCAGGCTTGAAGCGTGATGTTTGCCATTTCTTCTAGCCTTGTTTTTACTTCTACGAGCTGCAGAAATGAGGTACAAAACATAAAGAGTGTCTTCACATCCCAGGAAGGAAAGGCCTGCATTTGTAGGAGTCCTCTATGACTTTGAGAATTCAGCCATGCTTTCTTTAAGTGAGGATACAAGGGTATTGCTAGCAGAGGTCCCACAGAGGCTTAGGCAAGGTGAAACAGAGAGGCTGGAGGTAAATTCCTGGGCTACTAGCCTGTGCCAAGTGTCCTGCTGCAAGCCTTGCACTGCTGCTGTTATCCACTCTAGAGAGTTTTAATTTTGCCCAATTTTACCTGTACAAGCCATGGTCATTTTCAGGGCAGTCAAACCCAGCAGTGCCTTAAGGGAAGCCAGAGCAGTCCCAGTGCTTTAGGCAAGAGAAGCAATGCTGAAGGACTGGAACAGAGTCTTTGCTTCAGTTCCTGTAGTGAACACGGCAAGCTCTTTGGTGCCAACAGATACCCATGTCCATCCTTTCTCCCTCCTCTATTTGGAGGATTAGACACAATCAGGGCCTCTCTCTGCTAGGAACAATGTTTGGGCAGAGAAACTTTCAGGGATGCTGGAGCTCTAGAGATGCAAACATAAACCATTTGGGCTATGGCCCAAGGAAACTATCCCAAAGGTATTGAACCCAGGGCTCAAGTAGACTTTGCCTGATTGGACACAAATAAGGAGAAGGTTGGGTGCCTTTTTGCTTTGGAACTGGCAAAGCTTTGAATTTGGATTGGTTATCCTTCAGTTTCTCTTCAGATATCCTCTCTAGCTTAACACAAGCAGTGCCAAGCACTTGTTTTTCCACAGCCTTCCCAGCACACCTCTGGACACTAGGGTCGTGGGTGGCAAGGGCACCTCAGAGAAGGACAGAGAAGACAGGGTGAACAAATGACCACTTTTTAGAGCTCAGTGAAACTCTTTCAATCTTACCAAACAGTCTGCATTACATATTTGTTTCTGTCTTCACAAGTAGCAGAGCTGGAGACAAGCCTTTATTTCCTTTTTAAATGAAAGGGAAGACAAAGTTATCCTTCAGGATGTCTGTCTTCAATCAATAGAGATACAGCAGTAGGCACTGTGGCTGCAATAAGCCAGATCTAGAAATAACAAGCCAACTCAAATCAAGTATCTGTCAAGTCCCCATCATCTCCTATACTATGAATGCAAATGTCTCCAGTTTCTATAAGCACACATTGGAAGCAATCAGCATATGTGTTTAAAAAAAAAAAACAAAATCTAAAGCCAGGCAAAGAAAGTTCAATGTATGCGCATAAAAGGAAACATCTCAGATCTCTCCTCAAAAAGCTTTCAGGTGTGAAAACATATGGAATACGTTCAGCTCCAAAGCATTTGGTCCCCACTCCAAAAATAAGCATCGTCCGTGACATGCTCTTGGCGGCCCAGCCAAGGGGACAAATGAACACGGAGGCTGAGGAGAGGAGGTGCTCCGTGCACCAACAGTGTCTCAGCTGGCATCCGACACTGCCACCCATGCTGCACCTGCTGTCTGTATCCTCCAAGTGCTCATCTCCAGGCAGCTGTTAAATAGGCTGGCACCTCTTGTCAGCAGCAACTTCAATATGGGGAGGGGAAAGGGGAAGCGGGAGTAAAAAAAAAAAAAAAAAAAAAATCAAAACATACTAAAAGAAAGTAGAAGAAATGGGAAAGCACATCAAGCCCAAACTAGAACAACAATCAAGAGATAAGCCTGCGGCAGGAGAGGAAGAAATAGAAGATGAGGCAATGTATAGCAGCTGTTACTAGAGCTACTCACTGCAAACAGAAAATGCTTCCAGGGCTACCAGTCTTACCTTGTGAGGTGCCCACCCCTGCCATAGCAGGCTCACTCAAGCTTAGTTAACAAACCCAGACAATGCTCTAATTTATAATGCTCGTAAACAAGCATTATACAAAAAAGAGTTGCGTAGCTCATTATGCTGCTTCTTTGCTAGTACCTTTAAAATCTCCCTTTCCTACTTCAGAAGTTTGCATGTATTTCCAAATTAAAAAAAAAAAGAAAAAAAAAAGAAACAAGTAAATCTCAAGTCATCAGATGCAGACAAGGCAGAAACCTGTTGACCCTGCAGACTGGGGCCCAGTCTCCCAGCTGTTCTCCACCTCCGCAACCCTTGGGCATAACCTTATGTAGTGAGACACCTCTTCTTCCTCTCTCCTAATTCACCCCAGGAGTGGAGAGGGAAGAAGAGGAGGGTGCGAAGAGTACTTCCAAAGGTTGACCTAAGTCTGGTGAGGTTAATTTCTGTAGTTAGAAGAGAGTGAGACAGGCATTATCTAAAGTACAACTTGGAACGGGATCCTAACTTGGCTAACTGAAATCCCTTCTCTGTGATTCAACCCTTATTCTTTTTCCTGTCATGTTGCCTGTGAGGGGAAGACCGCAACAAGAACGAGACCCCATGCCGGAGGCAAAGCTACAGAACCAACAGCGCCAGGAGCTGCTTCTGGAGCTTCTTTCACAGTTTTGACTGAGTTGTCAAGTTGTGCTGGTGGGCTCCATTCTCCAGGCTCCTGCACTGTTTTTTGCTGAGCTTCTGTCTTCCCCTGCTCTTCTTTCTCACTTCTTTTTCCCTCCTTTTCCATTTCAACTTTGCTTCTCCTAAGGAAGCCTCCCACATCCAGCCCTCTCCAAGCCTCAGCACCATCACGCTGGTTGCTGCTACCTCCCTGCTATCTACAGATGTGTGCTTGATGTCTACCCATTGCTGTGCACGGCCAGGCCAGGCACAACACAAGGATTGCAGTGCAGAGGGCACGACCTGCCTGCTGGCTTGCTTGCACAGCATCTGGGAAGATGGAGCCTCTTCTTGGTAGATTTTTAGGCACAACCATAGCAAATGGGATCCCCTGAGAAACCCACACAACCATCCCCTCAAAAACAAAATTGTTCCAGGCATCAAGGTCATATAGAAATGCCTGGGGAGTGCTGGGAATGAGACATGAGCATTAAGCAGAACACCTTTGTGTAGTTTTGCTTTATAAATGTCCCACACACATACATAGACACTTATTGTTTTTTCATGTGACTCAGATAAATATGAGGCAATGCTACTTTATGTCAGCAAGAGTAAGCAAAAGTGATAACAAAAGCAACATGATAAGGAAGGTCGCATCAGCAAGATGAAAGCATTATTTTTCTACTTTCTGGATCTTTTTCACTTTAAATGCCCGGTTTTCATTTTTCACGTGTGTTAATAATTACAAGCCAAGAAACCCAAGCCTAACACACAGTCTTTCTGCCAAGTTAGCTCCTTAAGAGTGCAAATTTAAAGTCAAGGTTATGGTACTGATACAACTAGGGAGGCACTGTGAGCTCCTCTAAATTTGTGGAAATGGGCTACATTGGCATAAACATCCTGCTAATAATACAACTGCATTGTACTAGGGCCTACATAGTGCTTTCAGTATACTAGTTTCAAGCCTATATTTAAAGCAGTTCAGAAACTGCATGTAGGCAAACCCTTGGGAATATGTTTTTGCTCTTCAAACAATTGTAATCAAAGGAACAATACTGACCCCATTGCAGTCGGTGGGAGTTTCACTTCACATTGTTTTCAGAGTTTCTTTCTGCTCCTGGAGAAATTTCTGTTAAGTCAACAGGCTCTCATGGTGCAAACAGATTTTCGAGGTTAAAAAAAAAAAGAGAGAGAGAGAGAAAGAAAGAACACCGACTGATCAAAGGCAAATCTATGACTACATCGCCCACATACACATTAACACCTCATTAACACTACTTGTACCTACAGAAGAAATCAAGCTTGGGAACAGCTCTGGCACGAAGTAAACAAGTCCTAGGTAGAAATCCTGCTTTTTTCTTCCAAGAGTACCAGAAGTAGCAGGTCCTTGATTGCAGCAGCTTTGTTCTTTCCATTTACAAGAACAGAAATGAAAAATTTCACCATTCTGTGATAAAGAGATCCCACATAATGATCACTCATAATGATCACGGTAAAAACAACAACAGCAAATTGAAGGTAACAGGAGTTTGTTGTTGTTGTTTTTAACATCGTACCAAGTTTGTAGTATGGCTAAAATATAAAAATAACCTTTTGAGAAGAAAAAACATCAAAAGTTGGAAGTAAAGACACATGGAAGAATAACAATTTTGCAAATATTTAGTAGCCCTGAAGGTGAGATAGCATTAGAGATGGGCCACATCTAAAACCCCTGTAATGATAACGCTCAGTTCCTAGGGCATTCCTATTTTAACAAGATAGTACCTCACCAAAAAGCAGAGCTCCTTCTTGCTCTCCACCTCTTGCCAGTTCAGCCATCTTTGGGGACCTCTTTAAAACACCAGCCTAGGGGAAAACAAGGTCATTAAAAACACATGGAGCAAGACCATGCCATGCTGCTGCCTCTGTGGCTGGGGGAGCTGCAGCCTGGGCAGGGCAGTCAGCCAGCCCCATGCTTGCACCTCGCTTGCTGTTTTACTGAGTTCTTCTCTACCTCGTCGTTAGCAGGCAAAGGGAGAAAATCTTCCTTAGGCCCATGCTGAATTTACACCCATTTCAATTCTCTAAAACCAATTTTGTTAAACCAGATCAGATGTTCTTATGCCGACTTAGCTAAAATCAATTCCTAATTGATTAAAGCCAACTTGAAATAAAATTGTCTAGGCTATAATAAAGGGTGTCCGTGGCAATTTAACTGACTGGATTTAAAATAACCCCATCAATTAAGCAGCTGCAACTGCTGAGCTTTTCATGGCTGGGTTTGCTTCCTCCTCTGTGCTCGGGAAGCATTAGGTGCAGTGGGGACCTAATCCCTACCTGTATATCCAATCGATGTGCTGCTGCAGTAAGGAAGTAAGCAACCAGAGCGAAGCTCACCATGCAGGGTATCAGGATGGAGATCCGGGGTCTACTCCCAGCTTTCTGGTCAGCCCTGTGCATTCTGCAGCCACAATACCCTCCTTTCATGCAGGTTAAGTGTGAAGAAGGCAAATTCCTGGAGGCAGGAGCCGTCTCATACCTTGTGCTTGCAGGCTACTTTCATCGGGGGGATGCAACCTTGTCTGGGCCTCTGAAGTGCTAGCATTAACCAAATATCTGCCTTTTTAAAAGGATAAACACTGTACCTTTCCACTGTGGTCAATTATTTTTTTATATAAGCTTTCACGTGTCCATGAGTGTGAGAGAAAATGAATCTGAAGGTTGTTTGTCTCCATTTCAGGCTTCTGTTATGCTCTAAAATCACATCCAGATGGAAGAAAAATAAATAAATCATGGCCACAAACCTGCTGATGAAAGTTAGATGCACTAGCTGGAGTGATTTTGGGCGCTAACTATACATTTGGGGACTTTTGCAGGGAGATTCTGAGGTGCAGCAGAGCATTAGCACCCACTCGCAGAGTATAGCAGAGGGTCTGGGGAGGTTTGAAATGCTTGGCTGCCACCGCAGTCCCTCCTGTATCAGCTACAGGCCCCCTCAAGCTGGAACCCACACTAGGTTCGGAGTGCTCTCAGTTTTCAGGTGATAGCTCTAATCTGTTTCTAAGCTACTCAAAACTTCGGCAGATATTTTGGAAGGGTACAGGCGGCAGTGGAAGGGTTGGGTGCTTGAAGCACTGAACATTTTCTCCCCATGAAAGGAGTACTCCAAAGGTGTTCTGCCTGGCATGCTGGTCAGCAATGGGAATGAGGCTGGCTTCACTTTACCACCTTTAGGGTAACATATAGGCTAACAGAAGTTAAACAGATCATGTCGCTCAGTCCTCTCTCTGTGTTGCATATCCTTCCTCTGCCAGCCCACAGGGAACTGAAAAATACCCAAACTGCTTAACTGCTTATTCAGAACAGAAGTGAGCCAAAGCTTGAATTGGTTATGCAAACAATCCTGAACACTGGATTTGCTGGTAAGACAGGATTCGCATCCAGGCCACCCAGTCTTTGTTACTGCAAAACCAAAAATCAGACAGTGATTTTCTCCAAAAGAACCAGAATGTTTCTATGTCTACTTCATTTCCATATTTTGATTCCCTGCTTTGCCATACAGCCCACTCAACATCCTTCCCCTTCCAATCACAGCTTCACGCTTCCAACATTTAAATGATTTACATTGCATTAGCCACATAAGAAGGGTTCTCCTTTTTATTACATCCCTTTTCAAATCAAAATCTTGTCCTGAAATCCATACAGAACAATGGTAAGGGACTAGTGGACAATTAAAAATCTTCTAGTAAATGAAACATATTTTCCCCCCCAAAAAAATCAGTTGATTACTTTGATTTTTTCCATCAGTAACTTCTTTAGCTACTCAAGAAATTATTTTTAAACTTCTTTCCTTGAATTCTTTTTTATGAGAAGTACTCAACTCTGATGAAATTCTGGTGAAAGTGGAATAAGTCACTACTTTCAATACCATCCTGAAGTGAGAAAAAATACATTTGTATCAACATATGTGTGTGTGTGTGCACGCTCTTTACACACTGAATTATCCTTATATTAGACATAGATTTGAGTCACACCTTTTGGTTTAGATCCAAATTTGAATCCTCTCAAGTTTTGGAGGTGTTTGAATCTAAATTTGTTGCTCAACGCAAAATAAAATATAAATAAATAAATAAAAAGGATCCTATTCAAAATTAAGAATCCATTTAAAGTTCAAACATTTCTCACCAGTAACCTCTCCCTAAGCGGCAATGACATTTGAGCTTTGCAAATGACACACAGTCACATGAAAAACATAGAAACATTATGTCTCTACTAAGGTACCATCACAGGATGGCATTCAAATAAGCAACTAGAACTTCTGCCAGCATAAATCACAATATTCCCCCTGAGATTCCTACCACATGAAAACCAATATACCATGTAAAGGGACACAACAATTTCAAACTCACATTTTTATCCTTCATTGTGAAAGGGAACGATACTAAGTCAATAAAGAAAAATGACAATACATTTGATTCACTTTCTTTAAGCATTTGATGGGATTTTTACTTCTTCCTCTATGTAATCAATAAACCTCATTTGTGTAGGTTTTTCAAACATTAACAAAGGACTGTGTAACAAGATTGTGTCTAAATTATCAGAAATAGTGGAGAAAAAGTCAGGAATAGGAAGAAAGGAGCTTAGAAACAAGTGCTATATAAGAAATGCTTTTTATTTTGCAGTTGACCACATTCCAAGCTGAATTTGCCCTTTTCTTAACAACTTTAGTATAGATTTCTCCTAGTTGTAGTTCTGACAATTTAACATAATAAATTATGATACTAACATGCTAGGATACAGTTGTACTTAATAGCCTATTGAAGGCAATTAAGTCCTTGTGAAGGCATGCAGAACAAATTCCTGAGAAAAATATGAAAACACAACCCTAATAAATAACTTTAATCCACACAAAACTTGAAGTTTAAATTTCGAGTGTGTGGAAAAGTTAGCCATAAAGCCACAGGCAGGCTGGACAGCCCTACCAACAAAACGTCATGTAACTGTGCTGCAGTTAAGCTGGACCAGATGATACGTGTCTCCAAACCTTTGAAGGTGGAGCAGTATCTTGTGTTTTGGAGAAAGAGCATGAATACAGTCACTGGAGGCAACACTCGTCATGTGTCCAGCCTGAGGAACAGACATCTCCCCCCACGCCATTACCCGCAGGACAGAAACCCACCCCACAAACCTTCCTTGGGTTGTCCTCCTCAGTTGTAGGGGGTCACCATCAAGGGCTGCACCAAAATTCCTGGCTGCACCATCACCCCAAACAAGCAGTGGATAAATGGCACAAAGGCTCTGCTCTTGCACACTGCACCTTGACTTTAATCGTTGTAAATTTGAAGCCCAAATTCTGAGCATGTGAAGGAGTTAGGCATAAATATATACCCATTTCTTGCAAACGATATGTTACCAGCACCCAAGAATGAAGATGACACCTGTGCAGTCAACAGCAGAAGCTGTTGCTTTGCCAAAATTAAGCACTTATAGCAAAGAGCTTGCTTAATTTAAGCATGGTGACTACCCATGTCTACCAACTGTAGCCAAGGCCTGGGCCTGGGCCTCAGGCAGGATGAATTGCTCCTCACAATCCCACGCCGCAGTGCATCGGCAGCCACAATGCCTGCCTTTGCCTCTACAGCACTTGCTTTAAAGGCCAGCCTTCTGCCTCCATCAGTTTGATTTGCAGATTACCACAAAGAACTTCAAAAGTTTGCACTTGAATAATAAATACATAAATAAACTGGCATGAATAACACTCCTGGGAAATCAGCAATGAATTGCCAGGTGTATTTCTTACTCGGGGGGAAGAAAAAGAGAAGGAGAGAAGATGAATAACTGGTAGAGAATTATGCTCCAAACTTTCCCTGGTCATGGAGTATTGACAGAATAAGAACTGCTGAACTGTGGGCTATTTGGAAATGCATTTGTCAGTCAGTGCACAACCTCTCCGAAGTCTGAGCCTTATATTTGGTTAATGCTATTAGTGCTCAGAAAGACTATTAGGAAACTGACAGATGAAAATGATATCTGAAATTAGTATTTCTGGTTGTTTTTCCCTCCTCTGGGTTATTTCTACAAATCAGATGTTGTGAATTCTTATCTTGTTCCCAAATCGAATAACTCCAGTGAGCGGCACAGACAGGTTTTGAAAGAGGAATCTCCAGTGGTCTGCGCCTCAGAGCTGTGGTTTATTCTCTCCCTCCTTGACTTTGAGACAGCTTCATTAACTTGGACTTAGACTCTAGACTCAACTCCTGTTGTGGAGAGAAAAAAAAAAAAAAAAAGGGCATGAAAGAAAACCTCAATGTGATCCAGACAGACCTTGAAAAATTAGATCCACAGCAAAAAGAATACAGTCGGAACTTGCAAAGACATTTTATTTTATTGGCCTTGTAATTTCCTCACTAAACACGCTTTTAGCAGCCTACCCCTCTCAGAATCTTAATCATCTAATGGTCCCTCATAATGGCCCCATTCATGGCTCTGCAGAGCACAAGCACTGTGATATCGCAAACACAGGAACTCAGAAGATACAGCATGTTCCCGAGGAAGGGCTGCACACCCACAGATAGTTGGCAGAGGGAACTTGCTACTTGGAGAACATAAAATAATACAAATATGTGGATTTTCTTTCTTTCCTTCTTTCCTTCTTTCTTTCTTTCTTACTTCCTTTCTTTTTATTTTTTCTGAAGCAAGGAAGAAGAGATGGTGTGGCTGATCTGTGTGTAAAGAAAAAAAAAACACTCAAACACTCTGATATACAGTTCTGAATAAAGCTGAATATTATAGGCTCTCCATCTCTCTCCTCCACCGTTTCCGACTGTTCATTGACTACTATAAATTAATATGACGTGATATATTGTATGGGCTGGAGACATTTTATGAGCTTTTGAAATCTTTTCCAACAGGAAATGTGAGGCATCACTTACTGTTCAGGCTTTTTTGGTTTTGTTTGTTTGGAAATGAACCATAGGCTGAAAATATTTCAGCTGGATCAGAACAAAGAATAATGAGTTGGTCAGCATCCTTGAGAACTGCACATTTTCAGTGATCCAAGTACATACTTCTGCAGATCTTTTCTATGATAGCAGAAAGAAAGAAAATACCATTGCATCAGAAGGTAAGTAACTGCAAAGTTTTCACAAGCTACTAGCCCTGAGATTCTGTTACACCTGAAGCCCCCAATGATTTATGCTTTCTACGTACTCTTTGCAATCATTTTTTTTCTTAAATTCAGACTGACTTGATCTTAAAAAAAAAAAGGGGGGGGGGGGGAGATTTTCCAAACAGAAGCTATAACACATGAAAAATACAGCCCCAGAAAATTATGTTTCTTCACTTATATTAAATAAAAACCCTTTCAGAAAAACCTGTAACTACTGAAATAAACAATACTACAGTTTAATTAAAAAATAAATAAATCACTGTTCAGAGGAAATATCAGCTCCTTGGGATGACAGTTTAATTAATACACCTGATATTCTAATAGTCCCAGTTATTTCAGGATCTGTTGTCCCCAGTCTACTCATTTAATATTGACCAAGAGCATCTGGATAACTTTATGAAGCTCTACCAGTTTTTATTCCAGCAGGAAGCAGCGTGCTCCCTCCAGAACTGGTGGGCTAGGCAAACACCATGATCTGTATTCCTAGCTACAGTGGGAAAACTAAAGTAGTCCCCAAAACAATGGAAAGAATTATGCGGAAAAATGGCAAAAAAAATAAAACTAAAAAATAAATTATCTAGGACCCCCACAAGATCAAGGCAAAGTTTACGTTTGGTCCACATCCAACCAGCCTAGAACTTGCTGTTTAATAAGAACCCTATTGTATCTAGCATGTGCAGATGTGATCCAGATCAATTTCCATATTAGAAATATCTAGATTAAAAAAAAAAAAAAAAAGAAAAAGAAAAAAGGGGGGTGGGTAAAGAAAGCAACAAGAACTATTGCAACTATTGTATAGCATACAGAGAGTACTACATACCTAAAGATTTATGGATGCATCCACACTTGAAACTACGATGCAAGGTAAGAACCTAATCAAAATGGTTTTGTGGACAGGGCTTCTTTCCAGAGTCCTGCTTTTAACTACCAGAGAGGCCACCTCAGAGAGGACACTGTGGCTATCCAGCAGCCTGTGCATGAGCCTCATTAGGAATCACCTTTGTGTTGGTTGTGCTCCAGGAAACTCATCATACAGGCATGTAAAGACCCACCACAACACTGGTACCTTGTAAGAAAAACAAAGGAGTCTAGGAGAAAGAAACAGCTTATTTCTGCCCTGTGAAAAACGTCTCCTCCAGAAGAGAGCAAGCAGATAGCTGTATGCGTGCCAGACTACCCAACCGCACCTGTCCTAGACTGATACGGCAGCATCACTCTCCACATTTCATGAATAATAAATGCGTATGTTAAAGGAGGGGATTGCAAGAGAGGATAGGTTGAAGGAAAGCATAAGTGAAACAGCAAGAAATGCATCTAATACTTGCCTTTACCAACTGAAGCCCAGAGTTTTGCATCACTAGGCAGAAGGAACAAATTGACCTCTTCACAGAAGTGGAGCATTGGAGATGTTTAATGAATTGCTTCAGAAACAGAATCAGTTCTACACCGAACACAGGTATCGCAGGGAGAAAAAAAAAAAAAAAAAGACACAAAAGCACTGTGCAAACTGCTGACAGCACTAGCTATGTGAGAGACAATCAAGGTACTTAACATTTTAAAACACATGCCTGGCATAATAACCAACACTGCAGAATCCTCATCCAGACACTGAATGAAGAGGAGCAATACTACACTAGGATCATAAAAGATATCCTTTAAGCCTCTTGCATAAATGCGTGTGTTCTGAGCTGGAGAAATGTTAACTTATATCCTTCATGCACCTAGGGGCTGTTTTCCACCTCAGAAGCTGAGGGGAGCAGAAGGGGACATCATGCTATTGATTTTCTACCAACATGTTTAACCTTCCACTGCTGCTGTCAGCACTTCCAGTGTTAATGCCAACAGCAAGTGAACTACCTGCTGGTGTGCAGAGGGATTGTTTCAGCTGTAAGATTTGGGAAATCAGAGGTCCCTCTCCTGGCCCAGGGTTAATTATTTCAATGTCCATACCTGAAAGGGTGTGGATGAAGGAGAGAAAGGGGAGGGGTGTCTGCAAGTTCAGACAGCGTTTCCTGCACAACTCACAAGCAGCCGCTCTGTAATTTCCCTGTGCCTTTGGTTCTGAGTCACACAGTAACACTCACCGACTAGAATATACACAGTTCTTCTAATGAATATTTCCTTTAACAAGTGCTGTGCTGTAGCACAGCAGCAGTGCTCAGGCTGTGGGTGGCGAGGAAGCAGCAGCCACCGTCCAGCTTTCAGGCCCTACAGGGGCTGCTGGAGCAGAGACAGGCATTTTGCAAGAGTCAGTAGCTGGAAAGGCTGGTAACAGCTTGTGTAGCCCTGCATTTCTGGGTCACTAGGGCAGGTTCAGAGCACAGAGAAGCCGGCTTCATCTCTCCAGCAGTCACCTGGTGCCCACACAAAGTGAGGCAGTTGCTTCAGTACCGTTCCTCCTGAGCAGCTGCTTGTGCTCGCTGCGAACCCATGCTGGCTCCTTGATCACAGGCTCCTTAGAAAACCACGGCAGCAAACCGATGTATAGCTTGAACTGCTCCCCAACGCCTGTGAAGCCTGATTTATATCAGGCAGCTGATGTGTCATCCTCACAGTAAATTACAATTGTCTTGAACTTTTGACCAACTTACCTCCACTCTGTCTACTAATGTAGCTCCGCTGAGTGTAATTCACACACTTCCCACTGTTGCAGCTGCTGTCTGTAAAAGGAACCTCAGCAAGCAGGAAAACAAAGTCTCTCCTTGTCCCATACATACACAAGACCCGCACATGCACAATTCACAGCAAAGGAGAGCAATATTCAGTCCCAAAGCAACTGCAGGGCTGCGCTGCAGTAACATGCAGACAGGCAAGGGCTGAGCACTTCCAGCAGCACGCAGGGTGTGCCCCAGCACCCTGCCTCAGCACCCTGCCACAATAATTGCTCCCCTCTAACGAGGCAGCAGGTACCAAGCCTTAGTACCACAGAGCTATGACGGAGTTTCCTAAAATGTACTCAGTACGATTTTTGTTGTTGTTATTACCTCCTCCAACACAGTTTGGGCTTGCAACATTAAGACAGCTTGGGTTTGCATACAGAGGGAATACAAATAGCTTTCCTGCAAAATAAGTGGTGAAAACACACCATTCGCCGGTGCTGTGTGGCTTGCAGGATTTATGGTCTCCTGTTTGGGATGAACTGCGCAATTCTCTTGCGGCATTGCCATTATGAATAATGTGGCCACTCTAAACTCACACTAATAAAACCTGAATGTATCACCACATTGTTCGGCGCTATGTATAGGAGAGACCCATCCATTAGCGAGGCGGGCACTGAAAACTCTTTGTGACAGGAGCAGTGCAGGGACAGCTTCACAGCAGCTATTCAGAGCCACTTTACAACTTCCTGAGCACAGCCGAAGCTGGGCTGCCTGCCAGCACTTTGGGAAATGGTTGGCAGAGGAGGCTCTGGCCACTGATTTGTAGATCACATGAATCCCCAGGCAAAAGAAAAGGGGTAGTGAGAGTACCTGTTAGAGGGTACTTCTAGCATGCTCACGGCCCACCTTTAACATTTGTTTCAGCCCACCCATGCCTTTTACAAGTCCCATGGCAAAATCAGATTACTAAGATTGTGCAAATTGGACAACCACCCCATTTCTTTAGCTACAGTTTTGCTATTGGTGACCACCATAGCCTGCATGGACCATCAGAAATGTTCAAACCTGAGTGTGGTAGGCAGCCACGCCAACAACAGAGGGACAACCCAGGGGTTCCTGAAGCACCATGCTCTGAAGGAAGTTCCTCCAGCTCCTGGGGCTGCTAATGTGGTACGGCAGGAGTAGAAGCACAGCAGATTTTCTGCTGCTATTAGCCCTGTTACAGCAGCTGAGCATATGACCACATAAAGCATGTCTGCCTACTCAGAGCAGAGGCAAAACCAAAAGCAATGAATATCTATCAAGCAATACTATCTTCTCCCTAGCCAAAAGCCTTCAGACTTCTTCGCTAATGGCTCACACATGCTGCTTCCTGCATGCCCCATGACCAGGCTGGCTGGTCTCCATTTGTCCCGCTTCAAGACACTTTAATTTGATGAATGCTTTAACCCTAGAGAGCTACTCAGGAATGTACTCACACCATGTGTTACATTTCTTCTGCATGAAGATCCTAACAAATATCTTGCCGAGTTCAACTGCCTTCCTTTACAGAAAGCCACATCTTTGCTTCTGGATTGCCCTTTCCTCCAAGCAGCAGTATTTAGCCATGCAAAACAGTCCTGCGAATTCACCCGACTGCTGTGGCACAAAGACAGCCCTGACAAGAAAGTTTAAATTGAACATTTTTCAGTGGATGACAAATCTTGGCCTGCCTGAAGCCTCTGAAAGCCCAAAATGCAATGCAAATTAAAGTTCAAGGAGCCTAGAAAGAAACTATTTTAGCTTTAGGCTTTCAACCAAGAAAAAAAAAAAGTTTAAAATTTTATTTAAAATAGCAGTTCAGTCATTTACTTTCCCAATATTAATGAACGCCTTCTGTATGTTTCCCCAGATAAGGCTGTGATTCATGTCGCAGGCATACCCCAGAAACTCAAAAGGTCAGAAAGATGGCAACAAAGAGTTTTGTTAATATTACCTAGAATCCACTCTGTTCCTTCAGCTATTTTAGTATCAGTAAATAATTCTTTACGTTTTCTGACCTAAGCAGTTCCGTTTGAGAAGTTTCCCAGCCTGGATGTTTCTAAAATGTTACCAAATGATTAAACACAAATCCTCAAATGAAGAGAGCAGGTTTTATTAAATATCCCAGAGCAGTGCTGTCTGCCCACACTTATGCCCATGTCTGGCTGCTGGCTGATAAACGCCTTGGCTTTAAGATATTACTTATTAGCATGCCTGTATATTTCCACCTCACACAGCCACCCAAGGGTGATCGCTATCTGTTAATTGAATTCCGTGCCAGCAACTGTGTCTTTGTGTGCCTGCCATTATAATTTCGAGGATTGTGACTTCATTTCTTATTTACAAGTTGCAGCGATAAAAAAGTATTTATTTATATATAAGTAAATATAACATTTTTTGTAGCTATATGGGGGGTGGAAATCACATGTGAAACGCACAGGTGTCTCTGTTCTTTTGCATTCCTTTTTCTCTTTCGTTTTAAAGGCATTCTGATTCTCAACTGAAACAGAGCTTGTGTGGGGCAGTGAAGGGAGAAGGGGGTAGAGAAACAAAGAGAGGTGCTTACATTCAGAGCAGAGCAAGCTGAGGCTGTAGAAGTACTTAGGTCCTCACTTTCCCAGCACTGGACTCTGTGTTGCAGGCTTATTGGAGTAATGATTTACACATAGACTGCAATTTATTCAAGCGTTTCAGAGCCGTTTACCGTCACTGCCTTCATAACAATGTTTTATGGAATACTTCTGCCATTATTCTAGATGAGAAAATGTGATGTGGACATTGATTGAGTCTCCCAAGACCACACTGTGAGACTGAGGTAGGACTAGGTGAGAGATCCAGACGACGACACAGGACCCCACTGACACTTGAATGAAGCCTGGCATGTCTGACCCTCAGGCCTGCATCCTGGCGGCAAGAACCCATGCCTCAACTAGCTTGTGCTGGCCGCCAAAAGGAAGCTGAAGCTTTTGAAAAGACATTAGACCTTTTGAATGGTAAGCACAGGAAACTCCTGAACCACCAACCACAGTTGGCTGCTACTGCGGGGAAAGCTTGTCTATAATCCCTTTCATAAATGCATGGGGATTCACTTTATAATACCTCCTGGCTTTCTTGCCCCCATTACGTCTGCAGGAAAGTTGTTCAAGAAGCTCAGTCCTTGGAAGATCAAAAGCTGATTTCTCTATTAAGACCCACAACAAGCAGTTAGTAAGGAAGTGAATGTTAAAGAGCTTGGAAGGGGTTGTGGCCACCACAGATTAAGGGTCTATGGAAATGCAGGGTGATCTGTTCTATCCAGCCAATTAATATTTCACAAAAAAAGCAGTCAAGCCTACAGTCAAGCAAGCCCTTGTTACAGTGTCCTGTATGGAAATGGATTTCTTCCTACCCAGGTTACGCTTCTGAGCACGCCTGCTGTGAGCACTCGTGTTCCCAAATGTCTGCAGAGGCAGCACCTGAGTAATGAATCAGTGCCTCCCTGTCTGGATGTCAGGCACTCGCAAAACACTAGTTATTTAGTAGGAAACATTGTGGAAGCCTTTCTTTTTGATAAGATTCCCAGTATTTCCTGGAGCCTGTCTACATGAGAATCTCCTTCATCACTGATTTGCTTTACCTTTTTCCATAGCCAGAATGTGCTGATCTACAAGTGAATTAACATAAGCACCCCAGGAAGTTATAAAGTGTTTTGTGAACTGGAAATAAAAGGTTCAGGATCAGATTCATTTTAACAGCCTGGGAAATCTTTATCCAAATGATATTACTGTAGTCTAACCAGTCCCCAATTTAAGAACACTTCTTGTCTTTAGTCTGGCTTTTATTAAAAAGCAGGATGCATATTGCTATAAATTAGCTTAAGAAAAAGATCTTTGCTTGAATTCTTTATATTCATCACTGATTCAGCTAACACTAAAAAATTGGCTTCAGCTACCCTCCCTTTGTCTTACAAGTCCTCTATAAATTGTATTATTTAGAAAATGAAATACAGTTACTGTTTTCAGGGAAAAAATACTTCCAAGGACAAATTGTTTGCAATACAATAGATGGAAGCAAGAATGCCATTTATTATTGAGATCACTCAACCTAATCTGTAAATTTATTTTGGCTGTTTAGAACTTAGGCAAACTTTATCCACTTGAACTATTTTATTATTTTTTTTTCAGATTGGGTTTCACCCTCACAGCAATTATATATTGTGCTGAATTTAAGTTCCTGGATTTTGCTTTCTTAAAATATAGGAAAGCATTGTGTGTGAAAAAGGGCCCTTAAAAAACATTCTTCTAATAAACCTTCCAATAATCCGGTTGGATGATGTCAGAATTAACAGGGTTGAAACATTTCAGGATGATTCTGCAGGTGATTTGATAATATTTAAAACCTGAATAGTAAAAATAAATAATATATGCTCTGAAACCAAAGGAAAACCACAGGTCCACAGTGAAACAACCAGCAGTGCGAACTACCTTCTTCAGAGTCTGAATTGCTTACATTTTTTTCTGTCAAAAATATCATCACAAACACAATGTTCCTACAAAACATTTCAATTCTGACAAAGCAGCATTTCCTGGTGGAAGATATTCTGGTCAAAAACCTTTCAACAAAATGTACTTCAGACTCAGGCTTTGATTATATGAGAACACAGTGCTCTTTCAAATGTCTCAAATGCAAAATTAGTCCTGCTCTGTGCATAGCTCAGGACTGAGAGGTAAATTAATGCAGGGTGTTCTCTTGCTGCAAGCTCTTGCTATTGGGATGGGAAAATCAGACACATGCTCGCTAAGCCAGGTCAGTTGCTTAGGTGACCAAATCCAGGGAAGAGTTCTCATCTGAGAAACACTGTGAATTTGGCCCTGGTCTGATCCCAAGGCTTGGCCGGAGACTGGGGCCTTGGCCAGCGGCACAGTCATGCACCCATCACGGCTGAAGGCTCTTGGGAGACAAACAGAATCTGCTCAATAAAGGCCATCTTATAAGGCACACGTATATAACTGAGGACTGAGTTTAGATTGTACCTTAACTTGGATGTTCCGTAAATCCTAGTCCTTGGCTCTGCAATGTTAATATTTTTTGAATCTGTAATTCTTGTTGTGTAATTGTATATAGTACATAATTACTCATAATTCATTACTGCACATGCGGCACTGCAGACAATGTTTAGACATTAAATCTCAGCTCAGTGATTGAATAGAGGGTACAGTAAAAATAAATATCCATGTATTTCATAAATATTTGCATAATGAGCTATTTAAATGCAAGAGATTCTAACATATGTAAACAATTGGAAATACTGTATGTGTGTAATTCTAAAGTGGATGCAAAAATATACACAACTCCTTCTAAAATCATATGATTTAGGGGTCAAACATAGCATTTTTTTTTAAGGTTTTACGTATTCCAGTACTACAGACTGTAAATACCCATTGTATTAAAAACACGTTGCTCAGTACAATTAGTGAGTAAACTGTATGACTCAGACCCTTGGGTGACAAAGACAGTGGAATAAATGAGCATTAGTTACTGTCCAGTTACGGTGAAATCTCTTTGCAGACTGAAGACATCCAAAAGGCTACTGAACAAAGTCAGCACAATCGATCCTCATTCAACAAATACCAGAGGAAATAAGTTTTCCATAGTTACAATGCTCCCACAGAACACACTGTAGAACTTCTCCTGCAAAACTTCCTCACAACTCAACGTGCAGCAGTGCATGCAATGGGAACTGAGAGGCTATCTCGACAAAAACACACCCCTTGCTTCTTATGGTCTTGATGCAATCGGAGGTTTCTGGACCTGTGCATCAAATGGCACCTTAGACTCTACAACCCAGTTCCACAGATTAAGTGGTTCAGTTTGGTTTCTGCAGAGGAAATGTAATGGTAGAGGATGGAGGGAACAATAAGACTTTCAAAGTGAAAGCTTTTCTTTGTGTTAATAACCAGCCTGAGCTAGCTGTCAAGGAGAGAAACAATGAGCATTGTACTTAGTAGCTAGGCTGCCTACTGACTAATTACTGCCTTTGCAGAAAGCAGCTTCTGCGCTAAGGACCAAAGCAGTCGGATCATATCCACAGTCCCACCTCTGAGCTCACAACAGATTAGAGAAAATGAGCAGTGGACTGTTGCTCCCATCTCCCTCAAACTCCATGACTCCTGCATATCAGATGGACACTGCTGACAGGATGCATCCCACCTCCCTCGGAGCACTCCACATTTCCATGCCGGAGGGTTAGGGTTGGGAACAGGGCTCTGTAATGGCCAGAGGGTGTTCAACGCCCCTCAGGGTCTTCAGTTGTTCTCCCAGTAGCGTCCTAGCTGACAGGGCACAAGTGATGAAAACCAAGGTGGCCCAGGAGGAGGAGAACCCCATCAGCACCCAGCACTCCCAGGAGGTGAACAGGAGTCTGGCATGACCAGGAGAAGATGGACAAGGGTCTTCTGTCTTCAGTGGGACTCAATCACTTTAGAGCACGTGTTTTTCCCTCTTCCTCCCCAGATCATCTATGTGACAGGCCCATATCAGAGCAGCTGCCAGTAGCTCCCTGGCCAAATCATCCCGAGACCTCAGGGTGACAGGGACATCCCAGCAGCATCCCACCTCCCAGGTGATAACCTGCTGCCCCTGCCATGCTTCAGGCTGCAGAAAGTCTGCCTGTGTCCTAAACAATGTCTCTTGTAACAACCCAGGCCCTGGATCTTTGTGCATGTCAAACTCCTGGCACCTGTGCAGTTAATAAATGTTTGAGTCACTGGGGAGCTAATTTAAGATAGCCCACTATAACTGGGTGTAGCAAATAATTGGCAGACTGAAGAAATGGAAGATAATATGAGATGCCTTTGGCTGGGTGTGGGTGTTTATGTGAAGCATAGGGAGCAGTGTTTGACTGACAGGCTAAGTTAGTTAGGCCAGATTTAAGGCAATGGAAACTTCAGTATGAATTCTGGGGAGGGAAGAAATTAATGTCATTCTCTTCTATGGGCATTTAGTTTCAATATTAAGCTCAAACAGATTTTCATTAGTAATGCTCCCAGTCATCAGACAGCTCTGAATTTTTAAAGCCTCCCTTCCGAACTCCTACACTACATTTCAGACATGTTGTGTCCAATTCATGACAAGCCCTGCATCAAAAAAAATATTTTCTGCCCAGGCATTTCACATGCTCAGAGGCAAAAAAAAGGAGTCCTCTGAAATGCCACACAGGAGAAAGCCATTTGGGTTGTGGGGGAGAGTCACTCAGTGTGCAAACCACAATCACAGTCATATTTCTTGTACCTTCCAACAATCAACCCACAAAGCTAACACCACTCAGAAATGCTTTTAAGAGATTTCCTACTCACCTGTAATAAAGATAACATTTACACTGCTGCTCCTTGTTGAGCAGCTGTTCTTAAATCCAAGTGTTCTTGACTAACCTGTTTTCAAAAGAAGCTTGAGAAGTAAAAAAACATGCCTTCTGAAGATAGAGGAAAAAGGTCAATCAATTAGTATTCCACCCATTTCTCAAAGTCTCATAACATAAAATACTATTATTTAGAATAATAGTATTAAAATAATATTTAATTAATACAGGGTAATTTTGCACAGAAAGAAATCTCTCTTTCCTTTTTTCCACCCAAAAAATGAAGGCTCTGAAATTAAATTATTCTGGTAGTGGAAAGCATCTCCAGATCTTCAGCACAAACAAATGTGTAGGGAGTAAGCACTTTTGACAAAACTTATATAACAAAAACATCTCTATATATCAGATACTTTTCCAGCCTTCTCTCACTGTCCTTACTTGTATGTCTAGTATCTGCTTCTGCCCAATGCTCTTCTAAGAATAAAAGGTTAAGGTGGACCTAGCTCATGTCTGAACATCTGGATGTGCTATGAGATGCACATGTCCTGAGAGAGGGCAGTTGGAGCTGGACACCTAAATCCATGGTACATTGCATAGGCTATCTTTAAACTCTGGATAAACAAAGTCTGCATTATCCCACAGGCTTCTTTCAAAGTGCAACTCTCCAGAAATACCTTTGAGAAATTAAACACCAGAGTGTTACTTCCCAGCACACTCTCCAGAAGTGAAGGGCAGAGGAGGAAGGGAGGACTTCAGCACACGACCCATGGTGTATGGATGGCATACGTTCACAGACAGCATGGGCATAGGCAAAGACCCTCCTTCTATTTGCAAACATGCAAGCACCACACAGCCACTCAGATGTGCTCATGTCTCCCTCCCAGCAGACCGTCTGCTTTCATTACTGGAAAGCCTCTTACACCAGAAAATTTCTTCCGAACAGAGGCACCTCCGGCTCCCAGACCTGCCCCTGCCTGCTGCCTCTCCCAGCTTGCCAGGGAGCTAAGCCATAGGGTCCTTCCTGGTGCCAGGTGCCAGGCATTGCCTTTCAGGCACTGGCCGGGCAGAGGCAGGCAGCAAGTGGTGCAGGAAGTGGGGAGCAGCAGCTGCACCACCACATGCTAACAGAAATAAGCAGGGCTTCTGTCAAAGGTCCTCTGTGCAGCTGCATGCTTTACATACCTTGGGACAGCTGTGCATTAAGGACAATGCTAGTCTTTAATTGCAAATTGCTTTAAGCAGCTGTTTAAAAAGCAATCCACCTATCTTGACCTCCTCTTGCCATCTCAAGCAGGACTTTGGAAATTGTTACACAAAGGCCATCTCCAAACGGAGCAATGTCATCTCCGTGGGGTGAGCATGGCAAAATGTCCGAGTTTTGGGGAATGGGCTTCAAACATGTATGCACCCTGATATTTCTGAGAGCAAGGATAAAATAGACTAAAAGGAATCAGAAACAGAGATTTCTCTTTCAGCAGGCATAGACAGACAATCCACTTGTGGAAACTGAAGAAGGAAAGGTTGTGCATTTTGAAAAGCAGACGATCTGGATCTGCACCAACAGCTCTTTATAATCCAGTGGTGGAAGGTCTAATTGAGGCTGTACAATTACCTCCTCTTTATATAAAATGAAATGTGCACTCCCTTGGTTATCAATGGTGGAAAAAAAAAAGTGGTTATCATTGGTGGAAAAAAAAAAAAAAAACAATTGGGGAAAAGGGTTGAAATACACTGCAGGATCAATTTTAGTTGTAATGATTTTTAACATTTCATCCATACATTTAACTAGCTGAAGCGGGTGGAAATAAATATTATGTTAGCAACTGTGTCATGGGATGAGGCTTTGCTTTTGATTAAAAAAAATAGAGGGAAACAACCATCACCATTTTATAGATATTGTAATTTGTTCCACATACAGTTTTTCAATAGTGAGGTGTACTAAAATATTTAACTGGTAAATAAAAATGCCTATAAACTTCTAAAGACATCTTCAGAGCACCTGGACAAAGACTGAAGAATGTCCTTGCATGCTGTGTTGTCTTGTAATATTTAACATAAGCCTATATAAAAAGATATGCACATGCATAGAGTATCACACACAATTATCACTTCATACACCACTTCCGTATAATAAAATATACTAAGACTACTGATTTTTCAAACCTTATTACGCATTGGTCTGTTTCTTTTTTTTAATGATATTAACAATTATTTGTCTCCACATCAAGTTTGTTTTATTAGCACACAGTGCAAACTGAAATCACAAACCGAGATACAAGTTCAAGCTCAGACACCAGTCCCAGATTCCCCCACTGCAGAGCAGTTTGGAGTTCATGTTTAAAGAACCAGAAACGTACAGCCTAATTAACGCATTTTTTTGTTGTAAAATATGGAATATATGCACCAAGCTGGAGGCAAAAGACCACCAGCTATTACATGATATCACATAATTTGATCTCTTAAATCTCAGACATCAGTAATATTACTGATGTAAATGAATAAATAAAACAAAATAAAACAAAAAAATCTGACATGTAACATGTCTAGGGGCCTTGGTTCAATTTTAAACATCTGAACCTTGGGTAAGAATCCAGACTTTTCCACTGAAGTTTTTACCCAGTGGATGTTTATTTTTCTCCAGCGTAATTTGATGCTGCTGTTGGTTTTGGCATTAATACATTAAAAGTTAAATTTATGTCAGCACCAACAGATCAACTATCAGCTGTTGCTATTAACTTTGACATCAAAATCATTAAGAAATTGCCATCATGTAAATTAATTATCAGAATTGTATTGGCATGAATGCATAACGATATTACTCATGCAAATAATTAAAGAAAATGCACAGTGAAAAACACATTACAATAATGGCACAAAATGTCATTATTCTGGCTTCTTGACAACAAGGCACTATTAGTTTTCAGCACACTGAACTTTAAGGTTAACAGAAAGAGACAGGGAAGTCCAGTGGAGGGCTAAAGCTGCTCTTATTTGTGCCTGTATTTATTCAGCGTACGACACGGTAGGAATGAAAACCAACATTTTTAAACTCATCGGAGAAAGCTTTTTACATCACTCTGGGAGAAATTAAAAAAAGGAACAAGAGAGCAGCAGAATGACTTATAGTGCTGTTGTCCAAAGATATATGTTCTTTTGTTGTTGCCAATTTCGAGTCTCAAAGGACCTCCAGCACAGAAAGGTTGCTGTTATTAAAATGCTGGGATCTTTCCGAGCACAGGAGAGTAATAATTAACCTGAAAGTATTTAGGTTATCTCCTTCCACCCCCTACCCAAAAGGTAATTATTACTGATCAGTGCGCAGGGAGAGAGAGCGGTGATTACGGTGCATGTGTGCGGTCTCTTAATTTAATGTGCAATGGGCTGAGGCAGCTTTTTCATCAACAGCAAAAGACTGTCCACTCCAATAGAACAAACATTACTAACGAGTCCGTAGTGCACGCCAGCTTACTCACCAGCTGGACACATTTCTCTTAAATGTCTCTCCCCATTCCCTCCCAAGCCAACGGAAGAGGTGTTTCTCAGTCATGGTTTTGTACTTGAACCAGAAATTATACTATAGAAACAATGCAAAAAGGCAGTCATTTAGCAGGGTCTTGCCTTCCATCTCCCATCTCCACTAGGCTAAAGAAAACCCATGCGTCCTCAAAATCAGGAGTTTACATCCTACAAACAAAATTTGACATTTTAAAAGTTAAAGCATGGGGGAAAGAGCCTTATGTGTCTTCCTATAGAAAGCAACTCCTAATGACAATCAAAAGAAATGGAATATCTCCATGGTAAAGCAGAGGGCTGGGAAACAGGACATCTATGTCCTTGACCCCATCCTTGTTATTCTGCATAATTTCAGGCAAGTCACTTAAATGGCTTGCTTTAAATTCTTTGCTGTTGCCAAAGTGAGAACAACAGTGCCTACCACACACAGATGTGGTAAACACACTGCAATAAAAAACATAAATAAATTCATAAATTAAAACTAGTGAAAGTACCTAGGCATGCACAAATATCCTAGATGTTCCTGAAAAAAATCTGCAAAAGATCCATTTCTGATCTAGCGCCCAAATTCTGCCACTGAAGCTGCCAGTACAGGCTCCTGCATGTCTGAGGAGTCACTTCTAAACCTCAGTTCAGACCCTTCTTGTCACGGCAATTTCTAGTCTTGACAGAATGAACCTCGGCACAGAAACGGGATGTACAGGCGGGCAAGCTAAGCCTCAGTGGTGTCCAAAGGTTCGGTTACTGTTTAGATCTCCTGGCAGTTCAGAGGTTATTTTCTACAGTTTGCCGGGGGGTGGGGAAATGCACAGAGCAAACTATTTTAGGGCAGCCAAGGTCTCTGGCAACAATTTGGATCATAATTAATATCAGGGCAGTGGCAAATGTAATTAAAAAAAATATATAATTCTGGTTTTCTTTAAACTTTGTAACATGCCCCAGGGATGGCTAACTTTTCGGGTATGCTGTGACTTTTTATGGCGAAATGCAGACATTTTACTTGAAACAGTTTATTTAATGATGCCCTGAGCCTCTTACTTCTGTTTAACAATCCATGCTTTGCTTCTAATCCATCAACAGATAGGTCAAACTTGTACCCATAATTTAAAGTTATGTTAATAAGATCTATGACATGTCTTGCAACATTTTATTGATAATATGTAACGTATTATAAGTATCATGAGCGTCCAGAGCTGCTGTCACTCAGGGATTGTGCACATAAGGTATTACATCTCAAAAGCATGCCGCTGCAGTGAAAAAAGGACTTTAAATAAATAGGCTGGTACAATTCTGCCTTCAAAGGGACAGTCTATAAATTCACAAACAAGATTTACTGTGTAATTCAAGCCTGAATCAACACAGGACATACACTGTGTAACTGAGAAGGGGCACACCACGTGGTAGGGTGTTTATAGTGTGGGCAATATTGTAACGCAGAGGTTGTTTTGCAGGCACATCTTTTCCTTTTCTAATTACACTGATTGCCACCTCCCATTTACAATCACATACCTTCACTGAGTTTAACTGCAGTAATTGCCGCATGATAAATTTATATAAGGAAAATATTGAGCGTCTGTTTAGTGCCTTATAATGTAATTTAGTTGCTGGAAAAAAAAAAAAAAAGATGGAAACTAAAGCATCGTGTGACTTCAGCTCTCCATGGAACATGGCAAAAAAGCCTATGCAGTACATTTCCAAGATCTCTGAGGTACGGTAGCTGCATCTGGATTAGAATGAACATCTGTAAATGCACATGCTAATGTGTAGTTTACGGCCACATCTACTTATGTTAGTTTACTAAATTCTGCAGATAATATTTTCGGCTTCTCAGCTGATTGTCAATGGTACAAAACTAATTCCTGGGAAAGGGCAGATAGTGTGTTACTTTGGGAGCAATAAAACCCTGAAGTGATGGTCCCTGTGACATCACTCGAAGATGTAATTCACTCCAGGAGCTGCTGTTTCTCCACCCCAAAAATTCAGCAACACAATCTACTAGGAATAAAATTGTGTTTTTTTCCTATTAAAGAAAAAATAGTTAAAATTACAACTAATACAGGATATCATTAGCCACTTAATTCCAAACATCACTCTAGCTTTATAGGGGTTAGGACCCAGTGCAACGTAGTGCCAGCTGGGAAAACAAGCACAGAATGAGCCCCCTCCACCGAGTTAAGCCATGTCTGTGCTGCAGCACCCGCATGTGTAGTTGTTACACGATGGGCAGAAGTCCTGGCTCAAGTTACCCACCCTCAGAGCTATCCCTGACTTTCAGAGGTCAAGATCATGTTACCTGTCATCTCCTCCTACACAAGCAAAGGAAACGCGTTCTCTCCGGCTGCTTTCATCTCTGCCTACAGAGTGGTTGCTTGACAAGTAAGGCTGTATTAAGGATATGATCTGCTAACCAAAGACACGGCAAAATCAAATGTTACACTCCACAAGCTGAACTGGAGTTGCAGCTAATCAATCCTGTTCGAAACCAGAACAGAACCACATGACCGAGTGTTCAGGCAGGTGGAAGAAAAAGGCACACAGTTATGTCTGTCCCTCGGAAATATTTTCTGCAGTTTTAGCTGGTACTGGGAGATTTCTGACCGGGGTTGTTTTGGAGAGCAATACTCCACTCACTTTTCTAAGAGGCAATGTTATAAATTATCATCGGCTGCTAACTGAAAAGGAGGGATTACAGACAAGTGCTTGAAGTGGTGTACTGAGAACTGCAGCTCCTCGGCTCCATTCCCTGCTCAGCTCTGCATCTGAACACTTTGGGCAAATAACTTTAACCCTTCCACACCTTGGACGACAAACCTGTGAAGAATTTGCTCCAGTCTGAGTGCTAGGTTTAAATACGTGATTTTTAAAGAGCTTTGAGATTCCCAGGCATGCCTCACTCTAGATGGGCAGATATTTTCTGGGCCGATTCACAGACTGTGAAGTACCCAGGAAAAGAGCAATTGCTGAAGAGCCAGTGAAGCCTGGCTGTGCTGGGAGCTCCTGCCATACAGTTTGTTCTTTAAGTTCACCTCTCCAAATACACAAAAGGTGTCACACATCCTCACAGCTGTTGCTGTGCTCTTGCTCTCCCAAAACAAACACTGACCTCAGTGAGCGCATGGCTGCCTCAGGGTGACCCAGACAGGCCCGTGGCAAGGGCCAAAGCTGTTACGATTTCTCCCAAAATTTTCATTCCTGCCCCTCCTGTAAATGAGGGTAGGAGCAGTCTGTAGGCCGTTAGGAGCAACGGAGCTCCTTGGGACTCTCAGTTTCTCACTGTGAACAATTTTTGTACCCAAAACTACTCTTCCTTGTCAATTCGTCTTGCAGAAGCACTACTCTGCACTGCCTTCGACCTGTTTTTAAGAAGGCGGTCGCTCCTCGTCCTGAACTGGGTGAGTCTGGCAGTGCTGCTGGGCAGAGCCCCCAGCCCCGTGGGTCTCCCAGCAGGCTGGGAGGGCTGGGCTGGGCGCAGGGCGGCGCAGGTCTCTCCATCTCAGACAGAAGGATCCTGATTTACACAATCACAGACAAAAGCACAATCAACCCCGCTCTGATTAATTGCACTGGAAATGGTAAGGAGCTATCAATGCAGCAGCCAAGAGAGCTTAAAACTAAATATAACTCGCAGGGAGGGGGAGAGAGGCTGAGTCTTTGGAAGCACTTTTGTAAGACAAAAGAGGAATCTAGCAAAAGTTTTACTCTCCTCTCCCCACTCCCCCAGCCTGCACAGTGAAACTGGAGTTCCTGCCTTCCCTCTCCAAATAAAAGTGCCGCTCGCCTCCCTAGGATGAACAGCTGGGACCATCTTGCTATCACATCCCTCCTTCTCCTCGCCACGTTAAAATTAGCACCGCCGCGACCAGGCAGCAGCGGAGGAAATGCTCACCCACTGCTTGCCGGAGCGGCGCTTGGAGCTGCTGGTGCCGCAGCACCTGCCTCCGAGAGCCAGGCAGCTCGCGACACCCGCACCTTCCGCAGGGCTGCTGCTCGCCCACCTGGCCAGGCAGAAGGGGCTCTGCAGAAATAGCAGAGCCCATCTGAGCTGAGGGAGATGATTCAACAAGGTATTTCAGTCACATTTTTACCAAGGCAGCCAGACTCTCCGGAGAAGGTATTTTTAGTGGGCTGAGCCCCACGGTGCTGATCCACAGGCACAGAAACTGTTGGTGGAGGAAATCTGTGGAGTAAAACCACCCCTAGGGTGCAACCAGATGAGATGGCAAGTGCATGTTGGAGAAGAGCTTCCTGTGAATTCGGGGCTCCAGCAACTTTCCAGAGCACTTTTTCTCCAGCAAAATTCACAAGGGGTAGTCAGCAGCACAAAATGTCCGTTAAGCCCTTCTTGGCTCATCCTGACAAATGCCTCATTTCTGGTTTAACAGCAAGTAGAAATAGACTAAGCCAGTGCTGACACTGTCCTGCACGGTACAGAATCATAGAATCATAGACCGGTTTGGGTTGGAAGGGACCTTGAAGATAATCTAGTCCCAACCCCCCTGCTGCAGACAGGGAAAGGTACCCAGAAACTAAATTAATTTGGGATAAATCCCGAGAAAGAGCAACACATGCACACACACACATTATTTAACATAGGTTCATCAGGGATGCATAAAACCTGAAATACTTTCATTAGGACTGGAAAAGAAAACACTATTAATCAGCTTCAGGCTTCTTATTACACAGCAGAAGAAAACTTCAGTAAGAAAAATTTTTAAACACACATAAACCCCAAAAATTATCCTTGGAAGAGTTAGCCATAAATATGAGGAAGTGGGAAAAAAGGCAAATGAAAAGGGTTGGGGGTTGGATTATTATTATTTTTTAATTTGCATTCAACAGGAGAAAGATTTATGCATGAGATGCAAATTGCTATGCGTTATTTACACATCTGAAGAAAAACAAATCTTGAATGTAAATGCTTAAAGGGCATATTTTTAAATATGAAAGTGGTAAAATTATTATAATGTTTATAACTCGCACACTACTAAAAAGACATTAAATTGGGGAAAAATGAGCCCTTTTATTTAAATTATAGAGTCCTCACCAAATATTAGGGCAGGAATCAAGTATAAACATCTGTGTGTTTCCATTCTTGAGAGTCTTTTAGAGCCATTTGTTCACCTTGAAGTAGGGCCTAGCCAGAACCTCCCAGTGGGTTACCAACCACAGAGGGCAACCACCAGTGACAACATTTCTATTTCCACTGTGAAATACATATGTCTTCAGCATATGAAGAGACAAATGCCCTGACAAAAACAAATCCATTCCATAAGCAGTCTATCTTGGGTGGTGGGATATATACAACTTGCAGCTGATCATGGCTAAGAAAGAGCCATGCAGTGAAGCACTGCAGCGAGAGAGCAAACCAAACTGAAAGACCGGGAAGAAAGGATTAAGAATGAGAACAAGATGAGATGAGAGCAAGAGATGTCTCCTAGAAGATTCAGCATTGCTTAGCTGATCTGTATCCACTCAACTGTGAATTTTCCAGTTCTCTCTGAAAAATTTAACGGATCACTGTTATTCTAACGCTGCTCAGTCTTTCATGTATTCACTTCTGGAGGGGAAAAGCTATTGTTTCTGGTTTTACCAGGAGAAAATCAAGATAAAAAGACCTGGGTTATCTAACCCATTTACATGCTTGACTCCTGTCGGCTTCTAAAATCTTTGATTATCTGCACCTCAGATTCATTAAAAAGCAAAGGTACTTAGGTGTCTTCATGTCCTTGCCACTTTTGGAAAAAACAACCTGCATCACTGCAGACATGAGGGGCTCAATAGCCATGAGACTAGACTCTATAGAATGAAAAATAATCATGGAATTAACACTTTAGCTTGCTTTTTCACATTGTCAGAATTGGATGCGGGGCTGCTGTTTTCCTTCAAATGTCCTGTGTGGGAGGACCTTAGAGTCATTTTTCTTTCCTCACAACTCTTCTCCCCAGTGAGAATGCTACAACAAGACCTGAGTCCACCAAAACCACAATTCTCATAACTGAGGGATGAGACTGCCTACGGCAATTGCTTGTAAGTTCCTCAGCTCATGGCCCTGCATTCACACAGTATAAATTCAGTGGGAGTCCAGGCTGTGTCCAGGAGGAAAAGGAGCCTTATGAGCATACACTTCAGAACCAAAATCAAATATTCCACCTATAATACCAAAAAAATTGGTGGAGTGCCTAGAGAGGCAGTGAGGGACATTCCCTACCAATTTAATCAGGCCAGGGAATTTCTAGTCTGATTATGAGTGGTCAGAATGAAAGAAAAAACAGCCATTAGTCAAGACCACTTGTTTTTTAAATGTTAGTTCATAAGCACATTAAAAACAAGGGAGGAGGCATCCACTTTTCCAGCCAAAGACTCAGAGCAGGTTTTTTGTGGTTGTGGTTTTTATGGTTATCCACATGGTTAATTCACATCAAGTTTTTGTTGATCTTTTAATATTTATGTCCAGATGCCACTGTAAGCATCCAGATGTTTTTACGCAGACATCAAAAATATTTGCATAGCAATTACCAAAAGAAAGTTCGAGGCACTTTCAAATATCTGAGAATGACAAAAGATGAAGTGTTTTCTGTTGCTGGAAGCTTTCATTCCCTCTCTCCCTCCCCCTTTTTATTTTGCTTTTTGCTTTACCTTGTAGATCATTGGTTAGCCTACTAAGAGGGAAACCCAGTGCACCTGCTTTGACTGCCCTGTTTAGGGAGTGCACTACCTTGGAAATTTTAGGGTTTGGATGCCAGATGATGCCTACATTTTCTAAAAAAATGGAAATAAGGAGATATATTTGCAAGTCTCCAGAGGATGATCTATCCATATAACCTACATGTCCTTTCTGTGACCACTGACCATATGAATGTCTAGGTAGTCCTGAGGTTTAAGCCACAAATATTCATCTGCTACTGAAAGCAGAGTGAAGGAATAGGAGCTGTTATGTGACTGGTGCCCTTGGGATCATTCCTGAAGCAGTGGGGCTCTGCCTTCTCACCTGGTGTCACAGCACGATCCCTCAGGAGACTCTGCAGACACCCTTGGGGAACAAGGCGGAGGCAAGCTGTCTGTCCATCCTGACTTCATCTGCACCAGAGCTCTGCCTCAAAGACAAGTGCCTATTTCATCCCAGCAGTGGCTTCTAAGCATGGGTACACAACTCAAACGGAGCCAGGAGAGCACATTCAGGCTAATTAGGGAACGAGCTAACATGTGAGGTGTCTGCAGGGAAAAGACTCCTGGGAAGTCAGTGGGCTGGACTGCAGATAGAGCTTACAGGTGAGATGGAACCCATTTGAGAGGGAGTTAAGTGGACTTGAACTCATCACAAGTTATCCATGCTCTGGCAATTAAGAGACCACCTCAAGCTTTCCTCTTTTTTTTTTTATGTATTCTTTTGGAAAACAAACAAACAAACAAAAAAACACAACTGAAAACAAACATAATTTGCCAAGAATAGAAAAAAAAAAAAAGAAACAAAGCCTTTCTTAATTTTGATAATTATATCATACGCTCAGAACAACCCAGTGAAAAAATGAGATGTATTGGGTAAGAGTGAGAAGGTGACAGAGAGGTCGTTTGCTTAGCACCAATGTTCAAAGTGACAGTCTGGCTGAGAACTCCAGTTCTTTCTGGGAGAGAAAAGAGGCACTGTCGTTCTTTGCACACCCAGAGTGTTTGCTACAATAAATATTTTGGCCCCATAAATAATTCGTGAGAGTTTCATCAGAGAGTTCAGTGGGGCCAAGATTTCCCTTTGGCTGGGCAAGGAGCAGCCATCCACATGCTCCTGTGAATGCAGTTTGCCTGTAGAGCTCTGCAGAAAGAGAGCTGGGCAGCAAACACGACTGTACAAGCAATATTTGTATTTAGTCAGCTACAAGTGAAATTACACTGTAATGTACTTAGGAAAGGATTTTGTACTGGGAAACAAATATTAAAGCACAAGAGAGTTTGTCAATATTTTCTGTTAATTGACTAAGGGTTGGAAGTGTGTATCTCCACTCCGGGCAGCAGTGTCAAGTAGAGATAGCCAACTGCTTTAAGCTGGCTTGGGTGCCAGAAGAAACATATCTACAGCAGTGCTATTTCAAACTACCACTCGGTTAAAACTGACTCAGTCGTCTCCCTCAGTTACTCTGTAATGTGCAGTATATTCTGAAGCTATGATCTGAAGAGAAATCACAGAGAGGCAACAGCTGGGAGAACATAAAATAAATTTAAAATAACTTATCAGAAAAATATATCAGAACTTGCCAGAGAAATTATTTCCTAGGCACATCTCAACTCAACTCTTTAGCACAACAAATGTGTAAAAGAAGAAAAGAAGAAGAAAAAAATCATCTGATTAGCAACATGAAATCCATGTAGCCATTATTCAGCACTGTTACTGTCAAATGTCTTCAAGAGTCCATAAAATCAACCACAAAGATCCTCCAAATGCAATCTGCAACCAGTAACCACCTTGAAAAGAAAAACAAAACAAACCAACATCTGAAAACTGTAGGTGAGATCTTCTGGTGTTGCAAATCATTATGGTTTCCTTCTCTCCAGTGGAACACGGCTCACATATATCAGCTCAGAAAAAGCTATAGTGATTTGCACCAGTGATATCCACTGTAGCAAAGGAAGCTCCTCAGCCCAGACCACAAACCCTTCTGAAAGTGGTGCTTCTCAGGAAATCCAAGTATCTTACCCAAATTTATGGCCTGCATCTTGCAAACACAGCCATTCCCCTGGAAGCTGTGCTTACCATAGCCACTGCCAACACTGTCCATCAAACTCCATTTTATGATTCTCGGCAACAGAGCCACATAATTATGCCCTTCACCTTTTGTTGCTTGGCATTTGCTGATGATTAGTCCAGAGTCAAGATGATGATTTTTTTCCCATTGCACCAGATCATATTTAGGTACATTTTTGTCTCTGTTTATTACAATTATTTTTTTTATTATTCCTTGAAACGTCATCACTGTCAGGGACTGATTAATGAGCAAGATGGAATTTTCATGTCTTCTGAGAATGCAATCTTTATAACTCCTTTTCTGTCCTCTGCTTGTATCCTACTTTAAGGGCCTGTTTCAATACTGGCCAAGAGATACGGTCCTAGAAATTTTTAGTTGTCATATGGGAAGGAAGGCAAATATTTATGTGGTCATATATGGCTCATCTGTCCATTTGTTCTCAACCTACCATGGCAAGCAGTGTTTGACAAAGGCTCAAAATGAAGAACATGTGCACATGCGGAAAGCTTACAAAATCATGGGAAGGCTTCATTTAGTAAAGCTCTCTTCCTTTAGTTTATTGTGTTCCTGAATGAACATTTTTTAGCAACAAAAAATAAGTATTGCTGGAGCACAACTTCACAACTGAAGTGGTTGGAGATGCCTTAAATAAAGGACACCAAAGAGGCATGGGCTCATCTGCCTTTCTGAATCAGGATTACCCTAACTCTTCCTCCCTTTTGACTTTTCCACTCCTAATAGGGTGTGCGATAATAAAAGAGAGAGAAGTACACATGGCATATAATGATAAAGCTGCCTGCAGAGTCACATGAAAGAGCGGGGTCACATCTCTAGGTTACAGCTGAAGTCTTCTTTGATCATAAAGTCCAGTGGGAGAAATCAATCCCACCTGCTTCACAGCACCGGAGTCTCTCTTCTGTGCTGTGACCCTCAGGACAAATTCAGCTGTGTCTAGCATTTGGGGACACGGTGCAGGAGAGGGACCACAGCGCAGTCCTGTGCAAACGCCTGAGGTACAGACTGGGCCACAGCACATCAAGAGGAAAGGAACTGGAAAGGGACTGCACAGCTTTCTGTTCCAGTTCCACGTGCTTGTTTTCTTACAGGTACCAGAAGACATTTAAAAATTTCAAAACAGAAGAAAAAAAAAAGGATAAAAAATAACTTTAATTGCAGATAGTGGCATAAAACCTGGGGCACGCCATCAGCCTTTTTCTACCAGGTAGTAACTTAACTGGCTGTTTTTAAAACCTGCTGCCTTGCCCTGTTAGACTCAATACCTGCCACATGATTAATGTGCCTGTGTCTTATTAACTGCTGTGTTACAGGAGCTGCCGTATTCTCAAACACACACACACACACACACACACTTCTCGTTCTGAAAACCCAGCTGAAATCACGCTTCTTTGACTGGAGGGTACTGCACCTTCTGACAAAACATCATAAAGAGTGAAGAATTACTGTTTCTCAGTGATCCAGTCCATAAATCAATCCTCTCATTTTGCTGCAAGGATGGTATGGGATTCCACAAGTGCTCCCTGAATTTGTATTCAAAAGACAGGTTGTGTCCTCAGAAAAAAGGGAAGAGGGAGAGAAAGAGAAAGAGAAAGAGAGAAGAAGGAAGAAGGAAAAGGAAAAAAGAGAAAGAGAAAGAGAAAAAGAGAAAGAGAAAAGACCAGGAATGGCTAAATCATTCCAGAGCCTGATTGATCTTATCTGGACCTCCCTTGCTGCAACAACAATTTGAGCCTGTAGAAAATTGCCACCTTATCTGATGGGTGGTCCTATCAACTGCTATGTTATCAGAGCCCAGCTGCATGAGGAAAACAGTATGTGGCATGACCTTGGTATGTCAGCGCCTGACCTCAGTATCTAATCAGTCAGATGTCTCACCAAGGCTGTCTCGGGATGCTGTACATGCCCCCTCTGGCATCAAGTCATTCAAAAGATGTTTGCTTCATGCTCGTGTTAGCCCACCAGCACACACAGAGTACATCCCAGTGCATGACCACCCTGACTGCTAGTGCTGCGACACTTGAGGCTTAAGGTGCTTTTCTGCAAAGCTTTGATCAGTCTTTCTCCTAAAAGCTTGCTTTGCAGGACCGTAACCCAGCCAGCAACCAAATTTGGCCTCCAAATTCATTTAATTGGTTTCACATGTTTTATGTAGGCTATACAGCACGTCTGTCAGTGTAGCTAATGTACCTATAGAGCACCATAACATAGATATTGCCTCATATCCAGTAAAAGGAAGAACAAGGGTGTTGCTGATATAAACAATAGAAGGGTAAGGGTTTAATCTCAACTCTAATGCCTATTAGCTGTGTGACTGGGGAAAACCACTCCACTTCTCTGCTCATCTATGGACAAAGGGTTACACTTTCAAGACCTATACCACAGCAGTGTCACAGGGGCTCTGTTAGCTCCAGGGGGCTTCACGAGGGCTGCAGGGGAGAAACTTCTTCCCATCCATTGGAGCAGCAGGGCACCTGCATGGCACCTGTGACCCTCCATCCAAGGGACCAGTAAGCAGATCCCTGTATTGACCCTCACTGTCCCTGCTCTTGCTTTTCTCCCTCACGCTGGGGCTGGAGGAGAGCCTGTGACGCTGCCATCGCCATCTCTCTTGTCTGCTTGATCCTTTACAGAGGTTGGGGCTGCCCAAGAAAATTCCTTTTGGAAGAGCACAGTTATTTCTGTAGCTCTGTGCTGCCCAGTTCAACAAGTGTGGTACAAATAGCATGCTGAAAGAGAAGCCTAGGCTCAAACCACCTGATATCATTAGACAAGCAAGAAAAAAGGTTGCAAGATGCAAAACCCGAAGCACAGAGAAATTAACCATCCAGGGAAGATCAGAGTGCTCTTGCGTGTCATCTCTGAAAGGAGGATGTAGATTTTCTGTTTCAATATTATGGCTTTTCATTCCTTTATATGGGTACGTTTATCATACAGAATTTTTAGAGGGCTGAATTTAGAATTAGAATCAAAGGTTTTGATTCTGCTATGCAAAAAGCCTTTGATATGATTCCAATTTCCTTTTATCTTTTTTTTTTCTTCTTTTTTCCTTCTGGAAATAACTACATCTTTGTTTGTTTATTCTGTTTAACAGAAAATCTTCTGCAACTTCAGAATTTCTCACAAAACAGCAACTTAATTTCCCAGCCAGCTTTGTCCATCACCCCTGCTGCATGTGGTGACTGTTAAAAGGGGTCTTTGACATGGTCTTCCCACACTGTAACCAGGCACAAATTCTGGCATATCCATCCACAGGAAGTGTCAGAAAAGGATGGAAGTTCATTGCAGAAGATGACTCTCACAAGGTCCCATCTGAGAGTGAATTTATCTGTGCAGTGAGCAGGGGCTATGGCAGGGGAGCCCATATGATGGCAATTATGAGGCAAACCAATGAAGCAGTGCATTCCTTGGGCAAGCCTTGGTTTGTTGTTGCTGTTCCAAGATGCCAAAACATTGAATTTCATGATGTCTGTGACAACCCTCTGACATTAAGAACTTGGAGACCTACATAAGTCTTGAATTTTAGTCCTTGAAGGAGTTGCAATGTATATTTTCAATGCTGGTTTTATTTCCCCACCCCTCACCCCTTAAGTAACAATAATCATAATAGGAAGAAGAAGAAGACAAAGAAGAATTTATATATTTTTGTTCCATTTTCATTCACAAAATGCTCTGCTTCCTCCTATTGAACTGTGGCTGCTCAGAGTCAGCGGACTTGCTCTCTCCTAAAGCCAGTTCTAAACACTGTTAAAGGAAGGCAGATGCAAGGGAATCATTACTGTATTTATTTATTTTCCCAAATAAATAATATTTAATATGTGTATGTTTGGGCTCTGGCTGCCTACAAAAAGGAACCAGGTGTGACATTACTTGTGGTTTGGAATAGCAAACCTGTTGAGGAGGATTGCCTGCTGCTGACCGCCTGCACACAGAGCCCACCCCTGGACGCATTCCTGCACTTGTGGGGACGTGGTAGCAAATTCCAATCCAAATAAAGCTGTGGAAGAGCAGATAAACAATTGCACCTCAACACGCACAGATGCATATACACAAAAATGTCCCCTTATCAAGGCCAAGATAATAAACATGAGAATGCAGCCAAGTACATCTTAGTTGTGTGACAATACATAACAGATTGCCTAGCTTATTATTTGGGAGAAGAAGAACATACAATTAAATAAAACTTGTTATTAAAAGCACCCCTCTGAAAACAGACGTCAAACCTTGACTGGACAAATGTGGTATTTCAGGTGGAAAATTGAATGGACTTAATAGGAGTAATACGAACGGTTGGTCTTGGAAGAGCTTATAAACTGTAAATATTGCTCACTGCAGATGCTAACACAATGATGAATATATCAAAATATTAGTATCAAAAGACTGCTGGAATATATTTGCAATGTTGCGTAAAGCGTGAAGGGAGGTAGCTGTCCTTCCCCTGGCTTTACATTAATCTCTGGGTACAGGCTGATAGCAGGGGCCACAAGCACTATAATTAGATTTTGGAAATGTATATAGGGAGTAGGAAATGGAATAATTAAGGTAAGCTATCAGATGCCTGTCCTCATCCTTTTTAAACAAGCCAGAAATATACCCTGCACTCATTCAGCATGCAACCTTCAAGGGGAAAGGTGTCAGACACTATAATTGGTAGAACTTGAATGCTGCTATACTGGTGTCCCTTTTTTAAGGAAACCTATTTTCCACACCAAAATTGATCCGGCAAGGTTGTTATCTCATAATGCACACCTAGAGAGGCACTGCGAGGCCTCAGGGTATAGAATAGCAAGGCACTTAACAGCCTTGGCTGTGCAGCCTGCAGTGCTGCACCCTGTCTTGGGGAACTTACCGCCAAGGCACATGCTACATGGTAAAATACATGCATATGTATGTGGAGAGTTTGGCTTTTGCTTTAAAATACAGGGGTGAGGCAGTGAAAAGGTGCTAATGATACAGCATCCAGCCGAGTCTGACAGCCAACGGGATGTGCATTTGCTTCTCCCTCTGGGGGTGTTCACAGGCAGGACAGCCTCTGCCCTCCCACCAGCCTGACACCTCTGAAGGGCATAATGGCTCTTATTTAATTATCCTTTCCTCCTTAAGCAACACAGAAGAGCCAGAGAACTTAAACAAATATACACAAATATATATATATATATTTTTTTTTTTTTGGTTTGGAAAATTATTTGACATTATTCTTAAATATTTAAAGGACACTGTCTGCTGGTTTGGAAATCCAGTGAATAATTTAGTACTGTTTGACAGAATCTCTTTGGGTCAATTATTCAGTAAGTGGATTAATACATTCTGACTAAAACAAAGCACATTGGGTTTTGGCAGGCATATCTCGTTACATCACATATTCCATGTCACATTACATTGCAGAGAATGCCAGCACAATCAAATGGTGCAACTTGACTTAAACAATGCAATCAGAATAATTTCCAAATATTTTTCAAAAGCTTCCTGTTCCTGACTGTTTCTCTACCTGGTCTGTCTATATTTATCTGTCTAAAAAGGAAAATAACACAGCCAGAGATCTGATCAACTTCTAAAAAATACCCAGATAGAAACTGCCAACAACTCTTGACCTCATTATAACCCTAAGTATCTTATCTATACCAAACACTTTAATTTTAGAATAGCATCTTTAAAGCCCCAGGGGAAGAGAGAGAGCATCTCTTGACGCTTGACAGCAATTCTCTAACACTGACATGGTCCAAAAGAGATATTCTTATCAAATCCTTCTGAAGAAAGCAGCTGTAATATAGGATCTCAAGGGCAATGGGGATACAATACAGGTTAAAAAAGGAAGGATCCTTGGGATTTCAAGAGATATGTAGAAGCCTTCAGAGGCAGCAGCTGTCTCACACCAGAAGGAGTTTTACAGATAACACTGGAATGGAGGTTCCTGCTAATGTTTCAGATCACCAACAGTCACTCCTCCCTCTCCTGTCCTTCTACTTTCCATTCTTCCCCAACATACTGTTAAGAAACAGGTGGGACTTCTTTCCAAAGCCCTGGACTGCAAGAGGGTGGTAGGATGTGGGGGAGAGAGGGAAAGGGGGAGGGGGGAGCTGTTATAATTTTAGTAAAACTAATTAAAAGTAGAAAATTCTATTTAGTTGAGAATTTTCAGATTGTACTTCCACTGGAACAGGATAAAAAAGTCAATAATCTCATAACTTTACTGTGAAAGAAAATATTCCGAAACCAATTCTATGTTTATGCATTTTTTATAATTATAGCATGAATATTGCAAGACAGTGTAAAACCCAAACTCATGCTGTGGAGGACAAATACTCAATTTTATGGGAGTGATCTGAGTATAACATGATATTTACATCATTAAAGTGAGATATTTCAGCAAAAAGTTTCCCTTCACTGCAGTCAGCATTTTCTGATCAAAATCTTTTACCAGCTCAAAATTATGAAGACAGATACGCAAATTACATCTGAAGGCCTGAGCAAAATCAGAATAAAAAGCACAAGAAAAATGAAAGATGCCTCTTCCTCTACTCTCACAGCAGAGATGCTAAGGCCTTTCTTATATGGTATAAAAGTGCAGATCCTCTGAAATGAAGAGAGTTGCACCCTTGTACCCTTGCTGCAAGCCAGAAGAGAATTTCATTCTCCAGCTGGGTTAAACAAAATTCTCCATGCAGCACTTCTAGGATGTCTTTGTCATCCTAGCATAGGCTTTGTCCAGGGGCTGCTTTAGCACAGCAAACAGCACATCTGGGAAGAAAAGGTGAGTTTTCTGAACACTTATTAAGGATGACTCAAAAGGAATTTTTGTTACTATATGTGTGAATGGGAGCAGGGACGAGGTCAGGATAAAGCCCCGGAGAAGCTTGTAAGATTAATCATGAGGAGTCCCAGGAGGCTTAGTTCAGACCAGCACAGAAAACTTCCCATGCTCACACACAGCTTTTCTAAGCTACCCAAACAGTTCCATTTCCCTTCCAGAGCTGCAGGAGAGTAAGTCCTCCTCATGTCTCCAACACAAGGCCTGCAGTCCTGTGGCCCAGAACCACCAAGGCCACAAGTACCTCGGCCTGCTCCTACTCTTCAGGACCAGAAGGAGGGTCAAATGCTACTAAAGAGGGGAAAACAAACAAACAAACAAACAAACAAGAATGACTGAAAAGCCTAGACAAGACAGGATATGAAAATGGGCAGGTTCTTACTGTCGTCAAATTTTCTTACCCTTTTTTTGTGCTTTGTGATAGGGATCACAGTACAGCCCACGGTGATACTTCGCACTTGTCTTTTCAGGCATTCAAAGCAGTTTTCCCCAAGTTTTCCCCATTCTGTTGACTGAAAAATGGAGGCAAAGGGAAAGGGATTGATGTAAGAGCTTAGTGGTTAGCAGCACCAACCTGCACAGTTGTGCACGTCAGCACTGTTGGGTTGCAGTGCCTCCACCAAACAAACTTCCACCTGCCAGAGCCCCCCAAGAGCTCCTTTGCAGTAAGGTAAGAAGCAGCAAGCACTGATGAAAAGGTACAGCCCAAGTTCCCCTTTAAACTCTTCAGTAATAAATATTAATATTAAAAACCCTGTAACCACCTAAAAATGCATCACATCAAGGCCCCTATCCTTGGCTTTTATGCACATAACTTTGCTCTGAGTCAGCCTCATTAAGCCTAACTGAATAATTCGAATTCTCAAGTGTTTGGAGGGGTGAGGAATGAATAAACAAAGCAGGAAGTTCACAGATCCTCCTCACATTTTTAAAACATGTACTTCGAAAGAGATATTACAAAAAAAATATATATATATTTTAAAGACAATAGTACAATAGACTGAGATGAGAAAATCTACTCTACAAGAGCCTCCGGCTTGTGTTGCCAGCCACCTCGCTTGATATGGGGCTGCTGAAGTATAGGGAAATGCAGCTGAACAAATCAGTTTAAAATTTCCTGAATTCTGTCACGTCACACTGAAAGGAGATAGCAAGCCATTTTTCACAGAGGGTTAAATATATATACACACATAAACGTATATATACATGTATATATGTGTATATACATATATATATTTGGAGCCTTCTACAGGCATAGCAAGAACACAGCCAAGCACCAGAGGAGCTGTGCCGGTCCCAGGGCAATGCCACCAGCAGGTGTCATTGCGAGGTAGCACCGAGGGCACAGGAGTGTGTTTTGTTCCCCTTAGCCCTGATGGAAGCAAACAGGCTGGGGGTGCGAGGTGAAGGGGAGAAGAGGGGACAGAGCCCAGGGGTTTTGTGCGAGGTCTGTGGTATTGTCCAGGGCTGTTTTCAGCAGGGCAAGGAGTAAACTGCGTCACTAACTGCACCAAAAGAAAACCTAAAGAATTAATCTCGATATTGCCTCAAAGTGAATGCTTGTTGATGCAAGTTGATGCTTGGCCACAAGAAAAAAAAAAAGGTGTGTGTGTGTGGGGGAAGATGGAGCATTACCAAAAAAAAAAAAACCAAGAGCGTGCATGTAAACATTATTCCAGGGTTTTTGAAAGCCCCACAGGTGATGATTTATCTGCCAGAAACACGGGCAGCCTCCTGCCATTTTACACACACAGCACTATCCCTTTGCAAGGATGGAAGAACCAAGGGATGAAAGATCAGAGTCAAAAATAAAAGTAGCCAGTTAGATGCCTAATTCAGGCTATGCTAAATATCTGCCTTGACTAATAGCATTAGTTTTAAAACTATGTTTTTTAGACTTTATTACTTTAAAAGTGTCTGAATATCTAAGCTGGAAAGCACATCAATAAGCCCAACTGTTTTCATTCCACTGATGCAGGGAGAACTAGCAGAGACTATGTCCAACCTCTTGAACAGCAGTAGGAAATGGCCTCTCAATACTATGAGCTTCGTGCTCTTATCTTCTGTTCCTAAGCTACAGGACATCAGTTAGAAAGATATCCAGTCCTGACAAAAGGCATTTCAATTCCACAGAAAATAAATAAGGATTTTTTTCCCCCTCAATATACCTGATTTTTTATCAAGACGTTGTCCTGTTAGTAAGTTTTCTGCCTTCCTGATTCAGGGAAGTACTTGAGTGCTTTTTCAAATAAGGGGTGGATATGAAGCACACATTGAAGGTTTTTTGCACAAACAGGAATCTCATTTCTCAACAAGATGACAGGGAGCCCAACATCCTTTGTGTAGATTAGGTTCAGCCTAGCAGGATCTGCTAGGATCAGGGGAATCACTTCCATCTTTCACTGGTGCACAGGCAGAATTGGGGCTCCATGCTTAATGAAAGCAAAACAAACGCCGCTCTCTTTGGAAGTAAAGTTACACAGGAAAAACACTTAGGAAGAAACATTCCAATAAAAAATAACTGGGAAAGATCAAAGAAGCAGTCATGGCTTAACTGACACCTGTAACTTTATCTCTTTCTCTAGTTACAGAGAAAGGAGGATTACATGAATCGGGGCATACTCCCAGCGGGAGGAAATGTGGCATTTGACAGGTGCAAGAAGCCAGTGAGTTATGGGATATGTAGAACAGAAGAACCATCTATTTTCTTACAAATTGTTCAAGGCTCAGTGTGTAGAAAATCAGAAAGAGATGATTAAGATTGAAGTGAAAGACATTTTTTTTTATTTTTTTATTTTTTCAGGATGAGGGTAAAGAGGGAGAATATCAGTAAGGATAAGAGCTGAGTTGGAACTGTAAATCCAAATTTGCATTCCAGTGCTATAAAAGCATGGTGGGACATTATGGCATCTCTTTAATCATGTAAATGAGCTCAAGGTTGAGTTCTACTCTTACAACCAGAAATGCCTGTAACATAACATCACGCATGTTCGGAACACCGCAGGCTGTCTAGTCTACTGAGTCTGACTAAATAGACCAGTTTTCTTACTTGTCCTTAAATTTTATCATCTCTTCCATGGAGGAGGAAGAAATAGCCACCAATAAAAACACAGAATAGAAACAACTATACCGACAGCAACATGAGGCTCTAACACGATGCATAAATGTACGACAATACCTCATGTCTCCAAGAGCTGTGTTGAGGAGCCCTGGCCAAGCTGGGGGCTGCACTCAGTTTGCCCCTGCTCTTGGTTTGAATCTGGCTGGTCTGTACTTGTGCTTCTGTTGTTCAAGTGAGAGCTTGTGATGGTATAAGCAGAAATATTTCATTATCTCTTCTGCCGTAGGCAACTGCAGCTGAGTGCAAGTGTATTCCCATTAAGTCATGTGCATTAACTGTGTGCTACTAGTAGTGAAGTAGGAAACTACTACACAATCTCCAAATAATTTTATTTCTTTCCTCCCATCCACCCCTTACTAGGAATGGATTGAGAGGGCAGCCTTTTTGCTTTTCTCTGCTTTGAAAGGGGAAGGAAATGGCAGCTTGAAGCTGAGAGCAAGATTTCCCCACAATATAAAACCATACACTGCCTCTGATGTGAAAGGAACTACGCTGATTTATACCCACAAAGACTGCGTCTCTCATACTCCGTATCCTATGCTAGTGCTGTACCAGGTACTCAGCTGAGGTATACAACAGCCTCATTTTCCAGTGCTCAGAGTACTGTGGGGAAATGTTTCTTTAAAAAACAATAGAAGCAGACATTGTAATTCCACTGTCTTTCATTATGTGGCTCTCACAATGAAGACAAAAGTAACATTCTCATCAATATCAACAAGACCAGAATATGGCCCTCAGAGAATATTTCATATTGTTACATCTTTTCATGATTTCAACAAAACTTCATTCCTGGATAACAACCCCTGGTTTATGATAGGAAATAAGTGCTCTGTCACACCCCAATAATTAGAACATCACAGGCAGAATGTAAAACCAGGCAGTAAAATGACACTAAGTTTCTGGCAGAACTTGGAGCCACATATAAACCATAAACAAGACGATACAGACAAGACATAGTTGTACTCCTTCTTTTCAGGGAGTCTGATAATAGAAAGGTCAATGCCTCAGGATAAAACAAAATACTAAAGATAAGCTCATGTTGGAAAGCAGTTACATTTCCCCGCTTCATATTCAGACTGTAAAAATTTCAGCACAAGGAGCTTTGACCATATGCCTCCCTTAGTATATCAGGAACTACTTAAAACACACTGGGAGTTGAATAAATCTCAGTGAGGTGACTACCGCTGACCATATGTGATGAAGAAGGAAGAGTCTGCTGTGAAATGTGTTTTCTTTCCTTTTTTTTTTTTTTTTTTTTTTTTTTTTTAGAAACAGAGATGAGTATTACAGCTTCTTGCTAAGCTAGAGACAATTTCTTAAGCAGAATTCTAAGAAAGGGGAAGGAGGAAAGGCAGGAAATATACCATGAACCACCCAGAGCAGATAAATATTCAGACCCTGAGCAGCAATGGAAACTGAGGTTTCCACCCATTACAGCAGAAAATATGTTTCTCACATTGCACATCCATAAATCGTTGTCTAGAAATAAAACTTTAAAAAAGTAAATTCAAAAACAATTTATGGCCTCCAGACAGGTTAAGTCAAAATGATACTCATACACTCAGGTGGAGAAGAGCGTGTAGGTTTTATAAAAGATTAAAAATATATATTTGGCCATGAAAATTAATGACTTGGTAATAAGATATGAAACCCACTGCAAACTGTTGATTTGAGTGTAGGTCTGAAATGCTTAGAAGGCCAGGCAATGTCCAACTCTGGATTAAGTGCATGGGTGGTCTCCACCACTTTCTGGTGAGCAGGGGTCCACATCCCAAAATCACCAGTGGGTAAGCTCAGAGAGTCAAATGAAGGACCAAAGAGGCTCTGACTCCCCCCTGCTCAGCACTCTGCTATGACCATTCACCCATACAGCAGCTGGGGAAAGGTTTGTTTGTTAACATGACCCAGGAGAAAGTTTACAGCGAAAGCACGATAGGAGCAACACATCAGACTGTGCTTTGGCACACACAGCTTGCAGTGCCACCCTGCCTTCCCCCATGGTAGCTCCAATTCAGGAGTTATTACTAATATTAACTTTTTAACCTAGTTTCTTAAGGAAATGAGGCTTAGGCAATCATTTTGGCTGGCTGGTTTCCCTAATAATTTTGAGCCTACTAACCGATTTCAGCCAAGTGGAATAGAGGGACAGAGCTCTCAAAGACAATAATGTTCCTATAAGTTTTGTAAAAACAGTTGTCAAGAGGGAAAAGGCAGAACAATGAAAATTTATTCCTTACTAAGGGAAAGGTTGCAGTGTGAGGTCATCATTTATACAATCTACATGGAAAAAGTCTTCTACAGATGCTGTCTATACCAAAAGTTCAGCAGGCACTTACACTTTCAGAGACTCCAAAGTAAATTGGCCTGGAGATGCAAGCCTGCAGGAAACCTGCTTCATTAGTTTCAGAGCCTGCAGAAACTCTCATGTCCCATCTAAGCACAAGTATCATGCTGACTCACACTGGAAATTCCCCAAAGGATACCGTTCCCTGTGATATTTCCTATTGTCAGAAACTGAACTGGGTCCTGAAACTCTTCTCACAAGAAGCCAGACACAAAGGATTTCTTTCAAACTACTAAGGCTGTGACCATTTTCCTTAATTACTGAAAGCTGGTTGTTAATTCTTCTGTTTTTCAGCCTACCTTAGGCTGTCTCTTTTTTATATCAGTCAGTAGTTGCAACACATTCTAACACTGATACTATCAGCGACACCTTTGTAACATTCCCTTTGAATTCATTATCTACTTAGTGCAAGAATGATAATGACCCATATCTGCTATATCAAATGGATGGTGTGGGCCTCTGTGTATTCCCAGTGTATGTAACCCATTGCTATGCATCCACCAGCACCTAAAACTCAAAAGAAAAATAAAAGAGCAGATCTGAAGACCTGAAGACCTGTATCTGGACGATGCCATGATATATCTGGTGGATTCCACTGAGCTTGCTTACATTTTTCTCTTCTGAAGAGTTAAAATCCAACACGTGAGGGCAGACTTACAACACCAGATTAGCAGCCCCATTTTCCAGAAAAAAAAGTTTCATTTAAACAACAACAACAACAACAAAAGAGAAACAAAACCTCATCAACATCTTGACTAGCTCCTGCTGAAAAATACTTCTCTTTGAGAAATCCAGGACATTCCTCTTTGCATTAACTGCCAGCTTATTAGTGGAATGAATGTTGCCAGTCTTTTCTCAAGCTGCTTAGAGGTGAAGAGCCTCTTTCTTTCCCTTTACCAAAAACAACAACAAAACATCCCAAGAGAAAAAGGAAAGGGAGCTGCTGAGAGCCAGGCTACTTATTCATCTTCAAACATTGGTTTCCATGGGAATAAGTTCAGTTCTTTGTGGAGGCTGAACAGCCCCACGCATACTAGGTCTAATGCCTCCAACATTACATTTGTGTGGTCAACTTTCCCTTGGCCTCCTCTCATCCCCTTCTTCCTCATCCCTGCTCAGCAACAAGACTGGTATCACAAAAATAAAGAAATCATTCAATAAATTGGCTGAATTAGGTTTGCATCAAAGCCCACTGAAGCCTTTCTACTGCCACCAGTGAAACTTGGATGAAGCCCTCACAGAATAAAGCACAGTGACTTCCAGTGAGCTTGTCAAAATGATTAATCCAGCCCTTGTCTGACTCAACTTTTGTATTTTGATGGTCTCTGTCTCACATTTGTCCTTTACCTCTAGATTTATTTTATTTTATTTTTATGTCCCTTTAACAGATCTTTAGTGTTTCTCAGTTTTGCCTGATTGTGTAGAACTTCCAAATCTGGTCATATTCCTGCTTAAAAGTGAATCCTTACCTGTACACCAGGAAGGGCACAGATTCACCAACAACTGTGAAAATGACTAAACAGATACTGAAAAATAGATTTTGGATGAAGCTTAACTTAAATAAAGAAACAAGATGTTACATTAAACTGCTTAGATGTTCACCTGGATTAGTCTTTGCTTTAAATCAGGCAGGTGAACAAATCAACATGCTATTCCTGTTAGAGTGGTAACTAGATGAAGACTGGATGACCTCAGGGTTTAGCGGAGGAAAACTCATGGTCTGTGTACTTTGTTTGATCTATGATAATTTGCTAGTCTTCTTTTAATCCATTTTGACATAAAATTTCAAAAAAAAAAAAAAATGGAACTGTTTATAAATCCATTACTCAGAAGCTGCCATGCAATGCATTTTCATACATTAATCCTCATCATTTTGCTGTCATGATTTTTTTCCTATTAAAGGGATAAAGTAAAAGCTGTTTTCAGAAATCACTAATAAAATATTTAGCACTTTCTATTGCTCAAGTTTCAAAACTCCTCCTTCCTAAAAGCTTCTAGGGTCCAAAGTTTTTTGAAAAAATGAACAAAAGAAAAATATATTAGAAAATCATGAAAGCCATTCACAGGCTGTCAGGACTAGCCTTCTTTTGTAAGGATATTTTCTCCTTTCAGATTTGGAAATGTATTTTCTTTGCAAGACAGAGATGCTGATGGATTTTCAATTTTTAAATCTAAGATTAGGTCTAATTGCCTAATTTGCTTTACCCATCCCTTAGAAAACTTATCTGGAACTGTAGCATTTTATACAGTAACTCAGGATTTGTGGCTTAAAAGAAGCTATTGAAGTGCAGAAAAATTGATCAATCATTTGATTGTCAATTCACACATCAGTGAATGACAGGCAGAGCCATTTTAGTCTTATCATTCCTATAAGAATGTTAGCAATTCAGGCCAATGAAAATCCATTGTGATAATGGAAGTAATAATGGGAGCTGCTGCTTAGACCACGTGCTAGCATTCATGGTGGTACATCATCTCCCCTTATTCACAATAAGATGAAATGAGAAGGTTATTAGAGACATACGAACAATAAAGTTACCATAAAAACTACTTTCTAAGGATACAGATTTCAATGGTGCAAGCACGTTTCTTTCTTTCTCCTTAATTTCAGCTCATCTGAGGCCTTTTGCCATCTTCCCACTACATTTCAGTCTAGGTCATAACAAAGCAACCAGCAAAACATGTTTTCTTAAGAAGTTATAGTTATGTGTTTCAGGAAATCAGATACACTGGATTATTTCTCCAAAGAAAGGGGGGAACACAAAGCCAATGTTTGGAATTTTCCAGATCTAACCAAAACAATTTCAGATATCTAGTAAGAAAGTAAAAGCATTAGTCAAAGTGCTGTGGATGCCTGAGGGCTGTGCACATGGAGCTAACTACAAAATTCCAGGAGATTCTCTTTAGCCCAAACTGAGCCAGCTGAAGCAATACTTTATAGGGTAGTCCAAATCCCTGCTACAAAGCCCTCCTGGAATGGAATCATATGTAGCTATGTATTCTGTAAAACAGTGAGAAAACTTAGTTTTCATGAAATCATAGTGCTAAGACTAAGTGATTTGACATATTTGACACTTTTCATCAGAAATAAATAAAAGTGCAGAGGGTAAGTAGAAAACTGAAAGGCAGATCTCAGTTCTGTTATTCTTTGGCCTTCAACACATAATAATCCAAAATTGAGAAGCATGAAGATTTTGTAAAGAGAACTGCCATGAATCCATCAGCTTCAATTCAGCATGGACTCACTGGGAGGTAATAAGAGGGGTTAATATGGTGCACTATGATAAAGCTACCATAGCAAAAGCAATCCAGGACCCTCAGAGCATGATGTCTGATGACAAGTTGTCACTGAAGGCTGAAAGCTAGCTAGGAGACCACAGAGGACATTTATTGATAATTCACTGCTTTGGTTATAAGGTGACATGGGAATATAGTATATATGGTTTCTCATTCTATTTGTTGTGAAAATTTCCAACCAAAACTGTTGAGGTTAAAGTTTCACTTACTTTTCAGACACTTTCAATGAAAACATGAGGTGGTCAGCACAGCTGGAGTCAGAGGATGATGTGTGCATGTGGCCTGCTTCAAAGGCTGCCCCTCAGTTCCCCATCATTGCCACCAGTCCAGGGGCATGGCTCACTCCTAGCTGCCACCCAAACTGTTCTGCCATTACTCCCTCACTTAGCTTCTCCAAACTGAGGCAGGTTAGCCTTCTCAGTTAAAATAATACCTCTGTGCTAACCTGGCTGTGCTTGATGTAGAAGGGCCTGTGCATGATCAGGTGAGCAGTTCATTAGAAGATCTTGAGAGAATGGTAACATCCACTGAGGTTTATGAGGAGGTGGTGTGGTAACCTCCCAAAAGAACACAGATGGAACAAGGAGCAGAGAAGCATCCCTGGCTTTAGACATAGGTACCTTTCCAAAAAGAGCAAGGAGGAGTAGGATGAGGTGCTACTTGTTCCTTGACTGTTGACTTAGCAGTGCAAGGGGTGCTTCCCTGAAAGAGGAGACCTTCATGCAGCTCCTTCACCTGTAGTAGTGGATGTCAACTAGCAGAAATAAGGGAGAGAAAAAAAGTATATGATCATGCCTATACTTCTAAAACCTCGTGGTCAGGGTATTCCTCCAAAAGGTTGCATACCTGGGGTCTAGTCCATGGCTGGACCAAAATTCAGGCTAAATCCTGCCATTTCACCATGGCAAGTAGCCATTTTTGCAATGAATAAATGGAACTATCCACCAAAAAGTTTGTTCAGCCTTAATTTTTCCAGTTTTATAAATAATTCCAGTTCCTAATATATTGTGTCAGTATATTCCAGACATAAATTGGTGAGGACAGAATCTTACACTTATTTCACAAAAGGACAAACATTATCTCAAAGGATGTAAAATACAGAAGAAACTCTGTAATTGGAAACTTCTACTGCCTGTGCAAATTTATGTCACAGAGGGAAAGATCTAGACTCCTTCTACAATTTAGAGTTAAAATTTTAATACCTTGGGTTTTTACTTTGATGATTGTGTCTTGATTCATCATATTTTCTCTCTGTAAATAGCTTGTAAGCCAGAAATTTCTGCAAGGCTGTCAACTTTCTCAAATAAATCTTTTGCTTTTTTTTTTTTTTAATCCTATTGATTTGTTTTCCGGAAGTATTTTCCTTTCTTTCTAATGTTTTATTTATCTACCAGTGTTCACATTCTTATCCCTAGAAACCTTTTCATTTGTTTTTTGTGTTTGTTTTTTTTTTCCTTGTGTTTTGTCTGCAGAAAAAAACAACTTGCATTTCAATAGCGATACTTTATACAGCTGAACATCCCAAAGTGCTTTACATTTAATTACACACTCATAGTAAAGTGACTATATGACAAATGTGGCCTTCGGGATCTCCAGAAAGGGGAAGGCTTGCAAGTCTTTCAAAATCAGACCATTGTGCACACATATGCGGCACTTTTCTTACAAATGAGTAGCACTGCAGACTCTGTATGTGATGCACAGGAGAGAGCTGTAAGGAAATGAAAACAAGAACGAAAAAAAAATACTTTTTTTTTTTTTTTTCTGAATTGAGAAAAAGCATCAGGCAGCTTCTGGAATTTGCTGTCTTATCTGAATTCATATGAAAAAATATAGATTACTTTTTTTTTTTAAACACAGAGCACTACAGAAGACGACATGTAATAAAAGACATGCAAAGTTACCTTGCATTTGTTTTGTCTAGTTTATGTGCTGTTTTATTTGTAAATAAATATATAATAATGTGATATATGTTATATTGTATATATATATTACATTAGGATAATAACATCACATAAAACAATATAAAATTGTACATTTACAAATAAATATATGTCATAAGTGTTATTTTCTTTTGTGACAGTTTGCAGAATGGTTTGCTGCTCATTAAATGATGAACAAGGAAGCAATCCATAAAACGTTTGCTGCAGAACAAATCAAAAGGGTATTTGGAAATCAAATCATAGTTTTAATAATAAAATTGTCTCATTTTAGCCTCATATATCTTATTTAATGAACAAAATTAATGAGGAATGTATCTAAGATGCATCATTTTTATGACTGCTGCAGAAATTTTCAATGATTGTGAAGTCAGCAGGAGGTGTCCTTGGTCATACGATAACTTTAGCAGTTACTTAAGAATTTAAACAAATTATTTTAATTTCTCATCCTAAGACATTCAACTGTCTGGCAAGTGGCAGCCAATTCATTTTAGATGTCTACTATAGCAGCTTTCATTTGCTTTAGTCAGGTTTTCTTCATAGCTGTTTTTTGAAATAACCGGACAAAAGAAAGATTTAATCTGAAGCTGTTTTGTAAATACGAGTAATACTCATGTATTTGTTACAGACTGGTATTGTGGGATTATCTTTCTCATTTTACAGATTAGAAAGCCCTGGCAAAAGGATCTGTTTAATTTTCTTAACCAAATTAATGTAGAATGTCTATGACTATGCCTAGAATAAAATCCCAGTCCAGTGCTTTATCCATGACATTACCGTTTCTCAATGCTCTTGCAATGCTTAACGTCAAAAATGTTGCATCAGGCTAAATGAAATAAAATCTACTTTCCCCATTCCATTATGTTTAAAGGTCACATATATACTAATAACTATTCAAAACACACACACGCCAAAATTTTGTAGTTACTACAGGCATCCTTAGCAGTGCTTTTTGGTTTGGTTTTCATTCTTACTTTTATACAAAGCTAAGGCAGCAGGCACACAAAATTGATTTGAATGAGACTGAAAGTCATTAGTTTGAAAGTAATACCAAAAGACTGCACTAGGACCTACCATTTCTTCCTAAATATTTTGTTGAAGAAGGCTGAGAAACACAGGCTCCTTTCGCAGATGCTCCAGGCTAAAAACAAACCCAAAGCATCCAACTTACCACATCCCTTAGCTACAGTACAATCGCACCGGCATACAATAACGCAGTCACCATGCACAGCGAGGTGGTTGTGCCAGCAAGTCAGTCCTGCTCAACACTCCTTGGGGGCAGTTCTGCACGTGTGCTATGGACACTGCAACACACAAAGCCCAGAGGCTTGCTCCACACCACAGGTGGCATCACTACACACGATGCCACAGTGCCTGTCCCCTGCAAGCCCATGGCATCCTCCACACACAACAGTACATTTGCCTGGACCCTTGTACCAGCCGTATTATATTGGATGCTGACCACGCACAGCTCCTATATATTGTCAGACCCAAGTTAGCTCTATTTCTCAACATTTCTCACAAACATTTCTCCAGCCTCTGAAAGCTGAGAAAACAAAACACAAGAGGTAAAGTGTTACAAAAACAGTAAAGGCTATTTTCAAGCCACAGCAAAATGCTTTTTTTAATTCACAGCTGATCTCAAGTCTGTTCTCCAATTTTAATATCATACTCCGTTGTTTTATTTATTTTGTAATACAACAGGCTTTTCTTCCCACAGTCAATCCTCAAGCCTGATATGTGATGCCATATGCAACAGTTTTGCAGATGGGCTTCACTTTGGTTGATATTTCCCACCCTTGCAGCAACCTGCCAAAGTTGTTTTAAGAAAGTGAAAAGGGAAGGGTTTACAAAAATAAAAGAGTAGGGGGCTACTCTGTATCTTATCTAACTTTAAAAAGTTATATTTTCACCACAAAGTATTGTATGAAAAATCAAATGTCACTTTCATGGGATAATACAGTTCTAAATAAAGCTGACATTGTAACATCCAGGCAGATGTAAGCCAAGATGATCACAGGTGATGGGTGCTTTGGAAGTCTCTGGCTTCATTCAGTGAATGACTGTTAATGCAAACACTGAAGTGATTATGGAGTCCATATTATTTGCCTTCAATTTTAAAGCTGAATTTAGGCTTATACTTGCATTCAGTGTGAATGGTAACCCAACACTGAAGAACATTATCAAGGCTATTTTGCATCCTGGGGCTCTTCTAAAACAAAACTAAGCTCCACTTTCATTCATGCCTTGTAACTACCAGCTTCCAGGGCACTAAGAGCCCAAAGCCAATGCCCTAAAATTCAGGAGCAAGGATTTTAGGGCAGCAGCTGGGAGCCACCTCCAAGTCGTAGAGGCCAATTGCAAACCTTTAACTCATGATCAGTAGTTAATCAGTGACTAACTGGAGATTTCCATGCACTTTGGTCTCACCATCCAAATGAAGACACATTCTCACTTTTTCCCTGCCACCCTTTCTTGTTGCACTTCTCCGTCTGTTTCTTTCATACAAGCAGATCCTCTCCTCTCCCCTACAGCCCACATACATGGATTCAACATTTCCAGCTTCTGACTAATTTGACCCCATCGTTTGCTCCTCAGATGACTGTAATTCCTTCCTTTCTTTTCAAACTCTGATTTCTGCTGCATTTCATGTCCAGTTTATAGCTCTTTTCTTCTTGCTATTTCATCTACTGTCCAGTAATGAGCCTTATCTGTCTATTTACACCCTTGTACAAAGACGCTTCAGAAGAAGTTATCCGATTTTCTTTACCCTTATATGTTTTCTGATCAAGGCACAAAACCAAAATATTGCATCTAACTGAGCAATATTTCACTAAGCTTTTACTTTTATACTGGAAGTCAATGCAGCACAAAAATTGTTCTGCTAAATGAATGCAAGACAGACTTTTCCTGGCATATTCTAGTATAAGGAAGCTGCAACGAAGAGAAGAAAGATTATATATTCCAAATCATCTCAGCTACCCTCTTTATCATTATTATTGCCTCCATTTTCTACTGCATTTTAGAATATATTCTAAATGGAATATTAATATTAATTTCTTTCTTCTTCATGAGAGTTCAGATAATTTGGGATAATTAAGGGAGAGAGGATAGGAGAATCCATCGTGGGGTTATAAATCTCCAAGGAATGTGTTAGTTTTGCATTTTAGTTCTGCTGAAAAATGTAAATGCTTCAATTAGTGTAAAAATCAGAGTCTGCCTCTCTCATTAACAACAAGGCCTCTAACCTCTCACCTTGCCCGTACCAGAATCAGAGGATTCTGAAATGAGAAAGTTCACCAATTTTCCTAAACACAGAAATTGCTCTTTAAAAAAAAAAAAAAAAAAAAGGCAATCAGAAAATCTTTTTTTTTTCTTTAAATATGTAATTAGCTACCATAAAAGGCTTATCCAGAGAAGTTTGTGCCTGTTACACATGATGGGAAAGCTGGTGTGCTGGACAGTATTACAATAGGTTTGAAGTGAACATAATAGGGCTGGGTGTCAACAGTAGTGGAATGAATCTCCTTAATCTAAATATTCCAAGTTTCATAAAAATCTGTCAATAAGGGAGGTGAGGGAAGTTTCAGTGCTTCCCTACGCTACCCCACAGCTAACGCAGCCTGAAACCTCCTAAAGGCTGATTGAAATCGATTCATACACAGGTGGAATGCTACAGATCTCTCTTCTCAGCCTTTATAAAGGGAGATTTAGTAGGAGATTTTTTATTTATTGAGAGATTCGTATTATACCAAGTTCAATACTCCTCCAGCCCACAGTTACCCAGAAAGGCACGCTTAAACAAACGCCTGATGTATTTAGCGTGTATGGGACCAAATAAATCAGGGGAAAAGAATATAGCTCCTACCATACACATCCATTCTGCACACAGTCATTTCTAACCTAGGGGCTTGGGGGGCAAGGAGAAAATCACTGCCTAGGCTGACGATTACTTTTCCTCAGTGAATAAAACCCACATGTGCAAAACAGTAATGCAAAATTACCTGCTCCCTTTGCATAAAGATGGTTCATCTGCAATGATTGAATTAATTGAAGGATTAGCCTTCTGTTACCATTTTTGACCTGAGGTTTTTCTGCTAATTTTCCTCTTACTGGAGGATCTTCTATGCAATATGGCATACATAATCTCATAGCATTTCATAAATGTAGTATATTTTCAAGGCCATCAGTCCTATTCACAACTTCTAATCTTTAATTTCTATCATGTATTATTCAGGCTAACATTTTATAAAGTTTGAATCAGATTTTAATACGTTAACTGTTTCAGACAGGGGTCCAGTTGTTCAAATGCATTCGGGACATTGGCCCATTTTGCACAGAGGAAAATTTGTTTGCATAAAGGAATTAATATAGGGAAAGACCATATTATCTCCTCATGCAACACCTTGAAACTAGTAATATTTCTTGATTATCCTTCAAATCCATTCTAAGCACTGTTAATAGATCTATCTTCCCAATCCATCATTTTCTGTTCTGCTTGCTTTTGATACCACCTGCAGACACTTCATTGCACCATGTCCAGCTGACACCAAGTCTGCTCCTCCAGTGATACTAGCCTCAGTCAATCTATCTCCACGTTGCCCTCTTTCCTGGTCTGTGATAAATTCCAAAACAGTTTACTTCTTCAGAGTAACTTCTTAAACCTACCTCTACCATATTGCCTTCAAAACAATCTCATTAATACTGGTCCAAGTACCTGAGCTGCCTCTTTTTTTTTTTTTTTTAACCCTAAATTACATTCATCTCAGGGTCTCAAAATATTTTGCATCATGGTACTAAAGACCATGTAGGTTCTGGCTCAAAATTCCACAGGAAAAGCAGTGACCATAATGTACTTAGATCCAACATCCCCTCTGAAGCAGCAAAGAATAAAAATTCACCACAGTAGTGCTGAACTTTGAACAGTGGAAGTATGCAAAAATGAGGAAACTTCATAATAAAGAAGCTAAAAGAAGTAGCTAAGAGAATGAAATCCTTATGGGCAGCACTACCAAAACACATCCTACTGAAAGAAGGGCTTTGGTGCATCCTGTCTGTTAGGAAAAGTTTGAAAAACAATAAAAAGAAGCAGGTGTGGTGGAGCAGTGAGCTAAAGATTTGGGAAGTAAAAGAGGTTATTAGAATTGAGAAGGCATCATTCAAAAAGCAGAAGCTGTATCCAAATGAAGAAAATAAAAAGGATCATAAACTCTGGCAGATTAAATGTAAAAATATAATTAGGCAGGCCAAAAAAGAGTTTGAGGAACAGTTGGATGAAGCAATCAAAAGTAGTACTAAATTCCTGTTGCAGCACATCAGAGCAAAAAGCCTGCCAGACAGTCTGTAGGGCGCACTGACAGCCAGGCTGAGTACTCAGAGAGGGGAAGGCTGTCGCAGAAGAGCAGAATGAATATTTGCATCACGGTGTGCTGTGGAAGAGACTGAGGAGACTTCCTCACTAGAAGCCTTTCTGGAAGTCATTGCTGCAGAGCGTCCATCTGAGATGTCAGTAACTGTGGAGAGGCTATTGTAAAGTTCCCCTAAGTGCTAACAAAACCTCTGGATTGGGCAGTATTTAGCCAGGCGCTCTGAGAAAACCCAAGGAGGTCAGAGATGAACCACTAATGTGACCTCCCAGTTTAATTTTTGGGCACCATTAACACTAAATGCTAAAAAATGTAGTGCCAGGGAGGATTCAAAGAGCTACAGGCTTGCAAGCTGTTATCTCTAGCGCACAAATTTGTAAAAGCTACAACAAAGGACAGACTTTATCTAAGACGCCTGTCTAAATGCAGTCTGCTTGGAAAAGCCAAGGTTGATTCTGTAAAGGGAATTTCTTCCGTGTAAAATCCATTAAAGTTTTTTGAAGTTGACAAGCATGTGGGTTGGGTGAGCCAGTCAAGCAAAGTACAGCTAGGTTTTCAAAGTGCTTTTGACAAAGTCTCTCGTTAATGGTTTCTAAAGAAACGTAGCAGCCATGGGATAAGAGGGAAGAACCTGGCAGGGACAGGTAACTGGCTGATAGACGTGAAATAGGTCTGTCCTTGCAACACAACAAATATCCTTCAGCATGAAATTTTGCTCAGGTCTGTTCTGAAACCTGTGATGTTTAACATATTCCTGAATGACCTGGAAAGGTGGTTGACTAGGGCAGTATCAAAAGTTTGCTGAGAATATGAGATTATTCAAGGTACTACTGTGAAGGACCACAGAAGACCTTACAAGTCTAAATGACTAGGAGATAAAGTGGCAGATGAAATTCAGTTTCAGGAAGTATAAAGTAATGTACGTGTCCAAGAACATTGTCAGCTTTACATATAACATGATGGACTCTGAGCTGACAATTACTATTTAGGAGTGAGAGCTTGAGGTTACAGCAGACAGCTCCATGAAAGCATCAGCTCAGAGCTCAGTGGCAGTCAAAAACAAACAAACAAAACCAACACATGCACAAAAATACAACTCAAAGGCAAACCAAAAATATAATGAGACCGTTGATCTGCAGATTGATTTTTTTTTTTTCAGTTTGGGTTCCCTTATCTCAAAAAAGGATACATTTGGGGTGGAAAAAGCGCAAAGATCAACTATGATAAACTATGGAATGGTTTATAGAGTTCTGAAATCTTATGAATACTGTGGAGCGAGTGGATAGACTGACTGTTTGCTGTCTATCCACTGCAAGAACTAGAGACTGTCAAATGAAGCTTATAGTAGCTAGATTTAAAGCAAACAAAAAGAGACAGCCCTCACACAAACGTGGTTTGCCTGTGCAGCTCCTTGTCAAAGGAAGTTGTGCATACAAGAAAATGATGTAGGCTCAACAGGAAGTCAAACAAATTTTTGTAAGACACACCCACTTGTCTAAATACAGCTTCCAAGACACGTTGCTAAATAGAGCTCAAAAAGCTTAGGAAGTTCTTTGAGCTGAAAGTAGATAAAGGCCAGGAGAGCATTAAGGGGAAATATTAGTCTTGCTCTGTTCTCACAGGACTCGTGCTCACAGATACTGCACGAGAGAGGATCCCAGGGGTCCTTGGTCTAACTCAATTTAGCCATTTTTGCTGATGGGCAATCCTCTTCTCTATCCACGTTCAATATCTAAACTGTCTGCTTTCAGGAGCAAGAACTTCATGTTGTCTTGCATCCGCTGGTGCTGGTCCAGATTCACACCATGGATGTCACATCAAGGTTTACACTGACGCAGAATTCAGTCCTGGGAGCCAGTTCTGACTGTATGCACCCTCACTACAAATTGGGCAATACCTGTGACTGTCAGGCAGTTTTCACTACATTTACATAGAAGCAAACGAGATCAAGATTAGGTGACAATTCCAGGCAGAAACTGAGGTACATAAGCAGAGGCTGATTTTATCTGTAAAACAATACACATCAGGTCTATTAGAGAAAAATTGATTTTTCTTTTGTAGTTCTTCTGGCATGATGATGCAAAGTAGCACAATTAGACCTCATATATCTGAAAAAGCACAAAGACGATTTCTCAGCAATAGTGCTTTCCCAATGAGAAAGAAACACTTCAATGCCTACTGGTTCATATACATGCATTCATCAACACACAAAAATTGTATGTATATGGATTCCTCTTTTCATTCTCTAACAATTCAGGTATACAAGCAAGATCAAAAGCTGCAGTCTGACTGAAAGGACCACACCATTTGTTTCTGGTGAATTTCCCATACAATAGTAGTGAAGACAAATTATTTTTCATTGTTTGAATAGAAAACAGTTTCACACCTTCTTCAAATTTCCTTGGTGCCTGAGCTCCATATGAGCACAGGATTTGATTAAAATATTTCAGCTCACCACAGCCACTCCACTAAACAGAGTTGCACCATAAGAGTTTCCAGTTTACAAAGAAAAAGAAAATAGCAGGTGTTAACACCAAAGAAGAAAATTGGGACAGAAAATTAAGGTTATTAGGGAAGCTGAGAATTATAAAAGGGCCAACAGGGAGTGATTTAAGAAATCACAGTTTAGCAGCAGAGCAAATAAACAAAGAAGCCTGTGATTGAAGTCATCAAACTAGAAAATATTCTAGCAAGGTAACAAAATGAAAGGCTCTGAGTGGAGCCTGGATACATAACCTCATGTTCTTTCCCTTTTTGCTTATGATACGCAGTCAAGAGCAGCACCTCACAAGGCAGAGCCATGGACATACACACAGAAAGACAGCAATTACTCCAGATTTTTCAGTTCTCAGAACTGGATCGAGGCTTTGACACAAAATACATCTCTCTGGCAACACACTGCTGTGCAAGCTCTGAAGTGATATTGCAGGCTACTCATGGGCTTTTCCTTTACCTGAGGATGCAGTGACTGACAAAGTAACGTGAACCAGATCCTGCACCTAGCCCCAGTCCAGCATGAAGGTTGCCATTCCCACCTGCAGAACTGGGAAAGGAAATACCTTTGCTTACACCTTACAGACAGCTTACACTGCTGTCTGACACATTTGTAGACATGGAACGTAATGACCCCAAAAGACTGCTTTCCTCACTGCATATTTACTGCTGCAGAAGTAAGCGGTGCAGAGACACCAGGAGAGGGCAGGGACACTCAGGATCCACTTCTTGGAAGGGAAGCTCTCCCACAGACGTGGTGTGCAAAAAACCGTATCAGGTGTTCTTGGCCCACGGAGGCTGTGGCCACAGTAGAAGTGCCTGGCATTAAAAATGTTTAAAACAGAATGAAAACTACAGTAGTTTGTATGAATGCAGTGCATAAGATGAACTCTTCTGAGTGGCATAGATTACTGTCATAGGGAGTGGACAGCAGGAAGAGTCAACCTCAATATTTCACAAAAAAAGCCAACCTTATATTACAACCTCTAGGATATAAGTCAGCCCTGCTGAAGCAGAAAATGACAAAGATTTTAAGGTCAGCAAGAACCATTACAATAATCGTGTAGCCAGATCTCCTGCATAACACAGGCCATTGGATTTTATCCAGCAGTTCCTTCAGTGGTAACAACTTCTTCCCTGCTGCAGGGAGGCTCCTTACAACCCCATTTCAAATGAACACTCAAAAGGACTGAGGGGAATGGAGAGATGATAGGCAGAAAATTGTTTGTTTGCTGGTTCAAAAGGAGCAGCCAGGAATGCTGTTAATTGTTAGCGCAGGACTGCATCGCAGTGGGTATCAGGCAGTCAGGCGGAGCAGTAGAGCCAGGGCAGCAGCCACACCAGGCTGCAGCAGGACCACAGCTTTCTTTCTTCACTGACATTCACGTTGCCTTGCTCTCACCCACTGAGTATTATCATCACAGAGGCTAGAGTCTGAATTTGTTTAATACTTTCTTAGCCACAGATCATTAGTAACCAATTCCACTTTCCACTAAGTCCCAATTGTTTTTATGAAATGCAGGACTCCTTTCTTTCTCTCCCCTCCTCTCTTCTTTCTTCCTCCCCTTTTCAATTTTCTTGTGGTAAAACAGTCCTGCCTGAAAGCAATAAGCTCCTTTCAGAATGTAAAACTTTAATAGCAGGCATTTGGAAAAAAGCTCTAAAGGCACCATTATTCCTCACTTTGGCTTCACTGGTGGCTCACTGTCCACATGCATAATGCAGAGCTTATTTCCTACAAAAGTAGCAGTCCTCAGATAGACACAACTTCAAGCTTACCAGTCGATTTTATTTATTCCCGGAGGAAGCTAGCAAACTGACAACTCTCAGGACATTTAAGAGGCCACCATTAAGTCAGTGAGCACTCAGCTAGGTATGGGAGGAATATAAATGAAGCAAGGACTTAAGTAATTATACCCACTAGGAACAGCTATTCACGCCTTTTTTGGATATTCCTACTCCACTCTAATATCCTCCTTGCTTTCCCTACCAAAGCTTTTCTGGTTTACATGACCACTTTCCCACCTCTGCATCTCGGTGTTCCCATGAGGCCAAGAAACAAGATTGCAGCTGGGTCACTGCTTTTCTCCTTTTTACAGGGCTATTTTATACAATATATAAAAAGTCAGGGATCCACTCCCATTGCTATTATTTGCTTTCTGTGCAAGCTCCAGCAGACCATCAGCTATGGGTTGGCAGCTGGGAAAAACTGGTCTGCACCCCTGGCAGTAAGCTGCTGGCTGGGTTAGACAGCATTCCTCTCAGCCAACTGCTGGAGAATGGAAGGATGTCACCCCTGAGGTGAAAGCTGATCCTGCCCTGGGCCTGCCCCCACCAGCAGGCCATCAGCTGTTGCCTGCAGGACACACACACGGGAACATCCCCAGACAGAAACAAAGACTGGACTTGGGTCTCCCAACTGGCAGCAGCGGATCAGGTTACCCAGACGGGCAGCCCCACTTCCGTGATGTCCTGGAAAGAGTAAAAGGCAACCGCAGGGATCACCTGTCACTGGAGGGACAGGGCCCAATAAGCGACTGGAGATGGTGAGCCCTCAGGCTGTCCTTCCTGAGTGGAGGCAGGGCTCCACCATGGCCTTACTGCTCAGACCAGCAGGCACTTCAGGAGCAATCTCCTTCCTGAAGAAAGCCCCTGGGGTTGCCTGGGCAGGATAAGGAGACACTGCCTTCTCAGTACCAGTGAGTGCCACCCAGCCCCCTGCCCTGCCAGGCCATCCCTGAGGCCACCGTTCAATGCATTTGCCATAAATTGCAGTCTTTGGGCTCACCACAGCCTTTCAACAGCTGCCCCAGCATGGGGGCCTGGCCTGGCCTGGCGGAGGTGCTTGGTGGCAGGGCTGCCCCACTGGCTGTCAGCAAGATGGAGCCAGGGGAAGACATGAGCCCAGAGGTCTGACGGGCAGGGAGCACATATCCTGCCCACGTGGAGCACAAATTCTGCCCACCTGCCTGGGCACAAAGCCTCCTGCCACCCATCGTGGGCCACATCAATCCCAGCCTCCCGACAGGTATCTTTGTATCTCTACATCTGACCAAGGAGGTCTCACTGAGATATTTTCTTCAGTGGTTTGCTGAGTGTTTCTCCTGAAAGAGTCACAATTTAATTGCTGTTATTATCTTCATAAAACTGTCCAGAGTGTTTTTCCAGTAGTTATTTAAAGCTTATCTAAAAGATACTGATAGCAGTGCGACGCCTGCTCAAAACTGCAGTCCTGGTATGCCTGTAGCAGAGTGTGGTAGAAATAATAGGTCTCTTAAATCAATCATCATCTTTCTCTAATTTATCATATTGTTGAATTTTCAGACCCATGCATGGCATACGCAGCACATCATTGCAAAAGAAATGCAGTCAGAAGATATATACACAGACAACAGCAAAACAAGTTACCGCCAGCCTTCTGTGGAGAAAAAGATACCTTGGCAAACAATAAAAATCCCACATGTTTTTTTAAAAAATACCCACTGATGAGAAACCTTGGTGTAAAGAGCAATCTCTCCAAAACACATCCGTAAAAAGCCATACACACTGATGATGAAAAATAGTTTAAAAATCTCTCACTCAGTAACAGCTTCAAAAATAACAGCATGGATAAAGTGAATGTTTGGTGGAAAGAAACAACTGTATAGGATATCATTAGGTGTATAGTCTATATATATATTTCCCATCTTAATTCAGTGTATAGAGAAAAGCTGGAAGTACAGAAGAAGTGATGAAATGGCTGTTTAAAAAAGATGGGAGATTTTTTTTCATGCAAATCCCTTGTTTCATCATATCGCCTGTGACTCATGCATGAAGGCTTAGAAATCCATAGAATCATAGAATATCCCGAGTTGGAAGGGACCCATAAGGATCATCAAGTCCAACTCCTGGCACTGCACAGGTCTGCCCACAAGTTTAGACCATGTGACTAAGCGCACAGTCCAATCGCTTCTTAAATTCAGACAGGCTTGGTGCAGTGACTGCTTCACTGGGGAGCCTGTTCCAGCGTGCGACAACCCTCTCGGTGAAGAACCTCTTCCTGATGTCCAGCCTAAACCTCCCTTGCCTCAGATTAACACCGTTCCCGCAGGTCCTATCACTGGTGATAACAGAGAATAGGTCACCTGCCTCTCCACTCCCCCTCGTGAGGAAGTTGTAGACTGCGATGAGGTCTCCCCTCAGCCTCCTCTTCTCCAGGCTGAACAGGCCCAGTGACCTCAGCCGCTCCTCATACGTCTTCCCCTCTAGGCCCTTCACCATCTTCGTCGCCCTCCTCTGGACACTCTCCAACAGTTTAATGTCCTTTTTGTGCTGTGGTGCCCAGAACTGCACACAGTACTCGAGGTGAGGCCGCACCAGTGCAGAGTACAGCGGGAGCAGCCAGCAGTTAAAGGCTGTGGCCGGGTGCTGCGGGACAGGATCCAGACATGGTGCAGGCGGCAGCTGAGGCTGAGCAGGACGAGCGCAGGAGACAACTCCAGGAGTACCTGGCAGCCACAGGAAAGGTGAAACACCCGAGCACCAAGCCCTATTTAAATGACCGGATTAATCACCTGGATCCACTCCTAAAACCAGTTTCTAAACCAGAACATGCTGACAGGAACAAGATGGATGCTCTCCCGGACGTGGTGAAGGACGCTCAGAGGGATGGCAAGCTTGCCTCCAAACCCACGTGGCTGGGTGGCCACTCTGCCCCGCAGAAATCTTCAAGTGCATCCTGGGGAGTAGCCGTGGTACATCCAGAGCAGCCGGGGAAGAGCACAAAGCTGCCCCCGGGGCTCGTTCTGGGTGTGAACCCTTCTACACAGCCCAGAGGGAGGCTCCCAGCTTCTGCCTCTGGTTCCCTACACCCAGGAGGGACTGAAGAGACTGCACGTGGCAGCCCCGTTCCCAGGGCACCTTCATCACTGAGTGAGGGCCTGCAGGAACATCTGGACTGCAACAAAGAGAACTTCTCAGCACAAGCACCTACAAACCTTGTGCAGAGCAGAGCTTTTCAGTCTGATGGAAGCAGTCTCGGGAACAAGAGAGCCTTGGCTCATAGGCAAACCTCAGGCACTGTGTCAAGCACTATCCAGGGCCCAAAGGACAGAATTAATAGCTGCCAGGCTAAGGAAGTGCTGATTCAGGACAAATTCAGGAAGTCCCTTCCAAGCTCAAAGAGTGCATCTCAAAAATCAAGTGGCAAAACCCAACTGTTGCAACCCCCTCAAGTTGCTTGCTGTTTCTACTAATTTGCTACACAAAAAAACCAGCAGTAAAACATGAAAAAATGAGTACAGCAGGGCAACCCATAGGAAAGCCACTTGGCACGCTTCTGGAGGGAAGTCTTCAGCACCACAGTAGAGCTCCCCAAGTGAAAAGATCTCCCCCGAAGCTTCCAGCAGGCCACAGAGGACCGCAAACCTGGGGTCCACAAGGAGCTCCAGCGTGAAGCTGGGCACTGCGGTGCTGGGGCGAAGGCCTGCAGTTAAAGGGGGGGCAGAGAGGAAGGACGTGAAGGCAGCGCTGCCCAGACACACGGTAACGTCCTGAGCCAGAGCCGCCATGGGCCAAGTCTCACAGCCCCAAAGCTCAAGGGGCTGAGAGCAGGAGAGAGAGGCTGAACCCAGAGCCGCCGCAGACATGCGGGGTGCACACAGGACACATCCCCAAGACCCAGATGGCTGAGGATTGAAGGAGACAACTGGAGCAGTGGTTGGCATCCAAAGGCAAGTCCTACAAACGGCCACCTATGATGCTGTCCAAAAAAAAGCCAGTGAGAGAGAAGCTGCCCGTCTGAAGCGCTGTCGAGGAGGAAGAGAAAGCAGAGAAGCCTGAGCAGCTCCACCTGGACAAAATCAACAACCTGCTGAGTGCCTGAAGCTCATCGAGGAGGGTGTCCAGTCGGAGGAGCTCTCTGCAATTCTGTCCAGTGAGCCCCGAGCAGAGAAACGCGCCAAGTTCTGGATCTGCAAAGTGAAACTGCTCGCCTGGAGCAGCCCCTTTGACACGATGGAGCTGTACGAAGCCACAGTCTGCGCCAGTGCTGCCCCACTCCAGGAACTCGGAGAAGTTGTCTGTGATATTCTGAAGACTGCAGACCAACCACCAGGAGGGGAGAAGGCTGAGCAGCCCGTGCCCTGGGAGCCCATGGGAGAAGATGAAACACATCTCAGAAACAGAGATGAGCAAATAATTCACTACAGAATGGTCGTTTTTCTCTTTCAAACAACTTCACTTTTCCATTTAAGGATATTATCTGCAAACAGGTCATTATCACTTTGAATTTATTCTTGTGTTCCTAGGGATTGTTTGTAAACAAATTTTAAATAATTAATTTACAAATAGTTCATTCAAAATGTTCAGTGACTTTAAGTTGTCAATCACTTGGCATTAAAAATCATATATATTATATTTCTATTTTGTAATTCATTGTCCTGTTTGCAAAGTCTAGGTCAAGTGCCTGGGGGGGGGGGGGGGGGGTGGATATCCAGCAGAGTTTTGAATTTCTCAGAATCACTGTGGATAAAAATAAAAGATAAGAAAAGTTGAGGAATCAAATGGCACTTCATGTCTTCTCCTGCCTTCCTTCCACATGATTATTACAGCCCCTTGTCATTTAGCTAGTTACCAGATTCCTAAGTAGCTGCATTCCTTCATAACTCGTAGAGGAATAAGAGGGAGGTCAGATTTATGGGCTAGTAAGATTTCTCTCTCTTTTCCCCTCACATTCTTCCCAGGCCATTTGTGTTGATGAGCACCTACTTGCCAAGGATGCAACTTAACTTTGGTCTGACTTATTTAATTAGCCAAGTTCCCACGCTGGAGCACCAGCAGAATGTTGGGAGACGTCCTTCTGAATCTGCAACACCGTGCAGCACCACAGACCATGTAACATTCGTTTGTGAACAGCACAAACCGACCTCAGTGGTCTCCCTCCTCCACCATCTACTAGTAGTTCTCTTTAATAATCAGTTTTGTGATTGAGTTCTCTTTAACTCTGAAATCTGCTTGATAAAAGAAGCAGTTGAACATAAGAAACTAGGCTACACAGAGCTTCTCCAAAAAAGGATGACTCTCTGGGCTGCAAGACTGCTATGGCTCCTTTTCCCCTTTTCTTCCTTTTTCTAAGCCAAGGAAAATCAGCTTTTCTCTTATTGCTACTACCAAGAAGGTGATGGTGTGTGGAGTGGCAATCACAGTTGACAGCAGTATTAGGGGTCACCATTTCATCCCTGCAGTAGCATCTGAAGCTGAAATCCACACTTTCCGAAGCTCTTCCTCTTGTTGCCTGAGCCAAACCTATCCAGCTTAGCTGTAGCTTTTTTCATTAACCCTTAGCTTTTGCTGACTTGTCTCCATACCCCCCATTTAGCAATTCAATGTTTCCTATGCATCATTGAACTCTGCAAAAGAACTGGTGAAGGGTGACTCAAATTCCTGAGGTGAAGTAAGTTAGATATGGTTACTCTAGTGAGAGACATCACTGTAATATCTGGTACAGAGAAACAAAGAAATATCACAAACATTTTTTTCCTCTGTAGCCGGGAAAATGCCTGGACAACAAAACAATGAGGAACCTAGGAAAGCCTCAAATTTGTGCCAGTTAAAAGTTCTTTTCCCCCTTGCTGCCTTACCCCAGAATCACTCTTCATTCAGGGTCCCCACACTTCGTCCTTGCAAAGGAGCGTATGGTGGAAGTGAACTGGGAAGCAAAAGAGATTAGATTAATTGTTAAGAGCCCATGCATCACACTCCTTTGCAAAGGAAGGCAAATGTGTGCCACAGTAACATCAGAAAAAGGGTGGAAACACCACTGATCCCAGGCAGACCCATGGCATCCCACCTTCTTGAAGAGAGACTGGGGATTTAACACCACCATTAGATCAAGAAAAGAGTTTTGCCTACTAAGAATTACATTCATTTCCTAGTGCACTGAAACAATTAGGTAATTTCCTTCTCTTTCACTACAAATTGAATCCCTCAATAGCTCAATTTTAGCAATTTCCATTGTTTTCTCAGACATGTCTAAAGTCGTTTTGCTGAGCCACCATGCTCTCTAAATACCAAAGCATCTCCAGCACCTGAACATTCAACTCTACTGTTCCTTCTTGAGCACCAGGACGTGTTTCAAGTTGACATTTTGTATTGCACAACTCCTGGCTCAGCAATTTGAAGATGTCTCCTCCCATTACATCAGAGGGTGACCCGTTGTGGTAAAGGCTATTACTTCCTTTGAGACTGTCCGTGGTGCCTCATCAAGTTATAAAGATCCCAAGGAGAGAAAAAGTATCTGCTGCATGCTCCGGGCTCTGAACTTTGCATTTTCAGTACAACACATCTGGGGAGGCTTCATCTACATATGCAGCTCTAATGCCACATCTCCTTGGCGAACACTGCATGCATTGAATTCTACTAACATAGGATGACAGACAAGCAACAATAGGAGCTACGTTGCCTCGGTGCTTGTCTTATCCTAAGATAAAATACCGTGTGATGGACTAGCCACAGCTGCACTCTTACAAAGAGTGGTTTGTGACTTCTAAGCAAAGCAGCTGAGAAGTTTAAAAAAAAAACACAACACACTCAGCTTCCCCTCCCGACTCATTTCCACATACACGTTAGATCTGATGCCAAACTCTGATGACTAAAGTAGGCATATAACTGAGAGCGATCTGATTTTCAGGAGGTACAGAGCACTTGCGTTGCCCATGGATTCTGCTTTTTCAGAACTGTGTTTCTTGGCAAACACAGAAGCTCAGTTCCTCTGAAAATTGGGCACATTTGAGTAGGTGCCTTAACATTATGGTTTTTAATGGCTCAATCCTTCAATTTGCTCTTCTGGAAATAGTTTAAGTATAGACAACTAAGCACTGGGGGAAAAAAATCAATTAAAAAAATCAAACATTATATGTCCAGTTTCTGTAGCATTAATCATGTTAAGTACTACTGGGGGGCTGGGTATTGCATGAAGCAGTATGGACTGGGGTAGTGGAAGGCTGTGCACTGACAGAAACACCGTCCTGTCAATGTCACAGAGAGAATGTGCTACAACAGGCAGTAGTAGCAGGGAACACAAGGGATGACTGATCCCATTCAACTTCAATTATCCAGAAGCCCAGAAACGCTAATGAACAAACCCCCAATGGGTTCTGGATCAGCCTAAGGCAGAAGGAGGGTGACACTGAACCCAAAGGGTGAATTGCAGTCATCTCCTGCCTTTTTTTCCCCATCTTGATCTGCATCTTGTTTGTGGCTAAGGTGGTTGGAACAGACGAATACTTTCCTTCAAGGGACTTGGAGAGAGGTCTTAACTGTTTAAAGAAAGCCTAAAAAATTGTAATTCTAAAGTGAGTTTCCAAGGCTGATCGCCGAAGGTTACGCAGGGCTAGGCGCAAAGTTGTATAATCCTGTTTTTCAAATGTCAGCAGAAAAAAAATGTAAAATTCTCCTTTTGGCTGTCTCCAACCCTTGAGTAATCTGATGCAGCACAAATCAATAGATTCTTGAGACAGTGTTCCATAGAAAATGTAAATCGTGACGTTATCTGATACTTGGGTTGTACAAACTCAAGCAAATTGCAGAAACTATAATCCCAGGCCGTGAATCACTGCTGTGGATCTAATCAGTACCACTCTCTTCTGTCCATCAGCTCTGCCATTTGTGAAGCAGTGAAAGTATGGATTACAAGACTTGTACTTTTCTCCACTAACATGCCCTGATGGTAAGAAACCGTAGTGTGACCAAACAGCTAATCAGAAACAAATCCTGTTAGCTAGTTTCTGCCTCATGTGTGCATATATACTTACCTCTCCAGTGAGAGCAGGTTCAGGAGTTCACAGTCAGCACACATCCACCTCTATTTTTTAAAATGAAAACTGTCACAAAGGAGCAGACTGCTTAGGAACTGTGATTAGAAGGAAGCTCACTAATGCAACAAATGTTTGAACAGACAACACAAATCAACAGATGCCAAATTATTTGAAGCCTGATACAGAACAAAAGGCCTGCCTCCTCAAATGAGGGCCAGGGCTGCAGAGCCCAGACAGAAACACATACCAGCTTGCCAGCCATGCAGAATGAAATCCCCCAAAGACTGGTTTCATCATAAGCAGCAGCTGACCGATAGCGATTGACTGGACGGCTGACGGGACAGCTCATTCCTCGGGTTCCTCCATTCTTCTGCCTCCCAGAGACAGTAGCAGCAGTCTCAGCCGACACAAACCATGACTTTTGTCATGAGGGCCCATGGCATGTGCTTGTGTGATACGAACTCACATTCATGGTGAATCAGGCTTTTTTTTTTTTTTTTTTTTTTTTTTTAGCATAGTCCACCACGAGGCAGGAAGAAATTTTTGTATCAAGCGGAGAGAAATAGTGAAGTCAAAAGCCCTGCACCCCAAAATGTGCTCTGAGCAAGTCTTCAGTTCTTTAAGGAATGTGAATGGGTGTGTCCCCTTTTCAGGAGCACTCAGAGAAGTCCCAGAAAAGTGGGCGAGAGGATAAACCGATTTACAAAAAGGTGTGTAGAAAAGAGGGGTATTTCTGAGAAAGACACACGAGGAAGGGAGGGACCATCGTCTGGAAAGCTCAATTCTGTATAACACTTCTAATAAAACGAAGAGTCACCCTGACTTGAGGCACTGACTACAGCTCCATGCTTACGTACAACCCATCCGCTCCTTTCCTCAGAAGACCCACACATTTTAAATAGGTCTGTAATTATATTTCTTGGTAGCAGCAGACAGTTTTAAAAAGAATATCAGACAAGCCAAGAGAACAAACTCTTCCTGGACCATTTCCCATCCCTGTTATTTTCATTAAAAAACAAGGAGACTATTGGTGCACCGAGACTACGGCTGTTTGCACTATGTGCCTGACTCAGGAAACAAGCAGTTTGTTATTATGGTTATTTCTGGCAATTCAGGCCATTACTGCTCAGAAACATAAAGCAATTCCTATTTCACCTACAAGTACTAGTCTACAGATTCAAAATGTGTGTGCTAAGTCTTAATCTACAGGGTGTCCCACCTGACTGACTGCAAAATAAATCCGAACAGAGCACAGCAAAAAAATTACAATAAGTTGCCTGCATCACTTCAGGCCATATTCATCAAGCAATAGCTTGTGAGTGCTGCATACTGAAAACACACAGAAGCTGGATATTGTGTATTCTACGCCACTGCCCATCACACCAAGTTCCTTAAAAAAAAAGGCCAGATCCTCGGCTGTCAATTAGCAGTCTCAATCAAGCTGATGCTGAATTAAACAGGCTAAAGACGTGCACCCTGACTCAAGCAGAACAGTGTCTCCTCCACAGTTACGGCTGAGAAGCTCATCTTTGTTTAAACATCCAGTTTTATAAATGTTTTTAGATCCACATGCTCATAAAAACTGTTTCAAAAAGTTGCGTGGGCCAGTGTAGGGTATGTACACTGGTTTTGGAGACGTTTACATAAGTGGCTCCCAAGATGAGTATATAATAAATGGTGTAGGGGTAGCAGGGGCCATAAGTTGTAGCCTTGGTTCTCCTCTCTCCCTCTGTATGTAATCACTTAATACACCCACAAGTTGATGCGTGCCATCCATGACTTTTTGGGGAAATGAAATAGGAAGCAGTATCCTTAAAATCAGCATTTTTAGAATATGGAGATAATCCCGTCCTACTGCCTCAGCACTGCTCCTTAATGCAGCTCTCCATTTATCATTCATGCACCCAGCTTTCCCTGTTTGACTCCTTACAACCTTCTTTGCTTTCAGGCCAAAGTAGCAGCTTTAAGACAACAAAGGAAGCTGTGAAGAAAAATGTAAGGTGGGACTATGTTTCCATATTTCAGCCTAGAACTCCACGATTTTTTGGAAACATAACAGGGAAGTTACTAACCCTATCCTTTACCACAGGATGCACGATTTCAGGTTGAAATATGGAAAACTCCACATTAAACGAGAAGTTTGCTAACCCTAGGAGTTCACCCACAAAGTGGATTGCTCTGTGCAGTCAAAGAGGTTTTCTAGACTACTCATTTTCACATAAGCTGGTAGCTCAGGGGGATGTTCAGATAGTGCTCAGTGCCTTTGAACCTAACCTACAACCAGACAATGTCAGTTCAAACCTGATCGTTAGCAGAAAAGAGAATAAATAAATAAATAATAATAAAAATAATAAAACAGAGGAGACAGGCATGTTGTCATGGTTTGCCTCTGTCAAAGGACTTTGTAGTTTGAGAGAAATCAAACCAGCAAAGCAGAAAGCTCAGATGGCACTGCAGTTAAATAAACAGCACGTGTGCAGAGGAGGGGAGAAAAGCTCAGAGCTGGGGAGGGACAGAGGAGGGCTGGGGAAGGGCAGTGGGGAAGGGAGGGTGATAGGAGAACTTGTACAGGCCTTGGAGGAGCACAGCCATGCTCACAGATGTTCCAAGTCAAGGGAATGAGCGTGTCCCTCTCCTGCCTGCCCCCTTCCCATCCACAACAGGACCTGGGAGATCCTTGCCCTGAGTGCCATCTATGGTGTGCAATGACTTTCTTAATTCCTCGTGAGAGGCAGTACTAGGGAACCCTTCCCAGCTTTCTGGGAACCTCTGCAAATCAGAGTGTGAGACTGAAAACAGACCTGGTTGGTGCTTATCATTGTCCCGAGTACTTGCAGCAGGCTGGGAAGGGAGGTACCATTGGCTGAGACGAATGCAGGAGTCCACACTCCTTAATTCTCCTGTTCCTATGTCTTTGCAGAGGGCATTTTCATTCAGCAGAGTACATCTCATGGAGATAAACAGGCTACTTCACACTTCTTCAAAAAAAAACCTCATTCTGCTTAAAGGCCAACAGTCCAAAATCTATGCACACAATTGCATTTCCTTGAAACCAATAGAGCAACATAAATTTGCCATCCAAATACATAAACTTGCCATCACCTGAGTGATTTACAAAATGCATCCTAAAAAAAATAAATTAAATAGTCTCCCTGGACATTGAAAGATTGTTGCTGGGGGCGTTTCTTTGGAATCAAACTATGGCTCCAGCCAAAACACAAAGGAGCTCAGTCCCACTGCATCCATCACAGCTGCTGTGTGGTGCCTGTCACCTCCTGCGCAGGCAACGCGGAGCAGGCAGCTTGGCAAAGACTTGAACCCCACAAAGAAAAATGAATCTCATACTGGGATGTAGCAGCCCTAGCAGGGTGCCCACCCAGGCTGCTCTGTCTGCCTCCCCATGTCAGTTGGAGGCTGGGGCCTTGTTCACCTAAGCAGACTTGGCTGATTATCAGCCTCAGGATTCGGGGGAGCTAGCATATAGGAGTCATTCTTCACTCAAACTTCTGCACATGACGGGGCTTGAGAAGGACCAGTCCTGCTGTGCTCAGAATTGGTCTGAGAGCCAGCAGGAGAAACAAAGCTGAAAACCACTGGAAGTCAGGCAGCACACATTACAGACACCCCCTCCCTTGGTGGGGCAGGGAGCAGACAGGAGTGGGTAGCTGAGCTGGCAAGCTTAGCTGAAACTGGGACAGGGGACTTCACAGAGGCAAGCAATGCAAGGTCTACTCACACATACAGTTAAATAACTGCGGAAACGTGCAGAACTCCAGCAACTGCCTGCCTTCAACGCATATATATCAGTAGGTGCCAGATGTCAAAGAGTTATTGGCTTCTAAAATACAGAGTAAGAAGACAGGAAAGGAGGTGCGCTAGAAGTCATAGCCAATTGTTGTACATGACAGGAGGTTGGAGAAGGAGGAAGATTCACTTGCCCTTGCTCACATTTAATATGTTTTGTTGTTTTGATTTGAGGGGGGAGGGGGAGGTGGTTTTTTTTGTTTGTTTGTTTTTTGTTATATGGCTGTTGCATTAAGATTTATAGAGCCAGACCTGCTTCATGATTCCCCTCTCTCCACACCAGAGAGGAAAAGACCACAGGACTTATCTCACTGTAACCAAGTGCCCAACAGTGAAGAGGAAGCACACAGCCTTTCCACCCCAGCCATAGCCATAGTTCAGCTGCTCCTGTTGCTAAAGTAGCTCAAAAGAACTCACTTCCAATTAAAATATTTCTCTTTCATTAGAAGACAAAGAAACTAGATGAAGACTGCTCACACACTGTATAGTTGTTTATAGCTAAGATGACCTTCCTATCGTGTTTAACTCGGGTCAATTTGAAATAGCAATCTAAAAGTGAAACTTTCCATAACCTATTGCCAGTTACTTGAATCAGTGATTTCCAAAATGTGGGCCACAGACAGCTGGTTGGTCACATGTGGCTGGCACTCCTCCCTTCTCATTGCTACTTCAGCCTGAACACCGCTAAAAATATACCAAATGATTTCTTAATATTGCTTTCTCATGTGATCACTAGCTAGTGTTGAAATGAGGATTTAAGAAAACTGAAGAAGTGAGAGGTGGCAGAGTGGTGCTCCACACAATGGGAGATGGTAAAAGGAGGCATGAATCACGCTGGGGAAATGCAAGGGGCAAAGCCAAACTCCTACTTCAGAAAGAAAACAGATCTGCAAAACAATGAAATATACTGTAAAAATATATCATTTCAGTTAAGACTGTTGAGAAGTATTTTTTTTGTTTGTTTGTTTTTTTCTTCTGCCTGTATCTGTAGCCTCTTCTTATCCTGGGACTACATCAACTGTTTATAGCAGGGGCTCTCTTTTGCTTCAAGGTTTCTCTTCTGTTCACCTCACATAGTAAGGCCTGGGCCCCGGGGTGTGTTTTCAGACAGACAGAAGTAGAGAAGCAACTTCAGGGTATGCAGCTCCACACAGGCCAATTAAGAAATGCATGCTATCTGATTAACACACTATTTTCCCTTTTGGGCACCTGAGGTTGTGCTCAGCAGCTGCAAAGCAATGCCGCATTTTGCTCATACGCAAAACCATCCGACTGCCTTCCAATGCCCCAGAAATTGTTGCATGCCCCAAACATCTGACTCCTCCTGCCCACAGGCTATGCCGAGTATGCTGTGGGTGTGATGCAACGGGGTGCAGCCGTCTTGAGAAGCATTTGGATTAAGACTGATCTCTAGATCCTTCATATCATCAAAAAACGAGAAAACAGTCCTGAAGAGTTTTCCTGACAGCAGAATTCACGGAGAGGGAGATTCAAAGGGGCGAGGTGGGAGGAGGGTGTGTATCTGTTAAGATAAATCTTAAAAAATAGGACATAAACCAACCAGAGCTCAGTTTATATCCCCCACGTGTCACTTACATTTGTTCCCCTTGACAAAATTTGGTGGTGCTGCTTTGAAGCCCCGGAGAGCCCATAGCCTTACTGGGGCAGTTTATTTGGAGCTGAAGGCTGAAATATGTGCTGTAATACCCGGCAGATCCCTGACCGCAGATTCCAGACAGGCCAGGATCCTTGGGAAGCCTGGGCAGTGATATCACCGACCTCCACGCCGGGAGGGATCTGAGAGCCGGTTCCAAGAAGATCTCAGGCTGCAGGCAGGACAAATAAAGCCCTCACATGCTTTTCAGCCAGGCAGCTGCATGTAGTTCAGCAGGAAGCTCTTTGTACTACGTGACCAGGTCACAGGCATAAACAAAAGGGCACTGAGAGACTGCGTCGGCAGCCTGGTTCTCATGTCCATCTGTGTCATATTCATGTCATTAAAAATCAAATGCTCACAAGAGGAACTTCACATCAAATGTGCATGCTGCAACATTTGCTATAAAGGGAACAGTAAAACATTCAGAGAAGTCATGGAGTTGCAAAAGTTTCACTGCTACTAAAACAATAGCTGAGGGGTAAGTTTTCAGCAAGAAGCAGACAGGAATTTAACCATGATTCTTACACTAATCCTCCTGAAATTTCTTTTCAAAGTCATCCAGGAGTAGAAGGCTAAACTGGTCTGTTCCTTTTAAGAGAAATAAACCAGGGTAAAAGAGCAGCAACACTTGAATAGTCACCTGAGAGAAGTGAGGGGAAGCACACTGAGATCCTCCTGGTCCACTTCTGGACTAAACCTCCCCCACCACACTGGATTTAGACATGCAATCAAATTCAACTTCTATTGAGAAACGTGGGTTACTGAATCCCCATAAGGGGTCTGATGAAGTTGGAAAGCAAGAAAAGTCACTGTAAAATGACAGCTGTGTGTTGCAAGGAGAAAGGGGAGTAGGCTTACAGAGACCAGTGCCCAGTGTTACTATTCACTCACCTTCACAGCACAACAATGAAGGGAAGGAAACAGACTGGAAGCACACAGCTTGGAAGAATTTGTTAAATGCATTATAAAATGCTCTGGTTTAAGGATAATTTTTTTTTTTTTTACTCATTCAGTTTTGTACTTCATTCTTTCAGGAATCGTCTTTCCTCTATTAATGGATGCATTGATACAAAAAAAAATTGATTCCAGTAACAGCGTCTTTTAAATAAATGATGGGACTCCTCTACCTTAAAACAGGACAGGAAATTGTATTGGGTCATGTCTTTGTTCCTCTCCTGATTTTGATGACGCCCCTAACAGTAGGCAGCAGCTTCCCTAGTACGGGTCAATTTTTGCAGCTGCAGGAAGAAGAGCGCTGAGTCTTCCTCCCCTTCCTCCTCCACCACCAGTTGCTGTTGGAGGTCTGTACACCTTATTGAAGCTTCCCACGAAAATGAGGGAAAAAACATGATGGCAAGTTGGGCGGGCTCAGTCAGTGGCATCCTGCCTTTGAGCAAGCCTACACAGTGCTTTGGCACAAAGATAATAGAGTTTCTTCGTGGAGCATCCCTCTGGGGAGTGAGCTGCAGAGAGCATTCCTACAGCTGCACTTTCTTACAGGTGGAATCACAACTAATCCTTGGAATTGAATCACAGGGCTAAATGCTCACAGAAACTCTGCTTCCATGGGAAAGGACCTAAGCAAATCAGATAGGGTAAGCATCTGATTCTAGTCTTGCTGTTGGGCTCAGGCTGTGAAATCAGACCCACCCTCATAAATAGAAAATAATGAGCTGTTGCTTCTGACTGCAGAAAGGAAGTAGTCCAGGAATCAGGAGGAGCCAAAGCACCATTGCCTGGACCTTGTGGTGGGGAAAAAGAAGCGGACAGGCTGCTCCAACAACTGACCTCCATATACTGCTGTGGTCAGGTACCAACCAGGTTGGTTGCTTCCACAGGGAAGATAACTGCAATGTTTTTCCTGCTTCTGTGGGAAATTGTCCTCTGAGCACAACAGCCAGCTCCCTGTAAATTATCTTGTGCTTTTCCTGGGGGTCCACAGTTTTTTGGCACATCTGTGTTCTTCCTCTGTATGGAATGGCTGGTTGGATCACGGTATGACAGCTGTCTGTCGCAAAACAGCCGCAGAACCTGACCATCGTCAACAGAGGATCTGAAATTTAGGAAGAACTTCAAGTAACCTGCAGAAGGTTACTGACTGCCTTCGTGTCAGCACCAAGATTGCAATACCAGACTAGCTGGCCTCTAGTCAAAGGTTTGGCCCCACCTATTCTATATATAGAGATTATTGTATCATATGCTCCCACTTATTGCTATGCAACTGGGTGTCAGAGCAAAAACACAATTAAACACTGGACTTTGGCCCCACTGAACCAGATGTTGGGGATGTTTTTCTCCATTGTGCTTGTCTAGAAGGTGGCCGAGTTCACTAATCGATGCTCAAGCTGATTTTTCTGAAAAGGTTTTTGACCCTGATTTCTTAGGAAGAGAACTTGTTGCAACTTCTCCTTTGAAAAAGCTTAAATAATTCGATTACAGTAGGAGCTGACTAAGCGTTCCTGTATCAAAGCCAAGCATTGCCTCAAGCTGAGGAAAAGGCCCATAAACACTGTTTTTTCATAGCCAGTTCTTTCCCTGCTTGAGAAGAGGCACCAGTTCTTGCCAATGAAGCCTCAGCTCTGTGGCTTGTGCTGCGATTACCTCAAAGCCAGCAATCCGTAAGGAATTCCCAAAGGCTTTTCCAGGCTTGGGCTGAGGATGCCATTTCTATACCCGGTCTAATTGTCCTTACAGTTCCTCAAATAGATGGTTAAGATCCCACTTCCACAGGTGTTACCTTTATCGATATTTCTGAAATTGCCATCTATGACAGCATCTTGAAGGCACTGAAAGCCGTCTTTTTTTTTTTTTTTTTTTGATGTACCCTAAGGCAACATACTGACTGTAGTAAATCAACAGAAATATACCACTGACTTTGCTCAGGCCACTTTTTCAGTCGTAGGGCTTTCGATCGTCCTGATGACAAATCAGGGGAAAATTTGCTCCAGGTCGGAGACTTGTTTTCCGGCCTGTCTCTCTCTTGCCTTATTATCTCCAGTGAGTAAAATAGAGATATACATCCACTCACTGAAGGGTTGTTCTTTCTCATGTTTTATGCTTTTGATCCATACAAGTACCCAAAGAAATTGTTTTCCAGCCATTGGTTTAGCTCAGCTTCTTGAGAAACACAAGGGGAAATGCCACCACAACCACCTGTGAGGAAGCAGGGCCCGATGGTGCCATGCTACTTTCCTGTTGACATATTTTCCCCTCTGTAATTTTTATATATATACACCTATTTTAACTGTATATACACAAATACGGAATTTGTCTGCTTGGGACTTTACATTACTTTCATTACAAAATTGTGTAAAAAAAGACAGCAAATCAATTTCATAGTCAGTGCTCACGCAGCAGGAGACAATTCATACTGACATCTGATACCTGCTGGCTGCTGCTTCCAATTATGCCAGATGCCATAGAGCGGGGCTGTCGAAATAACAGTGTCAATGGTGCAATCAAACTAGTTAAGATTCTGGAAGTGTGTTGTGCTTGGTTCAGTGCATCGTCAAATTCCCACCATAAGCAAAATAGTGACACCTACTCCTTTTTTGTTAACTTCTTAACTGGCAAAGAGATACACATTAATTTAATGTAAAGTTGCATCTTTGGATATATAGCTGAATCTGCCCCGAGGCTAAATATCAAAAGATTGGAAGGAATGAGAATGAAGAGTGAAACAAACATGATAAGGATTTATAATAATACATCCTTCCTAGATCCTACTACAAGGCTGCATTACAGCCCTCAAGGCAAGACCATGCACACTGCCTGCCCCAGTGTCTTGCTGTGCGTTAGGGAATGCTGCGATCATCAGATCAAATTTGGTGCCTTCCTGAAATTGGCTTGCAGCTTGTTGAGCAGGAGAAGTAGTAAAATAATAGAGCAGGTTGCTGCTGGGGCATTAAGTGGTCAGCAGAGGACTACTCTTTGTGCAAGGCAGAAAACAGAGGACAAGTTGGGCTGGAGTCGCAGAGTAGTACAGTCACCTAGTCTGCTCTGTTCTTATCTCCATGAAAGCTAAAAGAAGAAAAGCAGAAGACTATTGCACTGACAGAGCATATCCTCCTTCCTACTTACTGCCATCTTACAAAAAAAGATGGCCAACTGAAAAAATTCCACATGCTCTCACACGGAGAAGGGACACACATTGTCCCCACCCCTTCCATAACTGATCTTCCATGAAGAGCTCTCCTGGAGGAGATGCAGTCTTTCCCTTTCTTCGTTCCTTCCAGATGACTTCAAACTAAGGTATCCCTCAGTGACAGCCACTCCTATGCAAGGTGGATCATCAACTACACTGACCAAAAAATTGAGAACAAGAACACGATACCAATTTAGCACAGTCCACAAAAAGATTCCACCAACAGCTCCAGTTGGCCTTAGCTTGTCAATTAGCATAGCCAGAGGCTTTCGCCAGCAGATACTTCATAGAAAATTATGAGCTACACATCATTGACAGCTATCCCTAGGATTAATTATGTTCCTTGCTGTGCACAGAGGATGCTGCTCAGGCAGGGCAGTGGAGCACCCCAGGCTGACCTGCACCAAATCACAATGAAGCTATACCAACTTTCTGCATATGACCGCTCCAGTCAAGTGATACAATCACTATGCATGTGCAAATATCCAAAAACCTCATAACTGGGGTGGCAGTAAGCCTAGTTTCCAGCCTCCAGAAAAGACTGAAATGTGCGTTTTGAAATATCTTTATTTTGTAAGGAGGCATCACACAGTATGCATGATCTTCACAGTCAGTGCACACTTACCATTTGTTCACAGACCAGGGAAGTGATTGCACATCTCGATTGGCAGCACCTACAAACAGTATTGAAAAGGCCACTGCTCAAATGACATACAAAATGCTCAACTGAGGTGGACAGAGAAAGAAAAAACATAACACCAGAAGCTTTCTTTTCCAAAATAGATAAAATCCACTAGATTTTAAAAAGATTGTCACATTAATGCTGCTAATATATTTACAGTAATTTTACATGCCAATTGATGCTTTCAAATGCTTTCATCTAAGATTTCTAAATCTACTATATCTGTGCTAATCCTCAATTAATATGTTTTTAATATGCAATGGGGCATTTATTAGCAGAACAAATAACTGTCATATTAAATATAAATTAAATGCATAGTTGGTACTCTCATTTAAAATGTTACTCTTAAATCTTTCAGACAACAAGACCCATGGCTAAATTAATCTCAAATACTACATGTCATTGGCAATAATTTTATAATGCACCAACGCCTCAGCCCCAATTACACTCCAGGGTACTTTAACTCAAAAATGGGAGGAGTTCAACAAAACTGCAGCCTCTTCACCCAAGCATATCCACCTCCTTTAGAGAAAAATTCAAACACACAGGAGAATACATTGCATCTTCAAATTATATCCAGTTCTGCTCATCGACTTAGATTGGATATTGCGCCAAAACTATTTAATTAATCGTGGATGTTAACTGCTGTATTAACGACATGAGACAGAGTAAATATATCTGTGGCAGAAGGTAATATATATATTCTGCAAACAATTCATTAAGATGAGATAAAGAACCATGTATTTAGTTTAAATACCTTGACTGAAAAATAAACTCACGCATAGTTCAATTAATTACCCAGCTAACTACTATTGCTCCCATAACATACAATAACTTGCTCCACATTACTACATACTCGATTTTTAGACTTACTGCTAATAAAATCAGTATATATCTTAGATATAAGGAGAATTAATGAGTATCCATTAATGCACAGGAGATATTCAGCATTTACCAATATCTTATTTTTATAACTTTTATAGGTTCTCTGTTGCTTTCCTTTCCAAATTATCTATCATACTGTCCACACAATCCCAGACTATTTCATCAGGATATTTGTAATCCAAGTGTGAATTCGTCAAAAATAGTAGAGAATGTGTAGAAAAGGAGATATTTTCTTGCATGAAAACTCTGCATTAAAAACTTTTGCAAGAAACTAAAATGAAGACAGACCGTGGTGTATTTTCTTTAACTGAAAACCCTGTTTACACTAAAAGAAAATTTTATTTCTAAAACACGCAGGCAACAGAGGAATGATACAAATTTTTATTTCATTCAGAAGCTCTATATAGAAAAAAAATCATTTTTTTGGGAAAAACTGTTTCCTAACCAGATCCCAGTTCTGTCAACCACTTACATTTTCCAGTCAAAATTCTTGACCATTTTTAACAGACATAAAAAAAAAGTGTTAAGTGATTTTATAACATGTTTACATCTGGTCCTTACACTACACCAACGTTCTTCTCTAGCATCTAGACACCACCATTCATGCTTTATGAAAAGAAAAAAAAGACAGAAGCATTTACTCCAACATGATTATGTTATGTCTAAAATTAAATTATAAAGAACAAGAGTAACTACCAATATTTGGATGTGCAGAAAAAAGCACAAGGGCTGCAGTAATAAGATCACACAGCTAATTTCAGGCTCCAGTGCCTTACAGCTTCTGGGAGGCAGGACTTTGTCTGCAGATGGAGTGACCAGGGAAGAAAGATCTATGATTGGGCTGACATTTTTTTAAGAACAGTTTCTCTCAGTGTGACTTGTTATTTATGTTCAGCCTCTTACAACTATGCTGTACAGGGAAGTGAAGATGAGGGAGAGGAAGCAAAAATCCTCAAAAAAGTTTCTGTTTTCATACCTTGAAAGAAACAGAATTGCATTTTGTTCTTAGGACAGAGTGCCCTGCATGATTCCTTCAGCAAGCTCAGGC